>NW_013550614.1:35413-139388 GCF_000835455.1 Fonsecaea pedrosoi CBS 271.37 | reverse complement strand
GATGTACGTAGACTACGGATAAACGAATTAGGTTACGATGCTATCGATCGCCTAATTCTACTTTAATAACTATAAGTTAGTAATAGGACTAAGTCTATTCTACGCTAACTATAGATTCCATCTAAGACTAGAAGATAATACCTAAGAGAGCTCGAACCCGAGAGTACTAATAAAAGCTAAAATAATAAAAGAAATCCACGAGAAATTACGAGAGACCCTAGTATTTATCGTAAAAAGAATAGTAATATACGTAAATAAGAAAAGGGTCGAGGGACCGCCCCTAGAGGAGGGGGACTCCGTCTACCTTTTACGAAAAAACATTAAGATAAAACGGCTAAGTGCGAAATTAGACTACGTTAAGCTAGGACTATTTAGAATTAAGGAAAAGATAGGAGAGGTTAACTATCGACTAGAACTTCCTAAGGATATAAGAATTTATGATATATTCTATATCTCATTACTTAAATCAGTACCGAAGAACGCTAAACTAGTTAAATTACTACCTTTAGACGAAGAAGTTATAACGGAGGAGTACGACGTAGAAAGAGTACTTAAAAGGCGCGTTAGGTATAGCACTCCCTAGTACTTAATTAAGTAGTTAGGATATAACGAGTTAGAGAATAGTTAGGAACTAGAAGCTTACCTTACGAAGGAAACTCTAGAGGAAGCTTAAAGGTAATACCCTAAGTAGTCTCGCTAGATAATATAGCTTCCTAATCAACCTATTCGACGCTCGGGGCGTCGGACTAAGTAAAGTTAGGCTTAGCTAGAGCTACCTCCTCGAAATTAGGTAGCTTATCGAAAACACCTAACGCCTACATCTTACGACGTAATATACGACTTAAAACCTCCTCCAATCGCTTAAGCTCGCCCTAGAAGGATACGTCCCCTTCCTCGGCTTCTATAATTAACCGGCGGAGGCGAGCGATTTCCTTTCGCTTCGCCCGTAATTTTATAACTAATTGTTTCTTTTATTCCCCTACTTTTCGAAATTCTTCCATCGAAAAAGTACCGTTATATTTTCGCTGCTTTCGGAGACATTCGGTATAAGAAGACGACTATTCGCGGTTATAGTAATAAATAACCCCGTAGTTAACGTACTCGATATAGGCCACCATTACGATGTTTTCTAAATTAGTAGAAATAGAGTCGGCGAGTTCGATACGACGCTTACTTTAAGTTTTCACCGGCTTTATAGATCGACGAGGTTTAGCTATACGAAAGGACTGTATAGTTAGCTACGAGGAATAAGGAAGGAGAAGGACGAGAGATAACGAAGGGGGGCGCGGCCTACCTTAAGTACGTTAAGGATAACGAACAGGAAGGAGGGGAGATGGTGTTAGAAACGGCCTTTATATAACCTAGAGCGCGGGGCGCCCGGAGGTAGGTCTGCCGGATGGCAGCCTAGCGGTATAAGGCTAGGTTACGTACCGTACGTGACTACCTAAAGGGGAAAGAGATGATATAGCGATATATTAGTATAGTCTATACTAATATATTAACATATTATCCCTAGTTACCTGTTCGGGATACACCTTATAAGTATATAGCTACGCTTATTCCCCTTTCATAGTTACACTCTCTCGTAGCTAACTTATGACATCTACTTCACTATACTATTCTGAAGTCACTCGACTACTTATATCTTACGTACTCTCGACCTAGCTCATGTAATAAAGGAACTGTGACTGAGGAAGCCTAACCCCGTTAGGCCATACAGGAAGCAGCTCTAATAAAGACCTTAAATTACTCTTTATATTTATATCTAATCTCGCGATTCTTCCTCATCTACTCCTTTAATTTATAAAAGGCTATCTTAATCGGGTTTAGATACGGCGAATAGGGAGGTAGGTAGGCGAGAACTACGCTATATTACTAGTAAAGAGCCTATATCCGTTCGCCGTAGTAGATCGATGTATTATCTAATATTAATACCGATCGAGATACTAGAAACGCGTTTATCTATCCTAATAGCCTCTTAACGAAGGCTAGGAATCTCTCTCCGTTAAAGGAACTCTAAAAGATCTTATAATCGAGCTACCTATCGATCGTAAGCGCTAGGAGGATACTCTAGCGAATGCTCCGCCTATTAGAAGCCCTTACTTAATAGGGTACTCCTCGTAGTAACTAGCTATATTTACGATCGCTAGTCCTCTCGTTTACGGTACTCTCGTTAAGGTAGACGAGTTATTTAACTAAGTACTAGGTTATATTAGCTAGGAACGCTATAACTAGCGATTTATTACGCCGAATATTAATCTTATTTACCCTCTTACGTATAAGGCCTAGCCTTTTTAGGATCCTACCTACGGTCGTAGGATAGACCTCTATATTAAACTCTTCCTTAAGGAGATCGTAGACCTCGTCCCTCTACGCCGTTAGGAAATCCTAAATGAATTAGTCGATAGTAGTTATAGCGGCGGAATGGATTACCCTAGGACGGCCTCGTACTACGCCTTCTAGCTCTAAACTAAGCGATTCCTCCTCGTCTCGATGCCGCTGTTAAGTAACGAAGGAAGGAGAGACGTTATTCACTCGCGAGACGTCGATTAGGCGCATTCTAAGGGCTAATTAGGCGCTTATAGTCGTCCTAATAACCTAGGCCTTTCGAAGGTGTAAACCGCCTAAAGGTATTACTACCGCGTTATAAAAGGCTATTTACGTGGAGATACAGTAACGAGCTATCTATTAAGCCTATAGATGAATTACAGGACGCTGTACTTATTGTATGGCGACCTATTCTTTATACACCGCTTTTTACGCTGTAGGCGGAACTACTCGCCATTACAACAATATGCCCTCGGTAAAACTACCAATTTTTTGGATTTTTGCTCGCCACTGTACAAGTGCCGAGAACAAAACATACCGAGTACCGGATTGGAGGTGTGGGTGGCACGGGGGGGGTACAACTCCGTAGGTGTAGATAGGGACAACTTCATCTTTTCGGCATCATACTTGATTTGCAGCATATCACGTCACGCCATTGTATCGTGGTCCGTCGTTCGTGCCAAGAAGCATCTAGTAGGTGCTAGGTGATTAGACAAAGTGGCTCCGCCAGCATCTGTTGTATTTTTTGGGGGGGTTCATCTTGTACAGCGTACTGATCTCGACGCGCACTTTCCAGCCACTGTCAGCCCAGAGAATGTGCCCACGTTGTCAGTCATCACCATGGGTCATTCAGCTAACTGAGGCCACCATACCACCACCCTCACTGGAGAAGGGCGACCTCTGGCCAACATATTTCCGTAGACCTCTCGGTGGCGGGGCAAAGTCCAGGTCCGCCTCCAGGAGACGTAATGTTTTCACGATCTGCTTGTGGATGTGAGGGTCTGGTTTGATCTGCAAGGCAGTGACTTGACTTGATAGCTCGTTGATCAGAGATTTGGCTGGCTGAATCAAAAAGTTTCCGGCAATCTCTTTAGGCTGTAGTTGTTCGGCGGTCTCTTCACGCCTAGACCTCAGGTTTGTCCGCTTTGTCGGTGGCATCTTCGCAATCACTAATGGTCTTTCTCAATAGTTGGCTGTCGTGCGGTGGGGTGTAAGTAAAAAAACAAAAATTGCTGGGTGAAAGATGAGGAATTAAATGGGTGTAGTGGCGGTAAGTGAAGTGAGTGTGAAAGTGAAGTGAGGCCTATGTTAGTTGCAGATGCCTGCTACCAGGGGGGTATGAGCGTTACAATGGCTATAGACCTATTCTGTCTCATGCAATTACTACGTGCCAATACATTTTCTTATCCCCCGGCCGGACTCTTGCCCAGACGAAGAAGATTTTTCTCGCTATATTGCAACACTCGCATAGCGTCTCAAACCCAGAATCGATGGCAAGGACCAGGCCTCCATGACTACCGCCCTCAACTATTGGGCAAGTACCGTCGAATATTGTTATTTTACTTAGGGTGAAACATTCAGCAAGCAGTACAACCGACAGCAGACCAAGAGAATCCAAGTTCATTTGGATCAAAGAGGTTCGCAAGGGCGATTTATTCTGTGGCAAATGGTTGAAAACCCAATGTATCGTCTTCGAAATAATCAAACACATTAGCTTAACCTTTCTACGCACTGCTTGCAACAATGGCTGCCTTTCTCGGGATATGGTCCTGAGTCAGTATGTGTCCATTCTGCTGCAATCAGTCTGTGTGGCACGCCCTGGGGATATAGCTCTTAGCGCTCTACATACGAACAAATGAGTGTGTTATATGGGGTCACATCAGTCTTCGTCTCAAACCAGAAGGTAATACAGTCGATGACATGTTCGGTGTTGTCAACCTCAAGTACACCAAGGGCCAGAAGCGTGTAGGCCCTCAATGACCAAAGGTGATTCGACAACACTGACATAGTCGATAGGTCAAGCGTGAATCAGGACGAGACTATGTTCTCTGACGCTCTGACGGAGTCATCACTGTACCCTCTGTATCCCGTCAATGCACTGAGCACGTGCTCTACGCCATGGTCTCTGTCACAGCAATACTATCGAGGGAGGGGTTGCGCATACTATTGCACAGCGATAGAGAACTATTGTCTGGACGCAACCTGATTACCCAGTCGTCGCCGGAATCAATTTGAAGTCTAGAGCTTTCCTAGAAGAGAGCAACTCAAATTGATGGCACTCGTCTCGGGAGTGGTCTCACCAATCACCGTCCGAAAGAGAAGCCCTTCTAATGTCCTCATGAGGGCTGCAATTTGGCCTTTGCCATCAAAAAACAGCTCACTACTCATATCTGGAATGCACATACGTGGGAGCCAAGGAAGTGCATGCACGGATGCGATGACGGTCATGTTTCCAAACCATACAAGATTACACCAAGCTCTTGCGCAACTTCCATGACGGTTTTGAGCCTCAGAAATGCCCTCTAATCACCGACTGTCATTCGGAAGAGAAATTGTTCGCCACTTGAGCCGCGCTATGTCAGCACCTGCTGAAGATGCACCAGATCACCTCTGATGACATGTCGAAGTATACGCCCGTTAACAGAGAAAAAAGCTTCCAGCCCCCAAAACGCAGTGTCGATAGTTGCCATGCTACATCGGTATTCAAACATGCATCTGATTGCGCGCCCACCTCCGAAAGAAGCATGATTACTCACCAACTCAGGCAGAGGAGGCTGTTCCTCTCAGAGGCGCTGCACGCTTTACTCTGCCCAAGTCATCAGATACTACGGACACCAAGCCTGTTGCATCTCTGACGGAGCAGGCATTTGGGAGAAGCCTCATGAAAAAGAAGCCAGCGCCTGCTAAAGCCCCACAGACAGCTACTCTTACGTGCCATATCAACCCAAAACATATGGCAAAATTCACCACTATGGCCCGCATGCGGGACCACTTCACTATCATTCACAAAATGGATAAGGACGCAGCTATCAAGCTGGTCGAAGAAAAGTTTTGCATGCCATACCGTACCAGAGCACCATAAGCACAACACCAACTATCCACGGCAGAGAAGCATTAACTATTGACATACTCAAAACCACCGTCTCTCTTTCTGTGTTCGTCTCACATCATGGTCATCCAATGTTCAGTTTTAATGTCGCCATTCTGGCATTTCCAGTCTTATTTCTGTCACTATTCCAGACAATGGTCCGAGTAGCTGGACCCAGAAAATACCGTCGCAAAAGTGTATATGTAAGGAGGGGGAAAGTTCTATTCAATGCAGTTCGACCACAACATGAGAAGTTTGCCAACAAAGGCTAGATATGTTTCTGAGTGCTAATATCATAGAATCCATACAGGTGAGGTGTGGTCTGCTCCGAGGTCTTTCCGAACAAAACCCCACTAAACGATCTCGTGCCTCGGCGCTACTTACATGTCATGACACATTTTACTTCCTACAAAGCAACTGTCGTCAATGCGCAACGGTCGAGATGACGGACGATCATCTCCAAAGTGACGCTCCCAGGACGTCGGACTCGTACTATGATCTGTCAGCTTTCAGCCGACCTGTGAGCACAAATAACAAACAAGCCCAACTCTGGTTTGATCGAGGTCTGGTGTGGAGTTACGCCTTCAACCATGAGGAATCAGCTGAATGTTTCCGAAAGGCCATCGCCTTGGATCCTAACTGTACCATGGCCTACTGGGGCCTGGCATATGCCCTGGGCCCCAACTACAACAAACCATGGGAGTTTTTTGACGGAGAGGAGCTCGAATCCACTGTGACCCGAACGCATGCTGCTGTGCAGAAAGCAAAGAATGAAGCCATCAATGCCACGCCCGTCGAGAAGGCCTTGGTAGATGCCCTCGAGTTTCGATATCCGCTCCCGCACGCTGCTGCTGACTGCTCCATCTGGAATCGACCCTACGCAGATGCTATGCGATCAGTGTACGAAGCATTCAGTGATGACCTTGACGTGGCAGTGCTCTACGCTGATGCCCTGATGAATCTAACACCCTGGAAACTCTGGGACTTGTCTACCGGACAGCCAGCGACTGGCTCGAGGACGCTAGAAGTCAAGGCTGTCCTCGATCACGCCTTGGCTGTGAAGGGTGGATTACAGCATCCTGGTGTCTTACACCTCTACATACATCTGATGGAAATGTCCAGTACCCCTGAGCTTGCGATGCCCATTGCAGACCACTTGAGAGGGTTGATACCTGATGCTGGCCACTTGCAACATATGCCTACCCACCTTGACATACTTTGCGGCGACTATCGCAGAGCGATCGCTTCGAATATGGATGCGATTCGCGCGGATGAGAAGTTTTTGGCGCGAGCCGGTCCGCTGAACTTCTACAGCCTCTATCGATGTCACGATTACCATTTTCGCCTTTACGCTGCAATGTTTGCTGGTCAGTCAAAGATTGCAATGCAAACTGCCGACTGGCTCGAAGCAACAGTTCCAGAGGAACTCCTTCGCGTTAAGTCCCCGCCAATGGCCGACTGGCTCGAAGCCTTCCATGGCATGCGTGTGCATGCGCTCATTCGCTTCGGCATGTGGCAGGAAATCCTTGACCTACCTCTGCCCAAAGATCAAGAGCTTTACTGTGTGACAACGGCTTTGATTCACTATGCAAAGGGTGTCGCGTCGGCAGCTACGGGGAATGTAGAGGAAGCAGAGAATCAACGCACCCTCTTCAACGAAGCAGTTTCGCGGGTTAAGTCCACCCGAACGCTGTTCAACAACACCTGCCTGGATATTCTTGCCATCGCCCGATCAATGTTGGACGGTGAATTGGAATATCGACGGCGAAACTTCGATGTCGCATTTGACCATCTCCGTAAAGCCATTGCTCTCGATGATGCACTGCCATATGACGAGCCTTGGGGGTGGATGCAGCCGCCCCGACATGCTTACGGTGCCCTCCTCTTGGAACAAGGCCACACCGAGCTGGCTGCTGCGGTGTATAGTGCAGATCTGGGATTCGACGACACGCTTCCTCGAGCTCTTCGCCATCCAAACAATGTTTGGGCACTCCGTGGGTATTTTGAATGTCTGATGAAGCTGGGCCGTATAGCAGAAGCTCGACTTATTCGGCCCCAGCTGGCGCATGCGACTGCCATGGCAGATGTGCCTATCAAATTCTCATGCTTTTGCCGGACAGACCATGCTAGCCGGTCGACGCGAGAGCCTTCTGCGTGACGGGGCAGCGGAGTTGGACATGTTCGTCAGGCACAAGACATCTTCTTTGTGGACCATGGTTGGTATATGGGTCGTTAGGCACCTACCCACAACATGTTCAGCGGCATTACACTAAGCTGGTGAATAAGGTTGTTGTCAGTCACACCCAGGCATTGAGCATCTCTAGGGGCCGGGCTACTTAAGACACACTGACAACGCCGACGCTGAGAGTTGTCGTGTAAGCCTGCGTTAAAACCACGTTGGGGTTTGAATTGGCAGACATCATTGAGCTGAATCTGGACTGTCTCTCCCCTATACTGGGTACGAGATCTGGCTCATCATGCCGATGGGAACATTTTGAGTTATTCCTCGAATGAGGCTTGGGAAGACAATAGCAAGGGTGACTATCCACTGACGGTATATGGGTGAACGTTCTGGGTGTCGCTGACTTCGGCTCATGAAAGAAAATTGAAAAACGTAGGCTTACTTGTAATCTTGTGCCGCTCCTCTGGGCAAGCTGCTGATACCTTCCTTTGAAGCTGGGGGTATTTCCGGATGGCTCCTAAGCCAATACCAGGGGCCCTTGCGTTCTGGAGTTTGGGGCAAGGGGCGGCTGCTCAGGGCTGGCCATGCATAGGCTCGCTTACTTGCAGGTGAGAATGATTGGGCACGGGACCCTGGGGTGGCCAAGCTGATGCCCACAAAGTTTTCGTGGGGGTTTTTCTCCGCATCCTTCCACTGACTGGGTGCTGACTGGTGCCTCAACTGCCCTAGATGGGCCTGGTACCCTGTCAAACGAGCCCTATTCGCCCGCTCCCACACCTGCCAGTGAGGACTCCCCGTGGTTCGGGCTGTTGTCGCCGCTGTGTCCGCCGCCGCAGCACTTATCTAAGCCGTCAACCCCTCCCCCCAAAAAATCCCCCAATCCATCATCCTCTCTAGTCGCGGCAAACTCGCAACCGCAGCCATGGAAAACTTCCACGACTTGATCAGGAGCCAGGCGCTCCTCTCCTCAGCCTGCGCTAAACAAACAGCAACACCTTCCAGCGCGTCCAGCGCTCCAGAGAAGCGGTATCGATGTATAGACTGTGGGCAAGGCTTCTCGCGCGCTGAACACTTGAAGCGCCATCAAACTCGACGTGAGTTGCCACTGAACGCCTGCGCAACGCTGCTGACGTCCCTTGTACAGACACCGGAGCCAAACCGTTCTCTTGTGTTTTCTGCTCTCGAGACTTCTCACGCAAGTACGATATTTGTGCCTTGTCCGTTCCTCGAATCGTCCCACTGATGCCGGAGGCAGAGATCGATTACAAACCCATTATAGCCATTGTCAACGGCGAGGAGACCGAGATGTCCCCAGTTCGATTCCCAAAGGCCGAAGACCGCATGCCTGTGTGACGGTGACTACACTATTGACACCACGACAAACATGCATTTTGCTGACCTTGACCAAGTGCATTTCGTCCAAGATTCGCTGCGACGGAGGCAGTCCTTGTGCGCCGTGCAAGAAGAAACAAGTTGCCTGCCGTCAAAAGCACTCCCTTCGCGAAAGTTCAAGTAGGACATTCCAACCTTCCGCACAGAAAGACACGGACTGGCGGTGATGCTGACTACCCTTCCAGTTGCCGAAGAATTAGGCCCGTTAGGCGACCGCGTGTCCATTCAAGCGCTTCTGAACGGTGGTACCGACACCTTCACAGAAACGTTTAATCTTCCCCCTTGCGATGATCGGCAAAGAGGACTGCAGTTTCATCAACAACACGAAGAAGGAGAGGATGAAGAGACCGATACCGTGGCCCCAAAATCAGAGGTTGAAAGTCCAGCTACTTTCGACTTCTCCGGGATGTTCCAAATACCTATGGGGTTTGACGATCAGTACCTCGACTTTTGGACAGGGCCTTTCGGACTGACTCAGTCTCCTTCCTATACTGATTTGCAGCTGGAAGTTTACGATCCGTCCATTATATCCCCAGAGGCTCAGATTAGCTCCACACCTTCTAGCTCGACGCAGCAACCTTCGGACCAGGCGCAATATGTTTCAGCACTGAATATGGCAATTTATAACAAACTATGGTGCCTGGCCCTGGATGAAAAATCTCGCCAGGAACTGACTGCATGCCTGAATTTCCTACTAACCTCAGAGAAAATCCGCAAGTTCATCTCCCTTTACTTTCGTAATTGGCACCTGAACTGTCCCATCATACATCGACCGTCATTCGACCCCGGCAAAGTCCCAGTCGGTTTAGTTATCAGTGTGGTCTTTATTGGCGCCATGTACTCGAAAGATCAGACAGAAAGGCTAGCCGCGAAGAGACTGGTTGATGTTGCGGAATTGGTGGTTTTCGACTCAGAAATTTTCTCCTTCGAAGCTGAAGTCACTCGATCCATACAAAGCGACTACCTACAAGCACCTTCAGACACTCTTCAGCAGGACCATGACTGGGAGGTTTTTCAAGAGCTTCAGGCTGGCTACTTGATGGTTGTTGCCCAGTATTGGGGCGGATCCCGAGGGTCCAAACGAAGGGCGATGCAATCTCGGCTCGGAGATGTCATTAATGTCGCTCGAAGCATGCAGTTACATCATGCTCGTCATCGGCCGTCTGATCGCATTTCGGAAGTCGCTTGGCTACAAAAAGAGACAAAGATCCGGTATGTGCTTGAATCTTTCTGCTTAGTCTTTGCTAAACGCGTCTGTGCAGCACCATCTCCGTCATTGCATTGCTGGATTGCGCCATGAGAATCTATTCAAACTATCCATGCCGCATAACCCTTGGCGAACTCGATAATGATCTTCCCTGTAAAGAGGCCATCTTCAGCTCACGACACCCTTTCATGCAGGACGACTCGATCTTTGCACCACGGTTGACCATGTCTCAAGCCTTCGCTCTTCTTTTTGACGGAAAAGCAAGGACTTCTGATTCAGCAAAAGAGTCGATGCTAGATGCAGACGAATCTGAAAACGGAACGACCTTGGAAGAGACAGAAGGCAATTGCAATCTCACCATCTTTGACCTGTTCATTCTCATCCATTGTAAGTTCCTTATTTACTCCAGTTAACAGCACTATCGTCTCTGTCACTAGCCAATATCTAGTATGTCATCTCAACTGACCTGTTCATCAGTTTTGTACACATACGTACATTCCTGTGTAATGACCATGTCACTTAACCTACCCACGACCAATTTTGGTCGCCGGATCAATGGGGCAAAGACTTCCAATTTCGCCGTTAGCTCCATGGGTCAAGATATCAAAGGCGCTTTGGACAGATGGCGCCGACTGTGGGAAGTTCTTTGCTCACAAACGTCAGATAAATCCCTGAAAGCTGAAGGCATGTACCGCAATGCTCTTCACTTCTGGATCGTCCTTCAATCTATCATGGCCAAAGAGGAGGCAGTCGATGTTATCACCAGCATGGAGGTCAACTGCGATGACGCATTGACAAAGCTCAAGGTCCTCTTTCAGGACTAACAACAAGTAAGATATACGGTATGATACCCAATGTAAAATCACCCTAGGTCGTTATGGCTATCCTTCATCTGTGTCCCACCTGAATTAGCTTTCTCTTGATCGAGGTTCCTTGCCCCGTTCTCCGCTGTTAAGGACTAAGTTGGAGGGTAGCGTACTGAGGTCATAACCTGCCCTGTCGTAGAAGAGTGTCCTGACAAACGTGTGGAGGTGTTTCTTCAACCTTGATATAGGTGGCAAGGGGTCCGCCCGCACTCCTGAAGAGGATGGCAACGGGGTCACCTGTACAGTGTGTTGGCTCAGAAGACCCTAGCGAGTAGAGACAAGTCCCTTGACGGTACAGATACCAGGGCCCAGGGCTGAAACGTTGGCGTCTTCCTCCCAAGGATTGTGCTTGCGGATTGTCATAGCAGCTCTCGCAGTCTGACATCTAACGTTCGTCCACCATTGACCATTGCCATTCAGTCTTGTTGTCGATCCTAAGTTTTGAAAACTCCTAGGTCTCTACTAACTACCTAGGTAGAGGTACCGGGTAGAGGCAGCGCAGGCACTTGGTGACACCGTGACACTTCCCTTCGTAATGACGTCACCCTCCACCGGCTTGCACGGCACCCACACGGCAGCCACGACTGACGCGGGGAAACCGCCAGCAATAATATTAATGTGTGAGCGGCTTGCGGCTTGCGGCCTTCGGGCTCCTAATAGTGTTCGAAGCTCGATCATCCGTATTTGATCCAAATGACAGCCACAATCTAAACTCAACTTCGACTTCGACGTTCCTCCCACTCCATCATTCCGTCTGCCTATCACTTGTACGGTTCCGAGTACCTTCGGAAACCCGATCAGACCTGACTCTACACGCGAGTTCCCAATCTGTTGCTGCCCCGCAGAGTCCCCGGCTCAGGCCACCAGCTGCCATGATTCGCCCAAGCCCTGATCCGTCAACAAGCTAGCTGCTCGGTACAAACCTCGAAGGTAAGCAGCGTGGCAGATTTCCCAAATCCTGGCTTGATCCGTGCGGTGCCCCCATTGAACTCAAGGAGATGTTGGACAGCTTGGCTGCCAACATGGTCTACCATCTGCCGGTTCAACTCCTGTTGGGGCTGCTACCAGCTTGTATCAAGACCCCCTCGCGTTCCCTGATCCCTCGCTAACACTAACATCAGATGCCACGCAACCAACTTGATCGCCTCCAACTCCAAAATACTCCTCGTCGTCTTCCCCAACTTTACGGAGATGTGGCATTGTGGGGAACGGAAGGATGGTGTCATTTGCACCGAGCAGCTGGACCACGTTGATGTATGAGGAACACCCAGAAGGGGATTTATCATGACTATTTTGGGACTCTCGATCCTATGTCGTGAACCCCACCTTCGTCAAAATGTGTTGCCGACAGGTGATGTCCTTTCCCTTGGGGTAAAGGTGACCCACGAAACTGCCGTTGCTTGGAGAAACCTGGGGCAGCCACAGCGAGCTGTTTTGAGCAGACCCATCTAGACCTTTGCGGAAGCTGGCATAAAGACGGCAGCACGGTATCAATCCGCAGGACACTCCCCCTGGAAAGTTTTGTTACTTTTGCAAGCTCTCAGAATGGGTGCAGGAAACAAGTACAATTTTCTTGTCGTCTTCTTTGTGACCTTCGGGTCTCTTACCTATGGCTACAATTCCGCAGTTATTGGAGCTGTCATTGGCCTGCCATCCTTCTTCACGTACTTCAACATCGACATCAAATCAAGCGGTGGCTCCCGAATCACCGGAGGTGAGACTCTACACCGCAGAATGGAAGTTTTAGAATCTGTGATTGACTTGCTGTCGACAGCAACCAATGGACTCTTTGCAGGGGGTGGCTTCATTGGCTGCATTTTCATCACCTGGCTGGCCGATAAGGTGGGCCGGAAGAGATCCATTCAGATCACAGCCTCTGTTTGTATCGTCGCCGGTGCCATTCAGGCTGGCTCTGTTCATATTGCCATGTTTCTGGTTGCTCGCTTCATGATGGGCTTCGGCGTTGGCATGGTCAATTCCATCACACCTCTCTATCAATCAGAAGTTTCCCCTGCCCACTCTCGTGGCCGAATGGTGGGCAGTCATGGGTTCATTCTTTGCGTCGGATATGTGAGTTTGTCCTCCGTTTCTCTGTCTAGCTACTTTCTCACACTTGATTTAGGGATTAGCCGGATGGACAGGCTATGGCTGCTACTTCTTGGAGAACCAGGAAGCGCAGTGGCGTCTTTGCCTTGCCCTACAAATCGTCCCACCACTCTGCCTTCTAGTGGGCTCTCCGTGGCTGCCTGAGTCCCCTCGTTACTTGGTTGCAAACGACATGCAAGAAAAAGGGTTTGAGGTCCTTAAAAGATTGCATCATCAACCGGAGGATGAGGACGACACTATTGCTCGAGAGGAGCTGTATCAGATCCGTCAGCAACTTGATCTCGAGAAACGCGAAGGCTGGAGACAAGGCTGGATCAAAGGCTGGATTCTCCTGTTTTCCAGGAAGTCTTACCGGAAGCGTTTGCTCTTTGGATTTCTCCTTCTGTGAGCCTTTACATTTATATCCTCGCTTTCAAGTGCCGCCTTTGGAGTTGTAGCACTTGCTAACCCTCGCAGTGGCCTGGTTCAGAGCACAGGGTGCCTGGTCATCAACAATTATCAAGTCCTTCTTTACAACGGTCTCAGCCTCTACGGAGCGATGCCTCTCATGCTATACGCCCTTTGGGACACTTGGGCTGCCTTTATGAATTTCGTCAACAGTCTTCTTCTTGACAAGCTTGGCCGAATCCCGATCATGGTTGTCGGACAGGTATGATACATTGCCATCTCTGTGCGTAGCACATGCTAAATATTTAGATTGGATGCTCCATCTCTGTCGCTGGGTTTACTGCTTGTCTCGCAAGATACGGTGGTACTGACAACCGTGTGGGAAATGGGTTCGGCGTCTTCTTCCTCTACCTCTGTATGTCTTCCTCGATTGCGACCACGATCTCCAGACACTAACTCTCCAGTAGTCGTGACTTTCTTCGGTGGCTCAATGGATGCCTCATCCTACGTCTACTCTTCTGAGATCTTCCCGACTTCAATCCGTGCCCAAGGAACAGGGTTCAGTGTCTCGGGTTTGTTTGCTTTCAGCTTAATCTACACCATGTGTGCACCAGTCGCGTTCAACAGCATTGGTTGGAAGTATTACCTGATCTTCATCATTGTGCCGTTGATTGGAGCTGCTATCATGGCACTGTTCTACCCCGAGACCAAAGGCCTTGCTCTGGAAGAAATTGGGCAAAAGTTCGGTGACGAGGTTGCCATTGATCTCACTCACCTCTCGGCTGAAGAAAGAGCCAGACTGGACAAGGCCCTAGTGCATTCAGAAGTTGTGGAAATGGAGATCAAGGCTTGAAAGTTGTACTGGGTGGATTCTATCCCGTGAGGTGTGACGGGAAGCAGAGATCGTCGATTACTGCCCTGGATTGGCTCCTCGAGTTATCATCACCCACGAGCAGGGCGCGAAGCTAATGCTAGTCAAGGTGACAGTCTATCTCTATCGGGTATTAAAATTACTAGTAAATCAATAAGCAACAATCCCGTATCAAGTATGTGCTGTTTCGCCATCTAGATCCAGTTTATTCCTCTGCCGTCGTCTCTCCTTTGCGCCACAATCACCATTTGAACATGATCACGGGGATCATCAATCCATTGTGGATGTTCTGGTGCCATCTTGGTCCTGTGTTACGACGGCCACTTCTTGTCATAAACGGTCTATTCTCTGAATTTGTAGTTCTAACTGCAACAGTGGTGGAGACCTCTGGCGCTTCTGCTCTTCTCAGGTCTCTTTTCCCGGTCCAGACGTCTTCGAACCTCGACAGGTGGGTGATATCTCCTATGGCATCAGGGGGAGGTGGGCTGTCGTTGTCAATGCAGCGCATTTTCCCCCCAGCACTCGCTGCGGACCGTCGAACTGTATCTCTGCTGCGTTTTTCGCTTTCATTACCGAGGTGGGGTCTCAGCCAACAGGCCTGAACTTCGATCTTGCTCTGATCTTCGCCCCGTAGATGTAGAAGAGCACCGGCACTGGGAAGAAGAGCAGGCAAAGAAATGCCAGGAGCGAGGTTGCCCAGGGGACGCCGAGGTTGTGGTACATGGCCGGGGCGAACAGGGGGAAGCCAGCGCCAGCGATGGATCGCACAAAGGTGTTCACGGCGATGGCGCTGTTGGAGTAGAACCCATAGCAGTCAATGATGAAGTTTGTGCCTTGCCAGAAGGTCGACAGGCAGCCCATGCCTAGGAGGGCCGTGGCGAGGATCTGCGGGACCCAGGTGATGTTTGGATTAGACGTCCTAGCCATGTGTTAGTAAACGTACTGTTCATCCACCGTAAAACCTGCAGAAGTAGCCAGCTCGAAGAAGGGAGGAAAGGGCGGCATTACCAGGCAAACAGAAACAAGCCAATTGGGAGTACGCCGGCTCCGATGATCATTGGCGGCAGTCTCTCCTCGGGAATGACCTTGCCGTGCTTCTTGAAGGCCTTTGTGAAATTTGTCCTTGTCGAGTAGGCAATCATACCAGTTCCCATTGCAATGCCGACAATAAAAGCGGCAAATGGGAGAGAGCCGACGCCAGGATTCCAGCCTCGCTGTTCCTGGAACGAGATGGGATAGGCCTCGAAGAGGAGATATAGGATGCCGTAGATGAAGCTCATATAGGCGGTAATCAGGGCCAGGATCGGTTCCTGGACAAACATGACGAATGGGCGAACGAGGTATATAGTCGTCAATGTCTTGATGTTGACTCGACTCTCGTCCGCTTTGGCGTGTAGTGCCCAGTTTCGCGTTTCGTATCGCAGTCGCTTGGCTTTCATTTGGAGGATTCTCGCGGCCGAGGTTTCGGGGATCAGGACCAGGCCGATACATCCAAACAGCGCGGTCATGATCAAGGTAATCCAAGCGGTCCATCGCCAGCCAAGATGGGACTGAGTGACGAAGCCGCCAATGATAGGTCCGGCGACCGGTCCAGTGAAGGCAGAGGCTGCAAACACGCAAATCCCATACGCCCTCTCAACGGGTCCCCAGATATCAGCCATGGCGCCTCCAACCACGGCTAATGGCGCCGCTGCTGCGAACCCTCCAAAGAAACGACCGAGCATGATTGTTTCCACATTCTGAGCCACGGCTACTGGAATTTGAAAGACCGAGAAGACAAAATATCCCGCAAAGAGAGGTATCCGTCGCCCAAAGACTTCCGATGCTGGTCCAAAAAGGATAGGGCCGAACACAAAACCAAGAAGGAAGAGTGAAACCCCGAGGGTAGACGGAATCTCGCCAATATGGTATTCTTCGGCCACAGGACGAATAGCAACGGAATAGATCGAGCTGGCAAAGGTGACCACAAAGGTCTTTTGCACACCAAGTCAGCCGATCAAATTCTCTGCTCATTTCTGGGAAACCTACCATCAGACCCATGGAAATGGTAATCGCCCATCGTTTTCCCTTCGACCAATTCTTGGGGTTTTCTGGATCGTCTGGGCCATCAAACTCGACTAGATCATTCTGGGGTTCAAGAGCCGGGCATATATGGTCTGGGACATTGATATCTTCGCCTTTGTCGAGGTCTTGGAGCGCAAGAACGCCGGACCCCTCCTCGAGAGGCATTGCTGGCTTCTCGATTCCGGTATCGTCGTCCAGCGTAGACGAGGATGCCGAAGCAAACGGGGCCTGTGTTAATGCCGGCCGGGGCTCTTCCATTCTCATTGCAATAGATGCCGGTGTCAATCGGTATGTATGACGACGACCGCCATGCTGAATACTGGCAAAGAAGCACTATTAAAATATCTTAAACAGCAACAAGAATGGACGTCGTGCCTCTCAAGCACCGGGTTTGGTGCAAGCGGCCGCATGGCGCTGGATTTAAAAGGCTCCGTTGTCGGATATACGGCAAAGGCGAGCTGCGGACAATCATCAAAGATGGAGTGAACATTATTGGAGACGTCTAGGAGTGCAGTAAATCTCCCCGGAAAAGGCCCATCAACGGGCTAATTGGTGCTCTAGCTGTTGGTATATGATTTGGTAGACTTTAGAGGACATTTGTGGGCCAGCCCATAGATTTGTTGACCTGGCCTTCTGGAAGTTTTGGAGATGTTTGACCGGTAAAGGTGGAGACTCCATCTCACTGAGAGACAATCATGCTCTGTGCCAGAGACGGTGGGTACGAGTGCGTCCGGTTCAACCAACGAGGTCTATTTTGTTTTGCAAAAGAGGCACTCGTTGTCAAAGAGGTACTCTGTTGTCATTGAGCGTATCCTGTGTTCAGCATACGCAGGCAGACCCTGTTGATCAGGGTTTGCCGAGTTTCGGACTGCGATGTCGGTCCATGTTCGTGGTGACATTCCAACTCATGTGGCCAACCACCATAGCGGCAAAATCACTCATGCTCTTTGGCTGCAAGACGTGGTTGTCATTTTTGGTGAACGCCATTGATGAGAGGCGGGAATGATGTGGAAGGAGTGCGGTGATTAGGAAGCGAAGTTGAGGTGTTTGTACGAGGTCTCCGCGGGCGCTTCGCGTACAACGGACTTGTAGTCTAAGTCGCTATCTCCGTCTGCATACGAGAGACACATGCGTTTAGGTTTTACATAATACAAGTATATGTATGTGGTCATCAGGGGAATGGAACCGATACTCAACAAGGTAGATGCCAACTTCTATTGTGACGCGGCTTACCTACCAAAAAAGCGAAAGAGAAACCGGGCACTGCTCTAGGATACTGAAACTGTAACCTGCTGCAAATCAGCAGACAGAGTCGATGGTCAACTGCATCTGCCACATTTGGATAGTGGCTGGTATTCTCCTTTGCGCCTATACCAGAGTTTAGCTCTCGAGTCAGTAGACTGGCGTACCTAAACACGCTCAACTGTTGGCTGTCCTGTGCCCTGATGTACCCAATCCAAGGCCGAACGTTTGTATGTCGGGAGACAGCAGATCCGAAGGCTCACAATTTTGACAGGAGCTGCCATAAAAATCGTAACAGGTGACAGTGGTGGGCACTGGAAGTTGCGTGCATTGACCTGATTTACCGGGCATTGGCTGTGGTCGAGATAGCTACTCGCCTGGCTGAGATGCACATTGCATTCGAGCTTGCTAGATCTCCGGGTAGACGTCAGTCCTTCTAAGTAAAGGGATACTTCGTCTGACGTCTTTGAGGAGATCAAAATTGATGTCGACTGTAAGGATATCCGGCTCGCGCGCCTGCAATTCCTCCTTCCCTATGTCGTCGACGTGGTCCAGCCGCCCTGCGATTTGGCCATTTGGCGAAATGACAATGGTGTCACCGTAACTAACACGTGCTGCATTGTGTCTACCACATTGTGCCGAGGCCATGACCCAGGACTGAGTCTCAATAGCTCGACATCTCAGCAGGATTTCCCAATGAAGTTTTCCGGTTGGCACAGTGAAGGCAGACGGATAGAGCAATATGTCGGCTCCCAGCCTACGCAATCTGAGTGCGGGTTCAGGGAATCGCAGGTCAAAACAAATGAGGCTGCCGATCTTGCCCAGGGCGGTGGGATATGGTGAAACGACCTCATGGCCGGGTTCGGTCGAGTCACTCTCCTTCAACCTTGGCCCATTTGGACGCAGATCAAGGTCAAAAAGGTGCAGTTTCTGGTATCTGTGTACGATATCCCCCTCTTTATCAATCCATATCAGTGTATTTCGGATTCTCTTCGACGGGGGATCGGTTGGTTCATGAATTCCAACGTTGATAGGTAAGGAATGCGTTTTCGCGGCTTGTTGGAGACCACGGACAAAGGGGCTATGGGAGACATCTTGACAGAGCTCTACCGATTCCGCCGCAGAGGAAGCGATGTAGTCGGAGGCTTCGGGGAGGAATAGTGCCTAGAAAGATGGACGCGCTGGTAAGGATCAGGTGAATGGCCTCATAGAGAGAGCAAACATTCCACCTACCTTTGCTCCAGCCGCCACGGCCTTTTGCACAAGCTTCTGGCATTGAGCCAGGTTATGGGACATGGATGCATTCGAGCAGATCTGACCAATAGCCTAGACAGTAGGAGTCAGCCCAATGCGGAGACATGTAGAGCATGGGTCAATATAAATCCATACGGCGAGCACCATGGTGGGATGAGATGAGCTTTTCAGACGTAACTCAGGAAGTGGACCGCAACAGACCTTCCAGCTGGTCTCCTTTCACCCGTTCACCCGAGTAGAGTAAGGAAGAAGAACGATGGGGTAAGAGGAGCATCATAAGGGCGGTGGTATTCCGCATAGTAAAGTGAAGAAAGATAGGATCAACGGATCTCGCACGGCAGACTTACCGGATACGAGGGCGTGCACCAAAAGTATTGTTTACACTAATTTAAATGACAGATGTTACTTACTATAACAGAAGATTTTCTGAGCTTGTAGGCACTTACACCTATCTCCTAGCCATAAGTTAGAGCTAATAGGCGGTAGCGTAGTCTACATTCTCAATCTTGACAGACGCTGTAGGCACTGAGAATTGAGCTCTGATACCTCCGGGGGCCGCTGTAAGGGCAACGAAAATAAAGTCTGTTGTCTTTTGATCAGCTTGTCGTTCTATTACTAGCGTTAACAAAACTTTTGGTGCGCGTCTCGGTACAGATTTCTCGTTGCATACGCCCACCTTCACTCACCTACGAGGTACTTTACTTCTACCAACACTAGTGATATCCATTGCAAGACGGCCTCTCTACCTGTTGACGTGTACTCCTACGACCCTGCAGTCATAGTAATCCGAAAATATCAGGCCCTTCACCACCCCCTGAAACATTTTCCTCCTACCCACATTGCGCTCCTCATCTGGTAAAGGCCATAGGACGTCGATTGGAGCCGTGCCAGTGGCAAGCCTTCGGGGCATGCCACCGATATGAAAGCCAATGAGCTCCTTCAGCCGAGGACAATACAGTTGCGGTGTTATTAATCTCACCCGTCGACAATGCTTTGGCCCACTGCTACTGACATGCATCCTCTACTTCTCCACGTCTCCTCCTTGTGTACCCCGCCTCTGCAAATCCCCTGACCGAATACGGGCGCTTCACGTCTGCGATCTCTGCGGGGCGTGACTCTATCCTATCGACTCGACTCGAGCTGCCATGGGGGAAGGATATCCCGAGGACTAAAGGATGCTGCACCTTGTACCAGGTAGCACCGCAAGACAGCTCAACACTATAAAACCTCGTCTCATCTGCCCGCTCCTGCTGCTTCCCCGTGCCTTCCATATCTCGCCGAAACCCACTTCTGCCTTTGTTTTTGTCACACTCCCGTCTCTGTATTGAACCATTGACCTCAAATAACAACGACCATGGCTACAGTATCGATCCCTAAGCAGCAGAAGGCTGCGGTGAAAGTTGGCGAGGGAAATGATTCCAAAGCCCCTGTCAAAGAGGTCGACGTGCCAACTCCTGGACCTGGAGAAGTTCTTGTCAAGATCAACTGGTAGGTTCCTTCCACACGGTTAATTGTCCATTTCTGAGAGTTGGGCAGGACCGGTCTTTGTGCTTCGGATAAATCCTTGATTAAGGATGAGTGGGCTCCGTTTGGTGTCTCGATGCAACCGGCAACAAAAGGCATTGCTGGCCACGAGGGTGCTGGTGTGGTCGTTGCAGTTGGTGACGATATGCATCATCGGTGGAAGGTAGGAGATCGTGCCGGTATCAAGTGGGTTTGGAGTACTTGTGGCGAATGCGAGTTTTGCACAAACGGTGTCGACGAACTTCATTGTCCGAACCAGAAGAACTCGGGGTTTAGCCAGGCTGGGACATTCCAACAATACGCTCTGAGTGACGGACGTTACACCACTCGCATCCCAGAAGGCGTGAGCGACGAGGAGGCTGGGCCTATCATGTGCGGAGGTGTCACAGCATACACCGCTTGCAAGCGGAGCGCCGTGAAACCTGGGCAGTGGATTGTACGTGTTGACCAGCTATTATATCGCTGGGCTTTACTCACCTACCTGCTATAGGTGCTTCCGGGGGCGGGAGGTGGTCTGGGTCACTTCGCGGTACAATATGCCAAAGCTATGGTATGATCCTGCACAAATGTTGTTTTCACACACTAGGCTCACCGCCATTACCTAGGGTATGAGAGTCATTGCCATCGATGGCGGGGACGAGAAACGCGATCTTTGCAAACGGCTGGGCGCGGAAGAGTTTATCGACTTCACAAAGACCCAGGATATTGCTGCCGAGGTCACGCGCATTACCAAGTATGGAGCCCATGGTGTCATTGTCACTGCGGCCACGAAGGAAGCCTATGCCTCTGCACCTGGGCTGCTTCGTCCAGGCGGTACAGTGGTTGCTGTTGGTCTGCCAAAGGATCCGACCATCCTTGCAGGGGCACCTCCTCTCATGCTGTGTTTGAAGAAACTGAACATTGTGGGAAGCGTCGTTGGTACACTGAAGGATGTTGAAGAGGCATTGGACTTTACCGCTCGGGGATTGGTTCGCGTAAGTCAACAAGAAAGCCCCCCGAAGGCAACGGACTGTCAAGACATCGCTAACTTATCTCTCTTTCTCACTCCACAGCCTATCCTCACCAAGGGAAACCTTGAGGATCTGGACAAGTACATCGATCTCATGGTGGCTGGCAAGCTTGCAGGGAGAGCAGTGTTGAAGGTCTCGTGACAGGCAGGATGATATCAAGGTTTACTTCCTGATAAGTGAATGAGTATATTAAATCCACACAATACACGTTTATTATTGATGGGCAGGCAGGGCAGGCAAACAATCCCTCGCTTGTCCAGCCCTTCTACTGTTTGTCGTCCCGCGTTGTCGAAACTGACTATAGCTAGGCATATTAGACACGGAGAAGATGACAAAGCGAATGCTATGCCATGTGGGGACCTAGCAATCTTCCACTCCATGTCTGATTCGTGACTATGTGGGAATTGCTATGCCGGTGCGCGTCGAATCCATCTACCCGATCCCACAGACTAACGACAAGGCCTGCCAGCGGTGCAACCACCCCAACCTGATGCAAGTTTTCTGTCTGTCTAATTCCTAAAAAGCCCTTGTCTGATCTAAGCTATCATCTGTCCGCTAGAGTCCAACGATACACACTATCTTCAAACCAAGACCCACGATATTGATACTGTGAGTGGACTGGTGGGGTGGTTAGCCACTCCATCATGAGACTTCCAGATCTGCTTATTTCCCTGTCACCACGAAAAAGTCATCAGCGCTGGATTCAGCACAATCGGCAATAGGAGGTGGCTCGCGGTGACTGTGCTCATGGGCAGAATCGCGATAAAGTCCTTGATTAGCCAGTCAAACGGGATGTAGCCTCCTGGGTTGGTGGCCAGGACAACCATGCCGACGATGCCGACGAGGGCAAAGGCGATGCTGAACTTGAACTTCCTCACCACCTTGGGGACCTCGATGAAGAAGTTTGAGAACTCGGCTTCCTTAGAGGTGGCGCCCCAAGTCATGTCGATCTCGAACATGTGCGCCAGCAGGGCTTGCGAGACGTGCAGCGACAGCCCGCCCAGGAAGATGGAGAGCATGAGGATCCACTTGAAGTTCTCCAGCAAGGCCGGGACGAAGGATTTCTGACCGATGCGGTACCGCATGATCGCGAGGGCGATGTTTCCAAGGCCGTTGAACACAATCACGATGCTGAACCAGACTTTCCAGCTGTCAATATAGTATTTGTCCAAGTAGCCGTTGAACCAGCCGATGGCGAAGTAGTTGGCCAGGGTCATGATCCAGGCCGCGCCAATGGCATAATACGTGCCAATATAGCTAACAATCGTGATCTTGGAGGTGAACCGGATGTTGGAGAAGAGGAACCGCCGGAAGAGCTCTGTGAAGGGCCCTTTGTAGATCCATTTCCTCATGGGATGGAAGAGAAGTTCATTGCATCCGTACGCATACTTTTCCCATCGGGCCAGCTCGTCGTACACGGTGAGGCTGACGCCCTCCTTGAATCCTCCGTGGGCCCATGACGCCAGCCTGATGATGTAGCCGTCGCACTGAAGTCGCAAGGACATGTCAAAGTCTTCGCTGACATGTGACTCGGACCAAAATTTCTCGTAGCCGTCTTCATCGATGTAGGAGACCTGCTGAATCGCACTCCAACGAAGGATGGCATTGTGCCCTACAAAGGGAGCCACGTCACCGTTAGCGACCGTGTATTCGATGGCGGTGTAGATGAGGTTGGTGAAGAAGGTGATGCCGTTTTCGAAAAAGGTATGCACAACTTGCATTACGCCGGATGCAAATTGCATGATTCCAACATTCGGAGATTGTTCCATCTCGCTCACAGCGTCGAGCAAGCAGTCTGCTGGTACCCTGGTGTCGCTGTCGATCAATAGGATATAGTCCCCGACGCGGATGTTACCATCCGCCCAGGCACGTGGAGTTTCGTCCAGCACTTCTCGCAAGCATTCGTTGTAGGCTTCGGTCTCGTCACTGGGCGTCCAGGTCGAATTTCGGTGGTACCTTTGAAGTTTATCCTCGACTTTGCATGACAGCATCAAGCCATAGTTCATGTTGGAGGCCTTCTTGAACTTGCCTTTGCGTATAAAGCCTTCGCTACCATGTTTTGGACGGGCCGTCCAGCCGATATTGTGGTCCTGGTAGAAGTCAATCCGTGCCTTCCGTTGCTCCTCCTCAATGATCTGCAGGCCATCGTCGTTGATGAACATGTTTGCGGTGCCACCTTGCAGCTCGTACGTTGATATGGCTCGCTTGATCGATTTGACCGTTGGTGCAATTACGGAGCCAAGTCCTTCCTTGTAAACAGGACACTGAATGGTAATGTGCGGTAAGGACGACGTACGTAGGCGAGGGGAGCACTTTGCCGAGTAGTATTTTGAGTTGAGTTGCATCTGCTGGATGGGCCCAAGGCACTGTGCCACGCAACCAACAATAACTTGGGCGAAGAACTAAGAAGTCATTATCGATTCCTCCATACGAATAACGAGACTTACCAACGTAAAGAAGATCTGGACGGGAACCAAGGAGAGAAATGCGAGGCGTATGTATGAGCCATCGACGGCGATTTCAGTTGCCAAAGATCGACATGCCAGACCAAGTAATGTGACAACAATGATTAATGTAAATGCGACCAGTATAGTGTTCATCAGGTTGGTCGGACGATCCTGGATTGGTAACTGTCCAGACTCGAGCTCTGGAGAGGCTGTGGAAGCTCCGTTCTTCTCGTTAGAAACTTCTTCCTGACCACCGGCCTCGCCGGTATGCCACACCAGCTCCATCAACTCAGACTCAATGGAGGCTGCTCTGCTCATTACATTTGAAGGATCATCGTCCCACACAACCAACAGCGAATTGGCAGCAATGAAGGCAGCAAATTGATATTTTCGTGCACGAGGCAGGTGAGCAATCGTGGGTAAGATTTGAACACGTAGGCCATTCATGAGAGGAACGTCTGTAGCATCAGGAGCCCAAGCCAAGAATGTTTTGATAACTCTGGAATTCACCGTCATGGCGACCTATTTTCCGAATAAGTCTATTGTGATGGTCAGGGTAGTATAGCATACCTGTACATTAAGCTCCGCACAAACATCCCCAAACTGTGAGTCTCGAAGAGCTGATGGACATGAAAGGTAGATTCCACGAGACTTTCGTAGCACCACTCCTTCGATTTCACCGCTTCCGTCACTGACCCATAGACGCGAACATTGTTGCTGATAGAGATGATTAACCATAACCTCATATCTGATCTCCTCGAGGGCACTTCGGACGCTTCGTGTCGATTTGCCCCCAATTGATGCGGCATCGCTTTGCAAGGGGGATTCAGCAGAGGTAAGGAAGCCGTGAATCGGGGAGCTAGCCATTGGGTGATGTCGAGGCGGAACTGTCTTGCTGGATACCTTAACTAGCTCAGATCGTCAGTCGCGCTGTTTTGTGATTTATACTTGTCGCGCCGACCGTGATGCACTCCCTCCTGAAGAAGCAGTTGGAACGACGAGAGAACCGCCGTCCTAGAGAAGTGTAGGAAGGGGGAGAGTTGGAGAAGAAAAACATGGGGCCGCTCTAAAGATGAACAATACTCCGTCTCCTCATGGAATATCCTGAAGGACCACACATGGTCTTACTGACAGACCGGCGTTAAATAGTGACACCTAGAAAACAGAGACGGCGGATGCAGTAGCTGAAGAAACTTTTCACTCCAAACCTGAGTTGACAGCCCAAAAAGGGTTCCAAATCAAGAGCAAGATTTGGGTTTCGACTCACCATAGCCCTTGTCTGTCCTGATCATATTGGAACACTTGCCTTTCTGAGCCATGTCATGGCGATGAGACACGGCCAAACCCATTTGCAACACAGCAGTCATTTTCGGGGTCGAATTTCGATGGCATTGGGATTTTCTTAGCTCAAAATAGCGTTGGCCGCTCTATCAAGAGGGGAGACCATCTCGACGAGGACCAGGCCAGTCCAGCGCAGCCCAGATAATCATGTAGACACCAGGAACAGGGAAAAGAGAATGAAGGGGATGGTGCGCAAGGAGACTTGACAGGTCATGTTTCCTGGACCAACGACCTCAGACAGGGGCTCCTGTAACTATGCCTGTTTTGGTTTAAGTCAGCCTCATCTCAAACTTGTATGCAAGGGTAGTAAATGTGTTCTCTGACTAGACATGGTCATATCAGGTCTGTGCGCATCATGCATGATGTAGTGTCATGTCTGGCAGTCCGGGAACCAATTGATGGTAAATATAGAGACTCATCCTGTTACACGGGGTCTCTATCCCTGTTGTCCATTGCTGAATGAGGTATATGCTTGTTGTTTTGTTCCGCCTTGGTACTGACCATTATGGCTCACATTCAGTCCTGTCGATAAGTGGCTATAGTGTAAGAGAAATATCTCCGCTCCTTGCAATTCAGTGAAGAGATTGCGGACTGGTAAGTTGCGACAATCTCAATCTGTCGCTTGATCGCGGCTGGGAGCCGGATGAGACAAATGACCGCCTGAGCCGAGACAAGTCCAACATTCTGCGCCGGCGAAGGAGCGTATTCACCAGGACTGTGGCTTTTAAGGGTTGGCGTTGGAGTTATTCTCGTCCCATAGTTCGTTCCAGAACAGCTTCCGGCAGATTTGGATAGACACTGTCCTGTTACGAGAGGGTCGATAGAGCCTCGCCACGTCCAGAAAGTTGAACGATATCACAGCTCTTAATACTTTCCAGCCTTACCATGACACATTTTTCTCGGCCAAGTTATTCTCGAGCAGAATCCACGATGAGTATTGACATTACGCCTCGGCCTGGTTCGCCAGACTCAGCGACTGCGAGTGGCGGATACCAACATGAGAAGCCAGTCAATCCATTCCTTACCCCGTACGCTTCTGGAGATCCATCGAGGGCGGCATCATCTGCAGTACTCGTCCAGCCCATGCTCAACCAGAGATACTTCCACTCTCGCAGAGTCAAGAAAGGCGAGGTGGAGAAGCCATGGACAAAGGTCAAAGATCCTCGAGAGAAATGGGTAACAATTATCCCATTGATTGGACTTGCAATTGGTTTCGGGCTTGCTGGTCTGCTGGTCTGGGATGGTCTTCGAACTGTGGTCAATCACCAGTACTGTCCAGTGTATTTGGATGATTTCTCGAGCGGCTTTAACTCCAAGATTTGGACCAAAGAAGCTGAAGTTGGGGGTTTTGGGAACGGTCAGTTCGAGGAGACCACTGTGACGGAGGAGAATGTTTTTGTGAGGGATGGAATGCTTCAGATCAAGCCGACTCTTCAAGATGCTAAATTGATCGAGACCAACAACGTCATTGATCTGCAGGCCAGTGGCATATGCACATCATCAGTCTGGAGCAACTGCATTACCAGTACAAACACAACCAATGGCACCATTGTCAATCCTGTCAAGTCTGGGCGTATCCATACAAAGAAAGGCGCTGTCATCAAATATGGTCGGATTGAGGTTGAAGCCAAATTACCCGAAGGTGATTGGTTGTGGCCTGCAATCTGGTTGCTCCCTGTCGAGGCCAAGTATGGGGTGTGGCCGCAGTCTGGAGAGATCGATATCGTCGAGTCTCGAGGCAACAACCACACCTATCCGCAAGGAGGAAACAACATTGTTTCCAGCGCTCTGCACTGGGGTCCAGACACTGCGAATGATGCCTGGTGGCGGACCAACGTCAAGAGGAACGCATTGCACACAACCTTCGCGAAAAAGTTCCATACGTTTGGGCTGGAATGGTCGGAGAAATATATCTTCACCTACATTGACACGCGGCTGCTGCAGGTGTTGTACACCAACTTCAACAAGCCACTCTGGGGACGTGGCCGCTTCCCCCAGGCCGATGCGAATGGCACTCGCATTTTGGATCCATGGACCAAGTACAACCGTGCATCGACACCATTTGACCAAGACTTTTATCTCATCCTGAATGTCGCCGTTGGCGGTACAAATGGGTGGTTCGAAGACGGCAAAAAGGGCAAACCCTGGGTCGATGCGGGCCAGACTGCGAAGAAGGATTTCTGGAACGCGCGAGACACGTGGTATCCGACGTGGAAGGACGGCGGCCAAATGACTGTCAAGAGTGTGAAAATGTGGCAGCAGCAGGGATACAATGGATGTGAGTGAACCGTGGTCGGAGTTTCCGAGGGCTCGGTATGGTGTGGAAACTCTGTCTTCCTGACGAGTAGTCCTTGAGACCAAGCGAGAGTGTGGCGGTCAGGTCATTGAGAGGATGAAGCATTCTTTTGGTCAGGCAGGTTACAGGTGAAGTGAGAACCCAAACAAGGAGCAGATGGCGTCGGAACAACATTATTCCGTCACATCACGTGTCAACACAGAGGGAAATGTCGCAGGACAAGTTCGGAGCATTTGATCTAGAATTTTGCTATCATTTTGAGAAGTGTTGAGAAGCGCCCTGTTGGCTGTACAACACAGACTAAGGACGCCGGTCCATCCACGTAAACAAGGCAAATTTATGTACAACGATTCCTGGTAGACAGAGAAGGTTTACACCAATTTCAAGAGTCCTTCGAGATTGATGCTCTTGGGTCGCTCAATTGGCATGCCCAGAGCACGATCCCAGATCAGTTGCGCCAAAGGACCAAGACCTCTGCTGACTCCAAAAGTGACGGTGTAGTACAAGGGATCCTGGAAGCCGTAGTGGTGGAAGAGGACACCCGAAGCACTGTCGACGTTGGGATGAGGATTTTTGGTCTTGCCGTGTTCGGTCAAGACGCCTGGCGCAATCTCGCTGTTCTTCTTGACCAGCCGATAGACGGGGTTGTTCGCAATGTCCTCACGGGCATCACCGAAGTCAATCAATGCCTTGAATCGTGGGTCAGGCTTGCGGAGCACACCGTGACCGTAGCCCGGGACAACCTGGCCGGAGCGAAGAGTTGCCCAGAGGTAGTCTCTGACGTCTTTGTCAGAGAAGTTTTCACCGATTTGCGCCTGCATCTTCAAGATCCAGCGGAGGACCTCCTGGGCAGCAAGACCGTGCAGAGGTCCGGC
Source organism: Fonsecaea pedrosoi CBS 271.37 (assembly GCF_000835455.1). Taxonomy (NCBI): domain Eukaryota; kingdom Fungi; phylum Ascomycota; class Eurotiomycetes; order Chaetothyriales; family Herpotrichiellaceae; genus Fonsecaea; species Fonsecaea pedrosoi. The sequence continues at coordinate 110,908 of NW_013550614.1, read as the reverse complement.
CAAACCCAGCAAGCCAGCAGAGTACGACAGGAATGGGTCAGAAAGAGCAGACCCGACCAGGTGAGTTGCGTGAGCCGAGACATTGCCACCCTCGTGATCTCCGTGAAGTGCGAGGTAAAGACGAAGTAAGTCCTGGAAGCCCTCGTTCTCCTTCCCTGGCTTCCCGAGGAGTTTCGCGAAGTTGTAAGCCCAGTCCTGGTCAAGGTCCAAGGGCAGGTCGAGTGCAGACTTGTCAAAGATTGCCGCAGCCACACGAGGCAGCTTGGCGAGAAGGTTGATGCTGTCGTCAAAGGTAGAATCCCAGTAGTCCGCCTTGTTCAAACCCTCTGCATACTTCTTCGCAAATTTGGATTCGGTGTTGAGAGCAGCAACGGCGCACGACAGCTGCGTCATCGGGTGGACATTCTTGTCGAATGAGCGGAGCATTGAGACGACATGGGGTGGGAGGTCCGACTTCTCGGCCAACTCGCGCGAGAGGGCTCGAACCTGGGAGGTGGAAGGGACTTTGCCGGTCAAAAGGAGCCAGAACATAGCCTCAGGCAACATCTCGGTCCCAGAGGTGCCTTTGGGGAGCTCCTTTTGGCAGTCGGCGATGGTTCGGCCGTGGAAGCGGATGCCTTCATTGGCGTCCAACACGCTACCCTCCCAAACCATGGACTTCATTGTTCTCATGCCGCCGATGACTTGGCCGACAGTAATGTCTCCAATCTTCTTGTCGGCATGGCTCTTGACCTGCTTGAGCAATTCTCGTTTCTCAGGAATGACAGACTGAAGCGTAGCCTTGAGGTCGGGCTCGGCAGAGGAGGCGTACGTCCGAAGGATCAAGGAGGCATAAGGCCGGGTTGACGAAGCAGCACGAAGGCTTCTCAGGGCGTGCTGGGTGGTCCTGGTTGTGGCAGCCATTGCAATCAACAATCCTCCTATTCACAGCTTGTGTCTATTGTTTGCTGAGACGGTGCTTCCTGGGCGGGGTTCGTGGACTTCAATGGACGCAGCGAGAGAAGATGTCGACACCGCGAAAAGATAGTGTGCGAGCACTGGTGGTGAAGATGAGAGTCGAGAAAGCTAACAGTATTCTGCAAGAATGCGGCATGCAAGAGCTTTTTGCTTCGAACCAAAAAAATGTGAAGTCCGAACTTCGCTATTAGCGACAAGCCTACCAGCCCCTTGTGAAAGGCGCATTTTCGGTGGACAGCCTCAGCCCATGAACAAAAGCTCCGAGCCTAACCGATGTCCCGAGGCACTTTCAAGCCCTCCGTTTCTCCTCAAAAACCCCCCACAGACCCTGCCGGAGCTCGTCGCTTCGCGGCCCGAAGTCGGGAGAGGCTCGTTGTCTCCAGCATCTCCAGCAGCTCTGAGAGCCCTCGACAGTGGTTTCTCCACGATCGAGGTGTTTGTTTCTTACCAAGCAATTTCGGGCTGCCGTCCGCAAGGCTCATAGAGGTGCGCCATTTCTTAATGCTATAACCCAGGGGAGTGCCGTTTGTCCATTTCCACATTGCTATTCTTTGGAATGTTTAGAAGAGGTCAGTGATATCGCAAGAACAATGCTTCGACGCCTACCCAGGAGCCTTCCCAGGCTCGCAGCCAGACATACCACAAGAGCAACAGTATCAAAACCACTTTTCGCAGCTATGCCCCGATATTTGTCCTCGTTACCCGCAGTGAACCCTCCCGTGTCCACTTCACTACCTTCCGACTCGTTTCAACTTCTCTCGACCGAGGACAAAGCTGGCGACGCAGAAGACGTTTTGTTCAAGCAACAAGTAGAAGATGTGAAGGCATGGTGGGCATCACCGAGATACAAGGGCATCAAAAGACCTTACAGACCAGAAGATGTTGTGAGCAAACGAGGGACGTTGCAGCAGGTATATCCTAGCTCGCTCATGGCGAGGAAACTCTTCAATTTGTTGGAAGAGAGAGCAGCCGAGGGCAAGCCAGTCCACACCATGGGAGCAATTGATCCCGTCCAGATGACGCAGCAGGCGCCCAACCAAGAGATTCTCTATGTATCGGGCTGGGCCTGCTCATCCGTTCTCACGACCACAAATGAGGTTTCGGCAGACTTCGGCGACTATCCTTATAACACGGTTCCTAATCAAGTTCAGCGACTGTTTAAAGCTCAGCAACTCCACGACCGCAAACATTTCGACGCACGGCGGAAGATGAATGCGGAAGAACGGAAGAAGACCCCTTACATCGACTACATGAGACCTATCGTTGCAGATGGAGACACCGGGCACGGTGGATTGTCCGCCGTGATCAAGCTGGCGAAGCTCTTCGCCGAGAATGGTGCTGCGGCAGTGCATTTCGAGGACCAGCTCCACGGGGGCAAGAAATGCGGTCATTTGGCAGGAAAGGTGTTGGTACCTGTGGGCGACCACATCAACCGCCTCGTCGCCGCAAGATTTCAATGGGATATGATGGGCAGCGAGAACCTTGTCATTGCCCGAACTGACTCGGAGAGTGGCAAACTACTCTCCAGCGCCATCGACGTGCGGGATCACGAGTATATCCTTGGTGTAACCGAAGACACCGCTCCGCTGGCCGAGGTTCTCCAGGAGATGGAGCTGAACGGAGCAGATGGACCAGAAGTGGACAAGTTTGAAGCTGAATGGGTCAAGAAGCACAAGCTGGTCACATTTGACGAAGCTGTCGAAGCCCACATCAAAGCTGAAGGCGGAGATGCCTCGGAATATCTCGCCAAAACCAAAGCAGATCGCAACATGTCCCTCTCTTCACGCCGCAAACTCTCTTCTCAATACACCAAGTCGCCCGTGGGTTGGTCTTGCGACGTCCCTCGAACTCGCGAAGGTTTCTACCATTACCGAGCAGGCATTCCTGCTGCAACCAAGCGTGCCATTGAGTTCGCCCCTTATGCAGACCTTCTCTGGCTGGAGACTGCCGACCCCAGCGTGTCGAAAGCTGCCGGTTTCGCTCGGGAGATCCGTGAGGCCTACCCTGGCAAAAAACTTGTGTATAATCTGAGCCCGTCGTTCAACTGGATGGGTCAGGGCTTCAACGATACTTCGCTCAAGTCATTCGTATGGGATCTTGCCAAGGAAGGCTTCGTGCTTCAGCTGATCTCCCTTGCCGGACTCCATTCCACGGCCACGATTAGCGCGGAGCTGTCGCGAGGCTTTAAGGAAGACGGAATGCTCGCCTATGTCAAGCTGGTCCAGAGTCGAGAGAAGGAGCTTGGGGTTGATGTTCTCACTCATCAGAAGTGGAGTGGAGCACCATATATCGATGGAATTATTGGCGCCATTCAAAGCGGCAGCAGTTCTAGCCGGAGTATGGGCGAAGGCAATACAGAGGCAGGCTTCTAATGAAAAGATGCTGATGCACTATCATGGGGCATAGCCTTGTTTGACACCTGTTCTGTTGAGCACTGCTGTGAAGCCGCTGGTCTGTCCATCTTATGAGACAGGCACTGAGAGTGCTGCACTTCTATATGATGACGTGATGTGGATAAAAGAATGTTTTTCGAGCTGGGGATTTCACTGTAGATATATTGTTGTAGCCAAAAGCTTCTAGTTACTGCATAACCAGGTGTTTACTTGGTGTTGGAGGAGAATCGAAATCATTTTCGCCATGGTGGCAACGGAAACAGCATGAATTTGCAAGTATATTATGCTGCTTAGTCAGTCAACCAACCCCCTCTGGTGGCCCCCAACAGTGCCCTGCCTGCTTGCTCCGCCTATCTCTTATCGATTAGAAACTACCCCCCTGGTATCCGGTCGGCGCCCCCAAAAAATTTCAAACAAGGCTGAAAGGAAAAAAATTATCTTCCATCCTTCCAAAGCAGCCAGTGAAGTCAGCGGCTGGTGGGCGCAGGCCGTGTCAGATTTCTCTCATAGGCTCCTCTTCTCCACCGATACGCCCCTCGTCGCTTCTGCAATTTATTCTTTTTCTATTGTTTTGTGTCTTCCCCTTGGGTTACTTTTCACTCCTGCGCGGGCTGCGGTGGCATAGGGAGCGACACCATCGTTCTTGTTGATCCGTGCAGCCTTCTGTGTTCAAGTTTTTTTCTCCAGTTCGATTTTTACTGTTTGTTTCCGGGAGACCTAGAAGTTCCGCGCTGCACGGAATTTCAGTTGCAAAGTAATGCCACACATCGAAAGCCCTCCCTTAGCTCCCGCAATGGCGACGACGGTCGTTCCTTCGAAGTCCAACTTTTCCGGGGTCGCTCCAGCGTCCGAAGAAGTCAGCAGCCTTCTGAAAACTATTATCGACACCAATTCCGCCCAGACTTCCCTCGATGCTGCATATGCCCTCACAAACCTCCTTATCCAATCGGTGGGGATTCGGGGTCTTGTCTCTTACAACCTCATACCAGAGATAAAAAAGGCCGCCGCAGACAAGAAGAATGGCGCCAAACGGGAAAGCGCCATGTTCATCCTCGGGGCCATGTTTGAGCGATTCCCCCGTGAGCAGCCGCTGAGTGAAGTGGTCTTCCTGATCCAAGACGGTGGCCTCTTCAATCTGGTCCTCGATGGGTTGGCCGACAAGGGTTCTTCAGTTCGTGAGTCGGCGCAATACGCCGTCGACGAACTGTTCAAGAATCTCGCACCCGAGGCCATGGTCATAGGCCTCCTCCCGGCTTTACAGGCCTATCTGTCCAAACCAACTGGAAAATGGCAAGGCACTGTGGGTGCTTACACTCTCTTGGGAAAGATGGCCGACAAGGCCCAGATGGGAACAGGCACGAAAGATGAGGAACAAGCTAAGGATGTATTGCGGGATTCTATGGGTAAAACGCTCAAGGAGCTTATCCCAGTTGTGGAGGGTGGTATGCACGATCTCAAAGCTGAAGTCGCCAAAGCCGCCACCAAGACCATGACCTCGCTCACGACTTTGCTCCAAAACGACGATGTAGCACCTCGGATACCCCTGCTCATCGACACCATGAAACACCCGTCCGCCCAGACTCTCCAGAAAGCGATTCACGCCCTTTCTCAAACGACCTTTGTCGCCATCGTCACCTCTCCTGTTCTCGCTCTTCTTACCCCGTTGCTGGAACGATCACTCAACACGCCGACGACATCTCAAGAAGTTCTCCGCCAGACAGTAGTTGTCGTGGAGAACTTGACCAAGCTCGTGCACGATCCCGTCGAGGCTAGAACATTTCTGCCCAAATTACAGCCTGGCGTGCAAAGGGTGAAAGACAATGCGTCCCTCCCCGAAGTCCGAGAACTCGCCACCAGAGCCGTCAATGTGATGAAGAAAGCTATGGGCGACGATAAAGATGGGGTGACCAATGGCCAAATTGCGAGAACAACCACTGATGACGTTTTAAAAGTCCTGGACAGCTCAATACGCGCCCAAGGCGGTCTCAACAAAGAGGATATGTCGGTCTGGAAGACCGGCCAGACCTATGTCTCGGAAATGGTTAGAGAAGACGTCAATTCTCGAATCTTCTCACGTATTCCCTCCCGGGTTGGACCGTATCTGAAGTACATGCTACCAGACGAGCTCTGTACAGCTGTTGCTGAGGCTGTGCAGAAGCACTTTGTGGAAGAGGATCACAAAAGATTTGGGGCTCCAGTTGTTGAGGACCCGAACGAGGTCGAGATTGTCAATGCCGAATTCTCGCTTGCTTATGGCGGTATGCTACTACTCTCGCACACTAACCTACGACTTCTGAAGGGACATCGCTACGGTCTATGTGGCCGTAACGGCGCAGGGAAATCGACTCTAATGCGGAGTATTGCTGAAGGGAAATTGGAAGGTTTTCCGCCCAAGGAAGTCCTGAAGACGTGTTTCGTGGAGCACAATCAGGGCGAGGATGCTGATATCAGCATTCTTGAATATGTGTCCAAAGATCCCGAAATAGCCAAAGAAGGCAAAGCGCGAATCTCAGAAGTCTTGAGCGAAGTTGGCTTTACAGCCGGTCCCGAAGGTCGACAGTCCCACAAGGTGGGTTCGTTGTCCGGAGGCTGGAAGATGAAGCTGGCTTTGGCAAGGGCCATGTTGATGAGGGCTGATGTTCTCCTGCTCGACGAACCGACCAACCACCTGGATGTTGCGAATGTCAAGTGGCTCGAGGAGTATCTCCAGAAGCACACAGAAATCACTTCGTTGATCGTGTCCCACGACTCTGGCTTCCTCGACGCAGTATGCACGGACATTTATCACTATGAGAACAAGAAGTTGGTCCATTATCCTGGAAATCTCGCGGCATTCGTCAAAGTCAAGCCCGAAGGCAAGAGCTATTACACACTATCAGCCACGCAAGTGCAATTCAAGTTCCCTCCTCCTGGCATCCTCAGCGGCGTCAAGTCTAACACACGGTCTATCATCCGCATGACGAACGTCAGCTATACCTATCCCGGTGCATCCAAGCCTAGCTTGACCGACGTTTCATGTCAACTAAGTTTATCATCCCGAGTCGCCATTATCGGTGCCAACGGTGCAGGCAAATCCACCCTGATCAAGTTGTTGACTGGCGAAACCATTCCTCAAACGGGCAAGGTGGAAAAGCATCCCAATCTGCGAATTGGATACATCAAGCAGCATGCTTTGGAGCACGTCGAGATGCATTTGGAGAAAACACCAAACCAGTATCTACAGTGGAGATATGCCAATGGAGATGATCGAGAAGTCTTGATGAAAGCTACGCGGCAGCTCACTGCTGAGGATAAGGCACAGATGGATAAATGGATCGACCTCGGAGATGGGAAGGGTTCCAGACAGATCGAGAATCTGATCGGCCGGCAAAAGTACAAGAAGACGTTCCAGTACGAGGTTAAATGGCGAAACATGCTTCCAAAGTTCAACTCGCAGGTCTCAAGAGAGACCCTGTTAGAGTGGGGCTTTCAGAAGTTGGTCCAAGAGTTTGATGACCACGAGGCATCGCGTGAAGGTCTAGGTTATCGCATTCTCGAACCCAAGGTGATATCAAAGCACTTTGAGGACGTTGGACTAGATCCTGAAATCGCCAACCACAACGAGATCTCGGGTTTGAGTGGTGGCCAGAAAGTGAAAGTCGTGCTAGCAGGTGCCATGTGGAACAACCCTCACCTGTTGGTCCTCGACGAACCGACCAACTTCTTGGATCGAGATTCACTAGGTGGTCTGGCTGTGGCTATCCGCGACTACAAGGGTGGCGTTGTCATGATCAGTCATAACGAAGAATTTGTTGGAGCGTTGTGTCCAGAACAGTGGCATGTGGCCAACGGAAAAGTGACGCACAAGGGTCACCTTGCTATCGACCTGAACCGGTTTGACGACTCACGCCCGGGGTCCAGTAATGTCAGCTCCGCGGTATCCAGCGCCACCGCTTCCGCCGTCAACTCAGGCGTCGAAGACAACAGCGATATGAAGTTCAAGGCGAAGAAGAAAAAGAAGATGACGAGGGCGCAGTTGAAGGAAAGGGAAGTGAGAAGAAGACTAAGACAGTAAGTTCTGACCCTACCCGAGCAGTCTCTGTACCATGTGCTAATGGTTTGATTTCCAGTATCGAATGGCTCAATAAACCTCCTGGGACACCTCACCCACCTGATTCAGACGACGAATAAGGGTGGTAAGACGGTTGAATTCATAGCGTTGGCGTTCTTTCACACGAAATCTTGACCATACCATGGATATGCACGCCGTTCGACCATGGACGATAGACGATAGACTGGGCATGTGGGAAAATGACTTATAGACCGGGACTCGATTGCCATATGGAAGTTTGACTAGGATTTTGCATATGTTGCGCGCTCCATAGACAATGGGTTGATGATGTTGATAGACAGGCTGGCACCACGAGAGGATACCCCGTTTAATGAATGAGGACTTTTTCACGTTAATATGTTGATGTGTTGTGCAGTAATAGTTGAGCGAGTTTGTGCCGCAGATTCCAATCGAAACAATGACGTGGTATCTGGCGGAGGTACAAATTAAATTATCGCCAGGAAGCATATACAATGTACATGAATCCCCGATCTTCAACCACTGCAGCTTATCGTGGATCGCCCTCATTTTTCTCGAATAGACCAAGCGACCTAGATACTAGTCAATGCGACAATGAGCTCTACAAACGACGCCGAAGTCCCATCAGACATGAAAATTTCCATAAACCCACAACGCGCATCCGCCCTCTGGCACAACCTCACTTCCGTCCAGCAACGAGTCCATGGCGCATGGTGCGCTTCCTTGCCTGCAGGCACGAGTCCTCCGCCGGCGGCTCCTGTGCGGGTCGTTGCTGTATCGAAGCTGAAGCCTGCCTCGGACATTCTCGCCCTTCATCGTCCGGCGCCGGCGCCTGAAAACACCTCGTCCCCCGCGGCCAGCGGTGGGACGCAAGGGCAAGGCCACGACCATTTCGGGGAGAACTACGTGCAGGAGTTGGTAGAAAAGTCGAGACTGCTGCCCAAGACGATCAAGTGGCACTTCATCGGCGGGTTGCAGTCGAACAAGTGCGTACCGGTGACGAGGGACGTGGACAACCTGTGGGCGGTCGAGAGCGTCGACAGCGAGAAGAAGGCGAACCTCTTGAACAAAGGCCGCGCGGAGCGGAACGAGCGATTACAAAAGGAACACGGCGACAGTTGGCGTCAGGTCCTGGCCGACACGGGCATGGAGGAGAAGCTGAGGGTCTTCATCCAGGTCAACACGTCGGGCGAGGAGTCCAAGAGCGGCCTGCGCCCTGACTCGGTGGAGCTGGTCTCCCTCGCCAGACTCGTCCGCGACCGCACAAAGTGTCCGAACCTGCACCTCCAGGGGCTCATGACCATCGGCGCCATCGCGCGGTCAAAGGCCACGACCGCGGAAACCGAAAACGAGGACTTCCTCACCCTCCGCGCCACCCGCGACCGACTCGCCGCAGATCTGGGGCTGCAGGACAAGGATGAACTGGAGCTGAGCATGGGCATGTCGGAGGACTTTGAGAGCGCAGTCAGGTTGGGTAGTAGTGAGGTGCGGGTAGGGAGTACGATATTTGGGGAACGCCCTCCAAAAAAAGAGGCTACAGTGCTAGAACATACGGGACAAGAGAAGAAGTAAGAGCATTCTATCATACGAGAGGGCTTGGATCTCATGACCTTGTGGCCAACGGTGAGCTTGACCACTCACAGGGGAAAAAGAAAGGGAAGAACGGCATCATGCTATTTTGACAAGAAGATGCTCAAATTATATGTCACCCGTGAGGATAATGCATGCTGTACCCGCTCCATCTGGGCCGCTGAACACCATACGACAGGCGCTGAAGAGGACTGAATACCCGGACCTGCTAATGCTGATGCTGGTGACACGAGTCGAGGCCGCCCCTAAATTGGAGGCCCTCTAGCAAGTCGTTCGTGCATGAGTTTCAACAGGATTTCAGGAACCTTTTCCTGCGTCGCACGAATAGTGACGCGGAACATCTAAATAAAAGGTCAGTCTCGATCATGTACAAAGGACAGCGCTCCTTGGGAATCATACCTTTTGCTGATGATTGGGCTCTAGTCTGAGTAGACATCCCGTCTTTCCCTTCTCCAACTGCAACACCGCACATCCAACAATGTTCTTTGGATTTGGATCCACGTTGTCCAGGAGGCGCCAACGGAATCCTGCGACGGTTTCGCGGACAAATTGGTCGTTCATTGGCGCCAAAGGATTGCGCATGCCAAATGTACTTTGCGCTTCAAGGGGGCCCGCTCCAATCTGCCGCCAACGTTTGAAGAAATCCTCCGCGGAGAGCTCCGATGGATCCATGAACCGGTGGGGTAGGATAGGCAACTTCAGAGTATATCCCTGCAGGGCTCCGGCGAGATATGAGATGCGGATGGTGGGCGCTTCCGAGAATGGCGCAACCGAAGTACACACAATGGTCTGTTGGACTTGCGAGTCTGCACTGACTGTTGAATCAGGGAGGTTCTTGTTATCAATTTTGAGGCTGGGGGCCGATTTGTTATCCACAGTGGTCGTGAAGGAGCCAACTGAAAATGAGGCCTTGTTGGTGAAGTACAGCTTGATCACCCCGAGATGACCACGATACTCTGCCCTCATGCCGACTTGAATCTGGGGATCCTCGTACAAGACACCTTCGTCGGCGAAGAACAGGTTGTCATAGCCGATCTCCCAGTCTGGCGAAAGATGGACCGTGCTCGTGAGACTGGAAGACTTCACGTCATCGTCATGGCCGTTCATATCCAGTCCTTCCAGGTCCTTTGCAGCACTGGTCGTTCCATTCTGTCCCGGTGTGGCTGCGGCGCCATTCGTATTTCCAGTTGCCCCATTGACGATAGTGGTAAAGGATCGCTTGAGCCCTGTCTGCTGGGCCAGCAAAACTTCTTTTTCATCGGCATTGGCGTCCTTGCCGCCAACCACCCACGTTCTCCTTTCGCTGATCCCGGCACTCTTCTTGTGCAGCCTTTGCAAGAGGATGGAGGCTCGTTCAGAAAACGGGGGCATTTCGTCGCAAATGGTTCGTAGTAGGTCATCAGTCGGTAGAGTCGCAATAGTCAAGTATTCACATGCCCTCTGTTGCAACTCTGAGTCGGGCGAGTGGCTGTAGAACTGGAACATCTGGAGCAACTGTGGTTTGATCTCTGGGAACAAATTAACGAACTTGACAAATGTTGACAGCAGCAGAGCCCTTGTGGGATCGGGGGCTGACAGCATCTTGGTCTGTAGCACCATCAGTTGCTCGATCGGACTACATCCTTTGTTGTCGGCTATTAGGTGGCCGAACTCTCCAAGAATATAACCTCCAATTTTGACAAGCGTGTCGTGGCAATTGTCGGTTTTCAAATAGTCAAAGATATGCTGTGCTGCGTAGGGTTGCAGTTCTTCATTATTGGTGACAATCTGAACCACTCGTTGCCAGACCTCGTCGCTGACATGATCCCCAGCCATGGCCAGCAGTCTCAGGGAGATATCAATATACCACTGAGCATCAGTGGCGTATTTCTCCGTTAGAATCGCAATCTTGAGCGTCATTTCTTCGCGTATTGAGAAATCCGCAGTTTGCAGGTACTTTAACAGTTCATTGACGATAGGTTGGGCATTGGTTGTGTCACACATGCTGTATAACAAATCCAAGCCCTTCCTCCGAACGCTGATATCTCGGTCTCGCAGCGAACTGATGATGATATTTTGGTGCCGTTTGATGGGATCCAGAGTGTCGGACCTGGCAGCAAAATGGGTCATGGCATCCAAACCCAAGTACCGCACGTTTGTTTCACGCGACTGAATGAATCTTCCCAGTTTGGAAGAAATCTGCATCATGAGCTGGTGCTCTGTATCAAGGTGGATGAGAAGGTTGATGGCCTCAAACAATACGGCATTCTGAGCATTATTCTGTTGCACATTTTTGGGCGCCTCTGTAGCTGCTTGCATGATGGCCTGCAGTGATTCGCGAATGATATCGCGTATGTGCGAATCTTCTACTCTGAAGTCAGAATCGCTCGGACGAGGATGGGAAATGGTGTCGTACTTACCTGAAGCAGGGTAATATTGCAGCAACTTTAGAAATTTGACTTGGATCCACGGGCAAGGGACTTTGTAGTACAAATAATCCGGCGAGATGTCGTTCTCAATGACAATCTTTCTCAGCCTCTGAGCTGCCTTGACATAGCTCCCCTTGTATGCCTCCGGGTTGTCTTGAATCAGAGCCATGATGAGAGAAGTGACAGAGAGCACCACACCCATATCAGGATCGTCCATCAGTGATATTATTCTTTCTGCCCACTCTCTTTGAATTATAGCCGGGTGCTTTCGATAGAGCCGGAGCAGCGTCAAGGCGGCCTTCTTCTTGACAAAGGATTTGGAGGTAGGGGAGATCATCAGCCGATGGACGTCTGCACTGAGCGCCTCGCCCATTTCTCTACCACCCACATTGGCCACTGCATGCAAGGCCAGACAGTTGTTGAGTTCATTGTAATCCAGCAGGTCCTTTCGGATACTGTTGACCACCAAATGCAGGAGCTCGTGCTGCTCGTGGAGGAATAGGGTGACGGCAAGGTAACCGATCTGCTTCTCGGAGTATTTGGTTGCGGAGATCAGGTTAACGGCTTCCAGGTGTCCAAAGTCGACGTTGTACCCTTGGATGTAGATGTAGAGCAACTTGCAGACGTATTTTTTCTTCTGGTAGCCATCCAATTTCTCGCTCTTGAATTTCTGGCGGATGTTGGCCAGTTCTTTATTGATTCGCTTCTCCTCCAGTTCTCTCGCCCGGGCATTTCGGAGGTCGGCTATGAATTGGACGAGACCGCGCATCGACGACATGGTGACAGGTAAGAGACGGGCGGCATCCACGCGCCGCGAGGCCTTCGCGCTGAATGCAACAGGAAACGGTGTGCGGGCAGGGTCGTAAGGAGGAGGACCAGGGACGACTCAATTCGGGGAAGACTGGTCTCAATCAACAAGTCGTTGTCCGACGAAAGGACCACATTTCACAAGGATGGACCACAGTAGCCAAAGGACACGAGAGTCAGCATTGACTATCTCCTGTCTTCAACAAGAATACGACTGCCGAGCAGAGCCAGCCTCGTGTTAATTAGAGATGGTGGATGAACTATGATGTGGTCGTCAACGTCCGCACTACCCGCAGTTTGGCCCTGCGCCATCTCGACCCCCCAGAAAGGATCCGAACCCCTGCAACAGATCGAGCCCCCGAATTTATTTAGTAGCGCTAACTGCACAACTGCACAACTGCACCACAAATAATAGACTTGGACGAGGACTTTACCCGTCTCACATCACATCATATGCGCTGGGCGGCTTCTAGGACCCTCCCACTCCGGTAAGCATGAGTACTCGCATCATCATCCGTACGTGGCCACTTTGCATCCAGGGTTCATAAAGTCTATTGTTCGTCTGGTTCTTCCCGACCTCTGAACTTCATGCGGCCAACCCAGCGCTTATTCGCCTTTCGCCAGAGCTATCATTTCGTCCAATAATGCCACAGTCTCTGCTGGACTGGCAATCCACGCGCAACAGCATGCACTTCTAGCCTTGAAGTCATTGCCCCCTCCGCTCAGGAACTGGTCTCCAACATGCAGCGTGCTAGAAGGTGGAATACCCCCAAACCATTTCTGACATGACTGTACTCCTAGGGACTTGTCTCCGATGTCGAGGAAGACGTCGGCACCCCCATTGAAGACGGTAAAAGGGATGTCCGCATACGAAGCTGGCTTCTCGGAGTTGGCTGTATTGATCGAGGTCTCCACCACCTGCTGAACCACCAGGACAGTTTCCTCCAGTTGTTCACGGGTGAGCTTCTTGGACTGGTCAGCTGCGTAAATCCCGACTGCCCGTTCCTTCCGGAGTACTTTGGCTTCCAACCGAAGTGTGCGAATGCATGATTGAAACGCAGACTCGGCATGGTCGAGAAGCTCTTGGATGGCTGACTCTGACCAGTGTTTCATGGTATCTAAAATCCATTCTCGCCGGTGAATATACCGCAAGCAATGTTCTTCCTTTTCGTCGAACACGAAGAGAAAATTGGATTCACCACCCATGATAATCAGATTCGACTTTTGAGCAGCACTGAGATTCTCTGAATCCTTGACAGCTAGAAGAAGGCCAGATAATCGGTTAAAGTAATGCTCGGGTTGCATGTAACCGGCGGCCGTCACGATCCCGATTTTGACATTCTGAGACAGAAAATGAAGGAGACGCAGGATCACTGGGTTCGCCTCAGGCGAATGCAAGGATGCTCCATCTTCGTACAGTGTGACATCACCATCGAATGTCAAAAGCTCAAGTCCAGGGTTCAGCTTGATTTTCAGTTGTCTGTATGGCTTTGGCTGGATCATCGCCATCACTTGAGCAGTGTTGAGGATCAGTCGGATGTCGTTGAAAGAGGGGGCAACAAAACGACGGGAGGAGATGGCACGCTTCGCATCTTGGTATCGGAAAGCATCTTCTAGCGCTAGAGGTGTAAAAAAGGCAGAAATGGTAGGCACCAGCATATTGAGTTTAGACCTTGGATTCGACACAGCTTGCTGGTTGACTGCGACTAGTCAGCTCGTTTAACCCTCCTTCTGCTAGTCTTCGAACGCACTGTGATCGAGTATCAAATCTTCGACATCTCTGAAGATCTCAGCGAATCGCTGTCGCGCTGACCTCGCCATGGTATCCAAGCTCTGGCCATTGGAGCCGTCGTATTCGACGGCTGGTTGCGAGTTGAGGACGAATGGAACCGCAAGAAGACCCTAGAGAGTACGTAATGAGAGTTTTGCTAGGCACTCCGACTGCCAATTGCCCTCTCACCTTGATCCATTCGATCTAACGAGGCGGAATCAGCAATCAGGGGACGCGTGACAAGATTAGTTACATACAAGTTGGTCTCTGCGATGGGTCTTCAGCCGTATCAGAGTCAGCATAATCGTGTCCTGCCTTACAGCAGCTAGCTTTACTTGCCTTCAGTGCATCTAGCCATTATTAGCAAGGGTTTTGAGACAACTGCTTGATATATGAGATTGGTGACAAACACTCGACTCGATATCGGGTAGTCATCCTGTTTGTTTGCGGCTTTGCGCAGCGAACAACCTGAAAAGCGGGCGGAATCTAGAGGAAGCGTTTTTGGCTTGAACCGGGTACGAGTTTTACAGAGACTGAAGGGAAGAGCAACAGTATAGCTGTTGCTGTTGCTGGCTGATGGATTGGAAGACACGTTTGCTGATGATGCCAAGCAATTGAATAGTCGATGCAACACTCCGTATTAGGCAAGAGATGATGCCGTTTAACACATCTTGGAACCTTGGCAACACTTGATAGGACAATCCAGACGATTGGACAAAAGAGGCAAGATGCCACCCGAATATTGTTGATATCCTCTTCACTCGCTTCCACTCCCTCGCACACAAACACAAGACACACATACTCTCTCTAAGATGTCCCTGAGGAAGAAGTGGTCAACACTCATGGCTCAATCATAACTGTCTTACCAAGTCCTGTCCATTCCGCTGCTGCATCAAGTGCTTCCTTCCACTCCTCCATCTTAAACACCTTGGGATCCACGAGGTTCTTTCCACGAGGGAACATGCCGCGCTCCAACATCTTAACAAACAGCACAATGTCCTCCCTCTCATACATCAACTTCCCTTTCAACGTTTGGTTCAGGGCCATGACGTTCCAATTCATCACGTCTTCAACGTAGCCCATCATACTGCACCTACCCCCTCGACGCAAGGAGCGAATGGCACTCTTCAGGTGCATCGTTTGACATGCGTAAGGAGGTGTGAGGTCGATGACGGCGTCGATGGTCCCGAAAGCTTGCAGTGACGCGACATCGGCTTCATAATTCCCTATGATCTTGACGGTTTCGATGTTGGCTCCTGGTGTCCCATTCTTGACATGCTCCTTTAACCTGGCCAGCTCCTTTTCGTTTCTCCCCATAGCAATCACCCTTGCCCCCATTGTTATTGCGACCTGAACACCCGCACCACCAAAGCCGCCAGTCGCAGGAGACACAACGATCGTCTCACCGGGTTCGAGGTGGATATCCCTCAGGCCGCCGAACGGCACCAGCAGGTACATCATATACATCAACTCGCGAGTGGTGTATCCCAGCTCCGAACACAGCCTGTTTTCGTCTAGCTGAATGCAATTCTCGAGTGGCACCTTCATGTACTCAGCGAACGCTCCGTCGCGCCAGACATCGCTACTCAATTTCCGACTTCCAGCGTCACTGCCTTCGTGTATAGCGCTGAGAAACAGAGAGTCCGGATTGTCTCGGGCGTGGATTACGCAATCCACCCAGACGAGCTGGCCAGGGTTTAGCACCACGGCATCTGGGCCCACGGCGGTGATGCGTCCTATGGCACTCAATCCCCCGACCAGTGGCTTCGGGAACTCATACTTTCGCTCCCCATTATAGATCTCACGATGATATGAGATCACTCCGGCTTCAAGGATGCGTACGACGGCACTACCAACATCTGGTTTTGGAGTTGGGACAGTTTTGACCGAGAATCCTCCTTCAAGGGTTTCGAGGACGAGGGCCCGGTGCTGACTAGGCAGGGCTGGTAATGCCATGACTGTTGAGGACCGGCGGTAGAGGTAAGTTTGAGGTTCACCCGCGCTTGGTATAGATGGTAAATGAGATGGTAAATGAGATGGTTTCCTCAGTTGAACGTCCGGCATTCCATGGTTTTATAGACATGATATATTGCACGCATACGCGAACACTATGGCCGCCACGTGCCGGTTGCGGGCGCGGATCTTCCCCAACCGCTACCGGCTCCGCGCAATTCGGTCAGGATGCGGAGTTCGGACTTATGCCTAATCTTGCATACCTAGTAAGGGCGGTCGTAAGGGCCATGTATTCATTTAAGGATTCGACAGAGAGCAATTTGTAATGTACTGCACCGAACGAGGACAAATGTTAACGATATAGCAAATTAGATGCGTCTTCTATTTTCCCCTAGTCTTACATTTGAGGAAGCCTTGCTACACCATTCACATCTAGATCTGTAGGAAGGAAGAAGAGGTCGTCCAAGCTAAAGTTCGGGTCGAGCGAGAAGTGCTCTGGGTCGAAGTCATCCTGGTCAACGTTCTCGGACATTCCGCTCCGTCCTCCAGCTTCAATGTCAACTCCTTGAGCTGTTGCCCGCTCCTGGATGATCGCGTATGAAAACTCCAGGCTCTCCTTGGCGACTTGGGCCAACTGCTGCATCGATGACGAGGTCTCGTATGCTGCCACCTCCGCCTGGCGCAGAGCCATACTCAGCTTCATACGTAGCTTGACATTCGTCTCCCCGAGACGGATCCGCTCGGTAGACTGCCGCAGCGCCTCTTGCAACGCGTCCGTCAACATCTTTCGATAGGCCGAGGATTCCCGTGAGGGCGTGGGATATTCCAGCGGGCTTTGCTCCTCAACATCCATGAGCAATTCCGACGCCACGGCCAGGGACGCGTGGATCATGCGGTTCTTGAACATACCCGCCCCGACTAGCACGAGACGCGCGAATTCAGGGTTCTTGGGGACCGGGGTGAGGATAGCCATGGCGGCATCCAGGCTCATTTTCCTCGAGAAATAGTACAGTGGGTTACTTCGGGCTCGGCTAGCAAGGGGCCGATGAAGATGGAGTATGAAGCGGCGGAGAAGGAGGTCTGCGAGGTGGTGGTGGAACGAGGCTGCGTCCAAGCTGCTCGTCCTGGGTATATGCGAGCTACAGGCCCGGCAGGCGCTGATGATCGTGGTCGTCAGAGTGCAGAATTCTTTGTACGATGTCTCGGAAACCGCGGGTACTAGCCCGTTCATGCGACGGGCAACTTCTAACCTTGGACGGAGAGCCTGGAGGAGGAATCGCTGTAGTGATGAATCAGTCGCCGTCGTTGTGGGATGTTCCTGGAGAGCCTCGGTTTGCTCATCAATATCCTTGTCGTTGATGTTGGAGGGAGGCCCTGTGTCAAAATCATGTACTGAGAGAGTAGGTGGTACTCCGGCGTCCAAGGCTGACTGGATATCCAGCTCCAGGATGGTCGCCCAGAGTCTTCGACGAACCTCGCTTTCACTAGCATCAACAACACTATGTCAGTCACGGGAATAATGTACAAGTTCAGCGAGCCTTACAGAATGCCAATACTCTTGAAATGTTTCGGATCACGGTGTAGACCCATTTGCATCGCGGTCCGAACGACAGTGCCCATCGATATCCAAACGACATCTCCCCCAACAGAAAGAGCCTGTCGAGCCAGGATCAGCAAGCACTGAATCTGCAGACTACCGATACTGATGCGGTTCTTTTTCATGGGTCCAGCCAGCCAGTCCTGAGCGGCATATAGCCACTGACACGCCGTGGAATAGATGCCTGTCGTTTTGGTAGCATCTTGGGTAACGACAGTTCCGATGGCGGCAACTAGCTGGATCTTGAGTTGAGTAATGGTATCAGCCTCCGTGGGAGCGCTCCAATATTGCTCGTATTCGATCCAGAAAGAGGGAATATGTAAGATGCGAAACACAGACTCGAAGTAAGCAAGGTACAAGTGTACCATCTGATCGGCGAACTCTTTCGCGATGGACGGATATGCTTGTGTAAATAACGAGTGCCTGCTTAGTTGAGACAACTTGATATCCCTGGACAGATATTTGCATTTTTGAAGGAGAGAACCAATCTCCCATTTCAGTCGTGCAAGACTTTCATTGTCCGTGGCATTTCCAATTTCAGCACTCAACACTGCAGCTGTCTTTTGGAGCTGTTGAGCATTAATTAAGTATCAAGACATTCGACATATTCGGAAGGGAGGTGTGGACGGCGGACCTCAAGCGTAGCATTCGACCAGTGACTCTGGCCAAATAGTCTGGATTTATTCAAGCAAATACTTCCATCCTGTGGACCAGTTGCAACATCGTCAAGATTGGCGGTAGTCGCCGAAGAGCCGGACCACCTCGTCGTCTCACGAGAGAATTGGGCAGCGAGTTGATCTTTTGGCGCACGAACCACGAGATGAGAAGCATCTGAGGCGGAGTCTGAAGCCAGCTGTGTTGTGGGATCAGATGGTTGCTCACGCACCACAGAGACACTCCCACGGGCAAGCTTTGTGCGACTGGCTGCAGCTGATTTATGGCTGTAACAGCATTGCTTTCGGGTGAGGACACAATGGCCACACGGTTCCAGTCGATCACATTTCACTTTCCTTCGTCTACATTCCTGGCAGGTTCGAGCGGGTCGATGTCGTTTGTGTGGAGTTGGCTGCCCATCTCCGTTCACTGAGGGAAGAGCCATAGACTCCAAGAGGTTTGAATGAGTAATTACCAGTGCATCTTCGGCGGCGGTGAATGACTGACTATGATACGAAACAATTAGAGGCGTATGTGGATGGAGTTGTGGTCATGATCAAGATGTAATATCACGGATTTTAGAGACATGGAATTATGTTTTATCCCCGCCAGTATCAACCATTCCCGAATTAAATTCTCGATCTCGCTTTGAACGGTACAAATTGAATGCTTCGTCGGAGAACCTTCGTCTACCTTAGCATATTACGGACAGAGAACAACGTAATGACAGCGGCATATCACTTGTGGTGTCACATATATAAACGAAGCTCGCGTCGAACGAGTCCTATTGCCCTCTAGCTGGGTATGTCGTATTCCTCGAAGAATAGGTGCAGCGCTCAGTCTGACACAGGCGGATTAAGTAGTACTGCTCTGGCTACTGCTCTCTATTGCCTGCTTTATTGCTCCATCAAAAGTGAAATCAGGCTGCACACTCGTCACACCTCCCTCTGTCTTGGAACAGCCGGCCGATGTCCAGGACCACAACATATTCTGGACACCGCTTCTCCTTCCCACGGGGCTCAACTTGACGCAGATACTTTCGTGTTGCACCGAAATCTGCAGCTTCTCGATGGCCTCCTGAGCGTCGTACAAGCTCAGCTCACCGTCGTGCGGCTGTGAGACGGCCCATTCTGTTTGTTTGCTCTTATCCAACTCTGAACGGGTCGCAGCTTGCACCTCTAGGGCCAGTGTCTCACTGTGCGCAACAAGATCCAACAACAGTATGTGTCGGATGAATGACAGCGCCTCGTCGCGAGTTTCATGGTGAGATGACGCTATGGTTGCAAGCCCAAAATCAATCGACGATATTTCGTAGCGAGAGCCGAACAGAGGCGGCCCAAGAAATGTGGCTAGTCCAATCTGCAGCTTTCGCTGTGCTGTCAGGTGTATCTTGAAGCTGGTTTTTACAGGTACCATCAAGCCTGCCAGCATGGTGTTGGGTCGTTCCATCTGCAGAAATTGGAAAATTGTGGCGTTCGAGGCCTCCATCGACACCGAGATCGGTAGATCTGCTCGCTTGAAGGCACCCAGCAACGCTCTGCACTTATCCCAAAAGGTTGCCGCTTCTGCACGGTGTCGTAAATGTGCCAAAATAGGTCGGAGCAACGCGTACTCTGGGATTGGTCGTGCTTTGGGGGTCATTGGCAGCGGTTTTTCCGATCGCCTGATGAGATTCTGCTCATGAGCAGCAATCAACAACAACCGTAGAGATATGGCCACGAATTGAGCTGTCAAATTGTCTGCAGCATTGGGAGACGTAACATCTTCTTTTTCGCTGGATGACACGAGCAATAAGTGGTACTCGCCGCCGACGTCAACCTCTACGCTCTGCGACCGTGTAGTAATGCCTTGGTTGGCCACAAGACGCGCTTCACGGCATATCTCATAGAACAGCTCTTCCTCGAAAATGGCATTGCGGTAGTCGTTGAGGCTCTGGTCAAGTTCCGTCGTACCGGAAGGCCCAATGGTTTGAAGGTCGAAAGCGCCTGTCTTGATGCCATCCCGCACAACGTAGACGCCCAGCCGTTTGCGTTTCTTAAGCCCAACCTGTCGGTCCAGAACGACTGAACCATCAGAGCCCTGTCGAAGAAGAGCGAAGCCTCGGTCCCGAAATTGCGGTGCAGACTCAGAGAATCCGAAATGTACGCCAATGGCCTTGCGGTCTCGTGGAAGTCGCGAAACTGACCATCCTCTGCTATTGAGATCAGCAATCTGGTGCCAATACTCTGCCTCGCGCTCAGCTTCGGTTTGAAGTCTACCAGAAGCTGCCGCCAGCTTTTGGGATGCTGAATGGAAGCCCTCAGCCCTCCAGCCCTGAGAGACAGCGGCCAGCCGCCGCTTCGTCGAAGGAGGAATTGGTCTGTCTTTCAATACTCTCGAGGCCAGCGTCCCGACAGGAACGGCCTGTTGAAGGGCGGGCGACATGGAATGCTGAGCGGGAACTGACTGCTGAGAAATCAGGAATGACACAAAGTCCAGGGCACAGAGGACCTCGTTTTGTGCATAGCTGTATACGGGTCAGACTTCGCAATCATGGGTGGTCAAAGGAGACTCACTTGATGCGCTCTAGCATCTCATCTCGCCGCTTCCAAACACGTTCCTGACGCTTCTGCGGAGTATCATCTTCGGCCTGGGGCTCATCGTCCGGATCAACCTGGACTGCGTCCGGCGCAGTGGCTTTGCCCTGGATCTCGGCGAGTAGCGAACTTTGGGTGACATGACGAAAATGACCTTTCTGTGCGATAATCTGTTGAATCTGCGCTTGGAGATCCTGGGGTTTGGACGAAGGCTCAGGAGGAATCAGCAGGCTGATGGTGTCCAACTCAGACATGATGCTTGGTGCCGCACCAACTACAGGGCAATGTGCGCAACCTCTTATCAGTCCGTGGTCCGTAGGGAGGTCCTCTCGATCGAAGCCTAAGTTATTACTGTATCAAATGACTGGCAGTCAAGCCTACAAAGCAGAGGTGGAAAGGTTGGAGCATGTTTTGATTGGTGAAAATCTGGATCGCGAACTCAAGCGCGCAGTAACGAAAGAGAGCCCTGGGCCGTGACAAGCCTAGAGATAGTAAGTTGGGGGGGACTAGGGGGCCGCTACTGTTCTTACCTAAAATTTCTTCTGCTGCCCCTCTCTATCACCGGGGCGATGCCTCTAGGCCTATCGGCAGGCTCGGTCATGGTGGGGGTGCTGGAGCTTGGGCTGGTGAGGCCGCTAGGCCCTGCGGGCGCCCAACAGCCACTCATAGTTCTGCTGCTAAGCACTGAGGATACACGAATGACGTTCTGCGGCTTCAGCTGTTGCTGCTCGGCACGACAGACTTCGTATGCTATCTGCTGATAGACTCTTGCATTATCTTCTAACAAGTTCATTATTACTATCCCAATCCTCCCATTCTGGCCTCAAGTTCTCTCACGTTTCTTTTTCCTCCTCCCGTACAAATAAGGGCACCTTTCGCGTTGGCCTGCCCCTCGGTCAAACAATCCTCAATCATTTTATACCGATTCCCTTACCAGAGACCAGCCTGAAACCCAGACCAATCCCTCTAATCCCGTCCACTGCCTACGGCTGCCAGTAAAATGGCTGCCAACGGTGTGCCCGCTCCTCCCAAGAAGCGTCGAATTGGTGTCATGACCAGCGGAGGTGACTCCCCTGGCATGAACGGCGCCGTGCGAGCTGTTGTTCGTATGTCCATCCACATGGGCTGCGAGTCTTATGCGATCTATGAAGGCTACGAAGGCCTGGTGCAAGGCGGCGATCTGATCAAAGAGATGCACTGGGAAGATGTGAGAGGATACTTGTCTCGAGGAGGAACACTGATTGGCACTGCAAGATGCATGGCGTTCATGGAAAGATGGGGCCGACTGAAAGCAGCGAAAAACATGGTTGAGCGCGGCATTGATGCCCTTGTCATCTGCGGTGGTGACGGTAGCTTGACTGGTGCTGACAAGTTCAGAGCAGAATGGCCCAGTCTACTCAAAGAGCTGGTGGAAACTGGAGAGCTGACCCAGGCAGAAGTTGACCCCTTTCAGCACCTGAATATCGTCGGTCTAGTTGGCTCCATTGACAACGATATGTCTGGTACCGACGCCACCATCGGTTGTTACTCCTCTCTCGAACGCATCTGCGGCGCGGTTGACGACGTTTTCGACACTGCCGCCTCCCATCAACGAGGATTCGTGATTGAAGTTATGGGGCGTCATTGTGGCTGGCTAGCCCTCATGGCGTCTATAGCTACAGGCGCTGACTTCGTCTTCATTCCCGAGAAACCTCCTCGGGTTGGTTGGGAAGATCAAATGTGCGATATAATCGCCACTCACAGACGGAGAGGCAAGAGAAGGTCGATTGTCATCATCGCGGAGGGGGCCCACGATCGAGAACTCAACAGGATCACTGCGAACCAGGTTAAAGATCTTCTAACGCAGAAGCTCAAGCTTGATACACGCGTCACGGTTCTAGGCCATACACAACGTGGTGGGCATGCATGCTTCTACGACCGTTGGCTGTCGACACTGCAAGGCGTCGAAGCGGTGAAAGCTGTCCTAGAAGCTACTCCAAGCACACCCAGTCCAGTCATAACAATCCGGGAGAACAAGATTGAACGCTCCAACCTAATGGAGACAGTAGCCTTGACCAAGTCGGTCAGTGCTGCTATCGCGGCCAAGGACTTTGACAAAGCTATGCAGCTGCGCGACGTCGAATTCAAGGAATACTACAATAGTTATGTCATCACCACTTCCACGGATCACCCTGCTCTGCTCTTACCCAAGGAGAAGAGGCTGAGGATCGCCATCATACACGTCGGAGCCCCTGCCGGGGGTATGAATCCAGCTACGCGCGCGGCCGTTGCATATTGCTTGACTCGCGGTCATACTCCAATTGCGATCCACAATGGCTTCCCAGGTCTCCAACGACACCACGACGATAAGCCGCTAGGGTCTGTACGTGAGTGTCGGTGGATCGACGTAGATCCATGGGTCAACGAAGGGGGCTCTGAAATCGGCACGAACCGTGGACTACCGAGTGCGGACATGAAGAAAACCGCTGAATGCTTCGGGATATACAAGTTTGATGCACTGTTTCTGATTGGTGGGTTTGAAGCTTTCACTGCCGCAAGTGAACTGAGAAAGGCGCGAGAACAATATGAGGTTTTCAAGATCCCGCTGGTCGTGCTACCTGCGACAGTATCGAACAACGTCCCTGGCACTGAATACTCTATCGGCAGTGATACGTGCTTGAACACGCTGATCCAATTCTGCGACGCCATTCGGCAGTCTGCTTCATCGTCAAGGCGACGGGTGTTCGTCATCGAGACACAAGGAGGTCGGTCAGGTTATCTTGCGACGATGGCCGGTCTCTCGGTTGGCGCACTTGCGGTGTACATCCCCGAGGAAGGAATCAATATCCATATGATTGCGAGGGATATTGAGTTCCTGCGAGAGAACTTCAAGAACGATCAAGGAGCGTCGAGAGCGGGCAAAATCATCCTTCGAAATGAAAGAGCTAGTACCACGTACACGACACAGGTAATTGCCGATATGATCAAAGAGGAAGCCCGAGGTCGGTTCGAGTCTCGAGCAGCCGTACCTGGTCATTATCAGCAGGGTGGCAAGCCTTCGCCTATGGATCGAATCCGTGCCCTCCGGATGGCGATCAAGTGTATGCAACATATCGAGGACCGGTTTACCGGCAAGTCCAAGGACTGGATTGCAGACGACCCGTTGTCAGTAGCTGTCATTGGTATCCAAGGCTCTGAAGTTGTTTTCACTCCGATGGGGGGCGCTACAGGTCTTGAAGCTACAGGTACCGATTGGGAGGATCGTAGGCCTAAGAGTGAATTCTGGCTGTCGATGAAGGAGACGGTGGATATTCTGAGCGGGCGGCCCCAGCTTGCGGACTGCTGCGAGGAGTGTGGCAAACCCCTGTCTGGTGAGACTTTGAGGCGGACTCTTTCGAAGCAGGTCTAACGCAATGTCGAAGGGAGGATGCTAAACGCGTGCATATTAAGGGAAAGTTGCAGTCTACGAGGTGCATATGGCTGGTTGGATTCGTCGAGGAAATGGTGTGACAGGAGGCCAGCAGTAGCAAGCGTGTGCTGAGACCATATCAATAGATGCCCTTCTTGTCGTTCTGCAACCAAATATTTCTGTAAGGGACGTATCCATGACATACAAGGTGAGCGGAGTCGGTTGCAGTTGGCTGAAGGGGCAACAAAGGGGAAGATCATACCACCGCTGACAATCACCTGCGACGGGACAAATAGTCGTAACGGGTCTCCTTGCAAATGAAATGATCGTTATTGGCTGGTGTCACCACAAAATGCTCCATAGCAAGCAAGGCTGACCAATAATCACCCAAGTAATTGTCAGCCCTCAGCCTTGGTACGTCATTCACAGAAACATATAAACCCCTCCGTTCATACGCACCTGCGCTCAGAAACAGTCTCTCCAGTTTCTCCCTGCACAGCCAGACATCGATTACGTCTATCGTTCCATTCTACGCAGAACCAACCACTGAACAGAACACAACATTTACCACCAAACGAACACAAAAACTCTCACCCGCAACCATGGTCAAACCAACCACCTGCTGTGGTCGCAGCGAGGCTTGCATTTGCGCTCAGAAGGCTACTTGCTCGTGCGGCAAATCCTCCGCCATGCACTGCACTTGCGAGAAGAAGAACCAAGAGAACACCTTGCAAGGACCACGATGCTCGTGTAGTATGTTATACCCTGCTTGACACTTCTGTCATGACTCCCTCTTTCATGCAAAAACAAGCGAACTGACTTGGACATAAAGGAGCCCGCCCTGCCGGCCAATGTACCTGCGATCGAGCTGCGACGGAGAATGTTGCGCCTACGGGAGCCACATGCGCCTGTGGCAAGAGGGACTCAAGTAGCTGCACATGCGAAAAGGCCGCCGATGGTGGATTACTCCCAACGGAGACGGACTTCACGACCAAAGCATAGCTCCCCATCGTCTTCTGAGACTTGTCGAGTCACAACAGAGGGGCGATGGAACGAATCGATTCTTGCTGATCAACGGGACGGCATTTCACTGTATATTTCTGTGGACATTGGGGAGTGACTGCAGAAGAGTGCGACGGGTGGCAAGGGAACGGGCTGATATGTGATACAATGCGGCACACTGGAATGATGTGCTATGGCAGGGTGAACATGAATAACATACCACAGGGCATGACATGGCTACTAGGCGTTCTTCAACTGAATGGAATATCTTGACTGCATTGCACTGTACGCGTGTTTCAGGTGACATTTATTCGTGATCGTGCCTAAATACATAATGCGGACTCCTCGCACTCCGGCACAGCATCCAACACCTTGGGTATTGTACCTGTACCTCCTCAATCAGTGCAATGAAATAAGGACACGCATCTGCAGATTCAGAAGGGAAGAAATTTATGAAAACGTAGAATTGGCATCGATCGAGCCCAGGCGGTGTTAAGCGCCTCCTAAAGGCCTGCAGAGTGCTCGTCAAAAACTCCTGTACAGAGATCAAGTAGCTTCGGTATTGGGTATCTTGGACTTTCGCCTTTCACTATCAAACCGGCCTAACTAATCTCATGGAACGGATCCTCCTCCCCCATGTCTGCGCCAAGTTCCTCACCCACATCACCATCCTGCTCGTCTGCCTCAACCTGAACATTAACCTGTCCACCCAAAGCCTTAACCTTTGCCTGGGTCATTTCGAACACGTATTGACCCAGATGCTCCACCCCGTCCATTTCCGATGTGTTTTCTACCTCATCCTCGAGTAAGCGAGTAGTAGGGAACATTTCACCGGTCGTGACGATGAGTTTATCCGGTCTTTGCAGCAGGATGTCCATTGCAGGCCGCATCTCGAAGCAGTTTTCAAACAGCTCCCTCCGGCCAAGGATATACAATCCGAGCCTTGCACGGGACAGTGAGACAGTCAATCTTCGGACATCCCTGAGATATCCGACCGACCGCGTCCTCGTCATGCTCACAATGACATAGTCATTTTGCTCGCCTTGGTACTTGTCGACCGTCGTCACGATTCTCGGCATTCCAAAAAGCGAGTTGTTCCTGCACCTATGCTCGAGCACGTCACGTATCAATGCCCTTTGACCCGCATAGGTAGCGAGGATCGAGATACTTCGTGATGGATATCCGAGCAGGCGCATATACTGATACAACGCTACTGCATATTCAGCCTCTCCGAGGTTTTGGATAAAATGCGGTGTAGGTTCACGCTCGCCACTCCCTTGATAGTCCGGTACGTTGATAAACTGGTAATCATAACGGAAGCCTGCATTGGCGCGTGAAAACTCTGGCTGCAAGACGAGATCGGTTAGGTTACCCAGGTTGTGGTAGCGCCATTTGAAGAGCCTGGCAATTGAGGGTCGGCAGCGACCCTGTTGATCAAGGTGGATGGTTGGGACACCGAGGCGGATGAGACGTAGAAAGAGGGACTGTTCGAAGTTGGCATACTGGCGCAAAGCGAGGTTCTGGATAATGGGGGAGTTCTGCAGGTGATCTCCTATGAGAATGATCCGCTTCAAGGGCATTTCACCAGTCTGGGGATCCGAGTCCTGCATCACACATGGAATAAAGGTTTCGATCTCAGTGATTTGTGCTGCTTCTTCCATGATCAAAGTGTCGTAATGAAAGCCCAGTTCAGCTATCTCGGATCTCCTCATCGCCGCATGTGTTGATGTCATGGCAATGATCCGTGCTTCGTTCACCAGGAGATGGTTCGCTTGATCGCGACCGGCGCGTAAAATCTCAAAAGGTCGGATAGCCTCTAACTCGGAGAAGATCTTGTCGATATGATACTGACAGCCGGATATGATCTCCCGCGCTTCTTCAATCGTGACATCCGGAGGGAACAACGTTGCAACTGGAGCGTTACTGAAGTATTTGTAAAAGGGGAAAGAACTCAGGACGGACTCCACCGTAGCATTTTCAGCATTAATAATATCCCAGAAGCGTTGCCAAACAGGTCTAATGAAGACCTGATTGAAATAGTCGGCAGTCTCACACGAAGCGCCGTGTGCTCCCTCAGCACCAATTGAAGCGGCAAGTCGGCTGACTTCGGACAGATAGGATTGGCGATTCTCCAGGAAGGACTCAACCCGACCAAATTTACCGTAGGATGCCTCCGTATCAAGCTCCTCTTCTCCATGGCCTAGTCGTAGCAAGTGGCGTGGATCGATATCAAGCGCAATGATTTTCTGGAAAAGCTGGTTAAGCGCTTGATTGCTGTGAGCAACAAGCAAGATCCTTTCGGATGGAAAATTGTGGTAGAGTAAGTTGATGGTTTGTGTTGCAACGTCAGTCTTGCCCGTTCCAGGGGGCCCGACTACGATGGTGAGACCAGGTTGCGTGCCAGACACAATAGCTTCTACCTGCTTCGCCGTGAAGCGAATCGTGTTCTTCTTTGGGTTGTCCATTGGATATGGTCCCGTGTTACGAGGTTTGTAGGTCAAAACTTTGAGCATGGATGAGTCTTGCTCCATTTGGTCGCGGCGTCTCTTCTTCGGGTTTGGCGGTGGTTCGGCTGAAGCGTCCGTCGTCGCGCGTTCGAGAATATAAGGCGGATCAAAGGGAGCCGACTGTCCGGCGCCTGCTTCGATTGTCTTTCCCGGAAAACTGTCCAGGAGATGCTGCCAATCAAGAAATGTGTCCAGGTAGTCCATGGAGTCGATGTGATCCGGAAGTGCTGGAAATGATGCACTCTTTGGATCACCGTAACCCAGATAGACTTCTTGTAGCCACTGTGGAAGCACAGTCTCTGAAGACACTAGAGTCTGGATTGTCTCCAGAACAGGTTTGAAGTTGTTTTCTCGCCCTTGTCTACGAGCGATAACATTCAGTGACGCAATTTCTGAGGCAAATCGGCGTGAATTCTGCTTGTCGACAGCGTATGAGCTTGTGTCCAAATCGAGTAGCAAACGCCTCCTCTTAGGTCTTGAGCTATGCCCGTTTGTTCGCGTATCTCTCAGAGCTCTCCCATCATCGTCCAGGATCTGGAATACTTCAGCCGCTCTAAGACTGGTGAACATTCTTTGTTCGCCGTGATCGTTGGCCTGGCCATTGGTAAGAAGCTGAGAAGAATTGGTCGCATCAACCGCCAAGAGAAATACAACGTCGTGTGGTTTGAGATTGTCCCATTCTCTTCTGATACCGTCCGCAAGCCGGCTAACGTCTAGGATGACTTCGACTCGCACAAAGCTAGGCTTCAGATATCCCACTTTCGGCGGTCCGACTTCAATGACTGCAGGTTCTGCGATCGGAAGAGCCATTTTCGAAACCCCTTCAAAGGCTGTCGTGCTCCGATCCCGGGCGCCTTTCGGCTTCATCCGCCTGATAATGCTTTCCATATCCTTCCTTATCCCATAAAAAGCTTCGGCTTGATAGAGCTGGAATGAACGCCACATGAAATCACCAAGAGTGAGATATTGCAGGTTAAGCTTGGGAATTCCAAGGGGCCGGGAGCCATCATAGTTTTCGTTCCTCAGTAAAGTTGGGTCATACAGGGAGCTAGCCGTGGGCAGAACTGCTAGCTGACCAACAACCTCGCGGAAGTCTCGAGGTTTGGCGTAGGTTGACAAGAGAACCTCCATCAAGAGCGCACGAGTTGCAGAGACTCCCGCAGCCGGGGGATAGCTGATTCGAAACCCAAGCTGCATACACAGCCCCTGCAGCTCGGTATCCGTCAATGTAGAAAAGTGAGATTCAAGCTCGCTTCTTTTGTCAATGGATCCGAAGTTTGACAGTGCCAAAACCTTTAATTTGTCTCCAAAGTGCTGTAGCGCCACTCGCTGCAGCTTTTCCAAGGCTTGATAATGTGCTCTGCGCAAGCCATCATGACTTTCTTCTGTACCTCCCAGTTCATCAATCGCAAAAAACTGGAAATGTTCGAGCAGACGGGTCAAGTCTTGCAAGAGCACAGCGTCCTCTCTTTGGTACAGCTTTGATGTTCGAATCACGGGGATAATGTTGACGTCTTTCAATAGTAGATTCGTGTACCGTCTGGTCGGCAGTTGACTTGTCAGGTCGATCAAAAACTCCACAAATCGCTCACAATAGACCATTTCTTGAGAGTGTGCAAGTTTTGACACGTTGAGCCTTGCAGTGAAGTCAATCAGCATCGTATACAACCATGCTCGATCGAAGCGCAAACGGCTTTGAGCTTCTGGATCAGCCGCATCATATCTCCGCGCAGCGGCTCTCCACGCCTTTTTCCTCGCCGCGCTCGCCTCCAGTAGTTGTTCCCTTGTTCTTTCGTCATGTAGATTGTGCCATGTTGCGATCGATACCAGTGGGGCGCACTCTTTGCGGACGTGCTCATTTTCCAGTGACTGAAACGCACCGAGCACAAAATGAAGGAGCGACAATCGGGCAAAGATGGATAAAGAGGGATCGAGGTTCAAGGAGAGGACTCGGCGAAGGAGGTTTGAAAACTCTGCCGGGCGGTCGTTGAACAAGAGCCAGTCGTGGAGCCGAGCGCGTTGCTTCACATTAAAGAAGACGACGATGAGCAAGACATGGTGGTTGGAAGACTCCGATGAGAAAGTCGGCCACAGAAATCTTTCGAGAATCTGATGGTTTTCGAGGACAGCGAGAGAGTTGAATGGGAAAGAGTCCTGTTCGAGGGGATCCCAAATTGCTGTCTTGATCACTTCTGGTTTGACCTTCGTAGGTGCAGTATCTCTATCCCACCACAGTTTTTTAGCCAGCTCTTCCCAGCTGTTGACACCGTTTTCACTTGGGACGCTGACACCGGCTTGCACATCGAGGGCTGGAGCCATCGCCGGCCGTAGTTGAAGGCCCATTGACCATGAAAAGACGTGGTTCGTGGGCACAAGAAAGCGTCACGCGCAGGTTGGACAGCGAGTCTTGTGGAGTTTACAAACTGCGCCGAGAATTTAACTTCTCCGCAGAGCCGCATAGTTGATGTTTCCTTGACCTGCCACGCCTGTGCCGCAAATCTATCATCTACCCTTCCACGACGATGACGCTTTCTACGTGAAGGGCAATCCCTCCTCAATGATTGTTAGGGTTGAACGGCCTTGCTCCTGATGTAAACGGACCAACAGTCACCTCTCCGACCACCAACCTCGCGACAACATGGCAGCTACCAACGTTCCCTGCGTCGCAACCTACAAATCCTTGATCGAGTCCTGCATTCAACGCCTTACTGAAGCACGGGAGGATGGTGACATTGATACCCTCGTTCTTGAGGCAGACTGCGCGGAGCTGCTTGACCGCATAAAAGCTGTTCGTGATACAGTCTCTACGGAGACAATCCAAATACACAATGCCGCAGTCGAAACAGTCTGTCGCGACACTGTTGTCGACATAGTTGCGACAGTTGATATCTCAGCGCCGGCATTCGCCCAGGTCTGGGTGCTTCTAGACATTATCAACATCCTATCCGACAACGAATTGTGCGAGCCGGGGTTGGGTTTCTGGCTCATCGAAGAGCTGCTGGACAGCCAAACGATTGAGGGTTGCAGGAAAGTCTTCGACTACCTGGAATCACGGAGAGAAAGGATGACGGCGAAGCACTTTAAACAGAAGAACTTGGTCATTCTGAGATGTTGCAATGAGCTACTCAGGAGGCTATCGCGGGCTGAAGACACCGTCTTTTGTGGACGAGTCTTCATATTCCTCTTCCAGAGCTTTCCCCTTGGCGACAAGAGCTCGGTCAATCTACGTGGTGAATTTCACGTGGAGAACATTACTGCCTTCGATCCGACACCTATCAAATCGGAAGATGCGATCAAGCCGATGGAAATCGACACCGGCATACCACAAGCAACCTCTGGAACTCATACTCCTGCGTCGAGCAGTCAAGTTCAGGATCACGATAAGGTGGCAAGAAACACACCAGTTCCTAAGAACTCCACGTCCGAGCCTAAAGAGCAGCCCCCCGATCTCGACGTCCTGTATCCCAAGTTCTGGTCGCTCCAATCCTTCTTTTCTGCACCAACGAAGCTTTTCGACTCTGCCAACATGGGTGCGTTCAGAGACGGCATCGGACAGACACTCTCCTGCTTCAAGTCTGTCTCGAATAGTTCTGGCTCTTCTACTAACCCTACCGATGTGAAACGCGGTCTGAAGCGCAAACGCAATGAGGTTGATAAGACATCAGCCTTGACTTCAACGTTCAGCCCCAAATATCTGACAAACAGAGATCTATTTGATCTCGAAATTCATGATATTGCCTTTCGCAGACACATCCTTGTGCAGGCACTGATCATGCTCGACTTCCTGCTCAGTCTCTCCCCAGGTGTCAAAACGAAATTTGAAGGCCTGACTAACAAGTCCGTGCTATACTCCTACATACTCTCTGAAGATGACACCAAATGGGCATATTCGACTCGTTCTCAAATCGCAGCTTATTTACAACAAGGTGGAAACGGCAACGAAGGCAAATTCTACTACCGCATGGTCGATACAATCTTGTCGAGAGACAAAAACTGGGTACGATGGAAAGCTGAAAACTGTCCATCAATATCGCGCGACAGTGTCTCGCCACGGATCTATCTCGAATCTCGTGATACGCTTACAAAGCTGGCTGAGGCCGCGCGAGCACCCCTTGTCAATCCACCAGGGGCAAATGACCTAGCGTTTCTTTCGAAAATTGAACCTCTCGAAGCCCTCAAGCATCCATCAAAACGCCATCGGGTGCCCACTTTGGAGGAATACTACAGGGGCATTGATAGGGATGACCTGGACATGGACTTTGCGATGACGGAGGACGAGAAAAAAGAGATTGAGGAGAGAAAGGCTGGAAAGGTGTGGAGGGCATTGCGTGCCAGCAAGAATCGGTTCGTCATGTGCGAGAAGGTCCAGTATGGTGGTGATTTGAAGGCTCTGCTGGGAGCGGACACCCTTGACGACCAAGCCGAAAAAGGCGGAGAAGTTGAAGCTGAAGCGGAAGAGAACAGAGCAAAGGCCGAAGGGGGTGAGAATGGAACTGAGGAAGAGGCAGGAAACCGCCGCGACAATGCGAGAACACAACCACAAGACGAAGAAGAGACAGGCAATACGGTGTCTGATCCGGAGACGGGCTCGCAGCAGCGCACATCAGATTTGCCAGAGATAGCCACAGTTTCCAACATCGAAGATGCGGAAATGACAGATCTGCCTGATCCAGGCTCTGCCATTGACTCCTCTGGAAAGATGGAAGAAACGAAGGACGATGCCGTTCTGGATCGTGCTGATCGACCCTCAGGCGATAGAGACCCAAACGGCGAGATACAATAAGTGGCTATCACCACAACAAGATAATGTCGCTGGATATCGCGACGGACCTGTAAAACAAAGCAGATAGAGTATGATACAACAAGATCGTCGGTAGATCGACGGTCATTCCAAAGAACCAGAATGATAAAGCTGGATCAAGCAAAGTTACTGCTAGCGGCTGTTATCCAGGTAAACTCCATTTGCCCGTCATTCCATGTGTAGACCTGGCTTTGGAGAACGCGTAAAGGATATTGCGCATCCACTCATGAAGAAGGCGACAGCACCTGTCAACGCCATCGTTAAACCTTGGTAGAACACATCTTTCCATCGATCAACATGCTAGTAAAACAAAAAAAGAAAGTGCAGCGCACGTTCAGTCGTCCGTAGTTTCAATTATTCCTTCGTGCCGGTTTGATCCTGAAAGAAAGTCGTCGCGTTCAGCCTCGTATCTCAGTATGGGTCAAGGCCACCAAGGCGAGGGTGACAGTCATATTGCCAAGTGGTAGTCCGTGGTAGTTTAGAGGCCCGAAAGACTCTTCCATATCCTTCTCGTCCGTAAAGACCATAAAATCATCGGTGAAAGTTTACTTCATCTTTCCGTAGACTTCCCTCGTCCAATCCTCTCCAGCTGCTTTCGCAGATCTGTTGCTGGACATGCTCGCAAAATTGGTCAGGTTGCCAAAGCCTGCATAAGGCGTGGTTGTTGGACGAAGGCAATCGTACCACTTGCCCTTTGGATAGCAAATTGACGAGACTTGTCGGGGCGAGGGTTCAGTAACGGACGATGCAGAGGTGTTGGAGGACACGGAAGTCCGGCCAGCAGCAGACATTGTGTTTTTCTGGTTGCCTTGACAAATTTGTTACAGTAGGAGCGGAAGGAAGACTTGATACCCCCTGATATCGAAAGATCTCTGTGAAGGGAAATATGTAGATAAGATTATGTTTTTTGAACAAAGTAAACTCGGAATGCTTGTGTCAATGCTTGTTCCATGTGATAGACCGACCCCGGATTCCCAGACAGTCTGGGCCTTTTATAAACACAGAATCTGGGGTAAGGGTTCCATACTAGAACCTCAAGACGGCAGCAGTGGAAAAAAATTTTCAATTTGCTCAGAGGGAGCGAAGGGGCCGGTCGGCTGTACGATTGGTGAAAAATCAGCACGCAGACGACGTGGCTATCCAAAGCGTCATGCTCATCAGGGGAGTGACATCAGTTGTAGGCGAAGTTGGGCAATTGCATCAACTCTTTTCATGATCACGAGCAACTGAAAATCCTGGACGTGCTGAGGCTTCCTGGCGCAGTGTCAGAAGGCGTCAAAAAGATTGGATATTGTTGCAAAGAAAGAATCAACTATGTGTCATGGAATGGTCGAAGGAGGAATGAGTTACGTAGGAGAAAACAAGAGGCGGAGAAGAGGCAGAGAATTTTGCAAAAAGGCTGTACCGCAGCCCTATCAACAAACGGTGGAAAGCGCGGAGAAGGAGAATCTATTCTCCGCATTCAGTTCGGATGGAAGAATGAAAATTGCGCTTGGCGGATGCAACGTGACTTCCAGCCGAAATTCCGCGCGTGGACGGTGGGAAATTCGCTTCGGAGGCCGCCAAATTCCCACGAGTGAAAGGACGAAGGTCCAAAGGCTTTGCCATGAGCAGGTCGACTTGGTCTGTGCATGTGCCCCAATACAAGTGCGGGGTAGAGGGCTATCCCGCGTACAGGAAAGGTCAGACAAAGGGACAGGAGAGAGAGTTGTGTCGATTGTCGAGGGACTTGGGGGTGCAATTTCCCGACGGGATAGCATGGCTGGCCCGCGTCGGCAATGGCCCAAGGCTTAATCTCCATTCTCGGAATAGTTGATGGTACCTCGGGTCATCTAAAAGCTGTGATGGTGATGGTGATGGTGGTTGTGGGTGTGTTTGCTTGACATTGCGATAACACGACATCCATCCCGAGATTGAATAGGGAAGGTGCAACACGTCTAGTCGATTCCGACATGTGGCTGGGAAATTCCGATATCAGAGTGGAGAGCCAACCTGCTCAACGAAGTGGGCCGAGGCTGCAGCTGGAACGCTGTCCATTGCTTTGACACATCTGGGAGCCATCTCGCATAAGGAGACCAGGAGAAATAAGAATTAATCAATAGCCGTGTATCGAATACTTCGTATGTAACGAGTCTAGGACCCATTGCGCGTACATCGAGTACCAACATATTCGTCGTTGGCGGTATGTACTCGGTATAGTCGTGCCGAGAAAACCCACAAAGTCCTTACGCCAGGGTGAGGGGAGCTGAGTCTGACAAAGTCATCGGGGTCCCATCGGGGGGCCGAGTCGGAAATTCCTCGTAGTAAGACAAGCATACTCCAGGTTGGCCGTGAGGCAACAATCACACAAGTTGTTAACCTGGGGTAAGGCTTTCATAGCCTTGTTGGGGAGGCTGAAAGGTGATACATTCGAAGTGACCAGGCTGAGAGGATAAAAAAGGGAATCAGTGACCTGAAAAGCATCAGTCATTATGTACACTCACTGACAACACGAATTGATTGGCAACTGGATCGACCGAAGCAAACGCACTTGGGCATGATCGAGTGGTCTTGATGGGAGTGAGGCAAATGCGACATGCACAACGGCGAATGGTGGCCAGCAGTTTTTGGAAGGTCGAGTGGTAACCTATGATTTGATGGAGGGTGGCCTCGAATCCCTTAATCTTCGTATCTGTTCGGTAGCATTTGGTGCTGATGGGCTGTTGAGTAGTTGATGGGCTGGCTTGCCCTCCTGTTAGGGGGGAGGAGGAGGCAATGACTCGGTTTGCCGTCGCCATTGGTCTCTCAGTTAGCCTTTTCGGAGGGAGTATCTTTTGTGGGAAGGCCGCGCTTTAGCCTGGCCAGTCAATCATTTCTTCCCTGGCCATTCTCCAAAGCCTTGTCCCATCAGAGCCTGTCGCGGCGTGTTTCCTTGGATAGTGTCTCGGTGTGTTGGGCTGCGCCCCCCCTCTTTTCCCTCGCCATGCAGACCCTCGCTGGGGTGGCTTTCGCACCACACCTTGTCGTGCAGCCTCGGCAGATCTCTGCCCATTTGGATTCGAGGGAGCTTTGCTGGCATTGGGGCCTTGCCACTACTCTGTGGGTTGTGCAAATCTGTGGACGATAAGCCGTGGCTTGATTCCGTCACTGATTCCTGTCCACGATTCCGTATGTTAAGTTTGAGGTTTGCACGTTAGAGGATGAGGTGATGAATGGATGGTGCAATTGATACGAGATAGGTACGTATCTAGGGTAAACACGGAGGGAAGAGACAGACATGGTACATCTACGCATGCTTGTTGAGTTTGGGGAAAGGAAAGAGAGACAGAGAGAGAAAAAGAAGGTTGGTTCGGAGTAACTCGTACAAGCAGCTTCTCTCAGACCCAGCCAGTGACAATCTCTTGAAGCCTGACTTGGGTGTTGAAGCGAGAGCCTGACGAGAATAAATGCCTGAGGCTGATTGCAAGTGCGCAATGGCAAGATGGCCACCCTGCGCGTTGCGCTGCCTGCCCCCCTCCCAGTTGTCGAGTTACCGTGCCTCGTTCAGTGAAAAATAGGGTCCCTCCGCAGCCTTATTTCAGGCTAAAGCCTTGTCCAGTTCCTAGCCTCTTCCCCCCTCTACTATCTCATTTGCACACTGCTGCGGCATCCCCTCTCTTCGTTCGAATTCCTCTCACCCTCCCACCTTTTCCCCTTCTTCCTCTTCTCCCTTCCAGACATTGTTCACCCGTGTGTGGTTTCATCACATTTCTGCAGTCCACGCCATCAACGCACCTTTATTCGCGTGAAACCTGCGTCTGCATTTCCCTTTTCCACCTTTCCTTCACCCACCATCTTCTTGGCGGCCTCGCCACATTTTTCACAAGCTTGTACTTGATCCCAGCTTTTCTCAGTCGCGGTACTGTTCATCTACGGGAAATTCATCTAGTCCTTCATCGATTTCATCACTGAACTCGACTGCGCCGGTCGTCGACCTTTCTCTCTTGACCACTTAGACAGTCAGAAGATGGTCCATGTTGATTGAGACGCCACAGTGACCCGAGTCCCCCGAAGCCTCGTCAGTGTCGCGCCTCGTTGCCACGCCTCGTCGGTTGACTCGCCCAACTCCGCTTTTCAACCACCCATCCCCCCAAAACCACACCACTCCAGAAGTCTCACTCCAAAATCTTCTCATCCATCATGGCTAGTGAGTCAAATATCAACATTACTTCTGCATCTCTACGTGGAAGCCCGTCAGATCGCATCATCAAACCACGTCCCCGGAAGGACTCTTTGCAATCAATTTCCGGTTCTGATACCCACCCCGGGCGCGTCGTGAAGCCTCGTGCGCGCAAATCGCCTGGTTCTGGAGCAAAGCGGTCGGAACCCGCGAAGCGCAAATTCATCTGCTCGTTCTCACACTATGGCTGCGATGTTGCCTTGAGTTCCAAGAACGAGTGGAAGCGTCATGTCTCGATCCAGCACCTTCAGCTGGGATTCTACCGTTGCGATGTCGGCTCGTGCAACCCCGACTTAAACACCAATGTTCCCAACCATAAACGAGTCTACAACGACTTCAATCGGAAGGATCTCTTCACCCAGCATCATCGACGCATGCACAAGCCTGAGACTGGTCCAGGCTCAGGCCCAATCGTTCCTGGTAACGCCGGCGACAAGGATTGGAGAGCCTTTGAGGACAGTCTTGAGGAAGTGCGCAACCGCTGCTGGATGGAGAAAAGAAAACCTCCGCAGCGCAGTACCTGTGGCTTCTGTGGCAGGGTCTTTGAAGGGGAAGGCAGTTGGAACGAGCGCATGGAGCACGTTGGGGGCCATTTCTCCCGCGACATCGTCGAAGCCAAGGAAGAACGGGAGGATGAAGATCTGACCAATTGGGCTCTTCAAGAAGGCATTATCAAGGACGCGGGTAACGGCCGTCATGTTCTTGTCGACCAACCTCCTACGATCAGTGAACGACCTTACTCGAGCAGGGACAGGGACGTCACCATGACCGATGCTCCCAGCTCTGATGGTCTCTCTCGTGACCTCGAACAGTCCCCATCACTGAGTGCCTCATCCCGACGACCAGAATCAGAAAGCAACTATCCCAAGCTTGATAGCCCCCAAGAAGCCCGTCGACTCAGTAATACCATGAGCCCCAATGGTACCCCTCGCGCCCCCTCCGTGCCACTGCTTCAGCCTGCACCTGGAAGCTCGGCTCCTGGACAGGCCATTGCGCCTGCGCTTGCGGCGGCGGCGCTTGTATCAGTCACAACCCCTGACTCGCCTGAGAATAAGCTCCAGCCTCCACCAACACCCCCTGAAAGGCGAGGCTACAACCTCGCGCCGCCCCCGTTGCAAGGAGGGAAGCAGCCTTCTGGAACTGCTGCCCAGGGCGATTCTGGGAGCGGGGACCGACTTGAGGATCTTATTAACCAATTAATCCGACCCAAACCTCCTAAGACTCATCGTCGTCTTACATGGAAATGTGTGAGTCGACCCACACGTGAAACCCTTCTGAAGACGTGTACTGACCAGTTTCCTGTAGGATTGCAATCTAGAGATGTCGGTTGATATTGACGACGCGGACCGACAAGCCATTGAAAGCCTCCAAGATATCAGCATTATATGCAGCAAGACATCAAATCCCTATCTGAAAGTTGCCAAAAGCGGGAAGTATCATGTGGTTGCATGTGACGAGCTCGCCGGCTACATTTGGAAGAATTCGAAGCAACCCGTCGAACAGCACAATCGACCCAGCGAAGTACCCGTCAGCTAGTCAACCATCCACACAACAAGAGCTTCAGAGGACCAGATCGACCAGAGAACACCTCGGTGATGGAGCAATATGGATGCGGCATGGGGTTCAGGCAAGGCTTCCGGCAATTCTTGGAGGCTGCCACGCTGCATGGACGTCGACATGTTCAGAATAGATTCCTCGGTTATTCACCGGCAACAGCTCAATGTTGTGCTCTACAGGATCATGACAGGTTTCCTACTGAGTCGGTTTATTGTTTGGCGACCAGCCCTGGGACTGGGACGGATGCAGAGAGACTTGCCTCAAGGCTTTCCAATTCAAATACGTACAGGTTTTATGTCTGTGGCACGAACTGGTGGAACAGTAGGATTTTCTTCTTTCTCTTGTGCTCTTGGGCAATCAAAGCATACCAAGAGTCGCGGTTTCAGGAATTGCTCTCAGTGTGGATTCACATGTCTCAGGAGGTCTACTGAGCGCGATTAGTATCTTGCTATCGAGACACGAATGAAGTTGGAATTAAATTGCTTCAACAACCGGGAGGGTTTTCCTCCCCGTGATCAGAGCCTCAGCAGCCTTGTTTTTGATCGGCGTGCTTCTATTACCTTGTCAAGTCCCCTTGGCGAATTAATGTGATCAAGGCAGGTCCAAAGCAAAAACGACATGTGCCGGTCATGACACCACAGACGGCAAGTATCCAAATTCGGCCTCGAACTGGTGAAGGCATGGATCGAAACTTTGGCAGTGGCGGCTTTGGGTATTCAGTGGTCCAACTTCTGTACAGCTGGACCCCTCGCGGTCCATTCCTGGACATGATGTGAGAGACGTGGGGGGTTTTAGTACTGTAGAAATGCGAGGACCCCTGGTCAACACACAACGATGGGATGTAGTTGCTTGGATAAAAATACATGTTTTGTCATAGTATGTAGTGGCTGCTGTATTGTCAAAGAACGGCGACATCGTCATTTCCAACAGTAGGCGAATTGACCTTGTACCGACCTATCAATGAAGGCTTGCCTTGATGCACAAAACCATTTTCGTGTGCCAGGAATGCAAACCGGACAGACACCGTGCCCAACTTCTCGACTGGACTCGATAGGAAAAAAGC
The DNA here is from genome assembly GCF_000835455.1 of Fonsecaea pedrosoi CBS 271.37. NCBI lineage: Eukaryota > Fungi > Ascomycota > Eurotiomycetes > Chaetothyriales > Herpotrichiellaceae > Fonsecaea > Fonsecaea pedrosoi. The sequence goes on along the minus strand of NW_013550614.1, from coordinate 71,617 downwards.
ATGGGGATGAGGATGAGGATGAAGGTGAAGAGGGTGTTTGTTAGCGAGTACGTATCTCTCTGCCCAGCCCAGCCTACCTATGCGCTTCTCCCTCCCCACGCGGAATTCATCATCAAAAGGCACGCTCATACATAACCATTGTCCAGGCACAAAGCGTCACAAAGCCACCTGGTTCAACCATTCGCCCTGGAACCATCACCGATTGACAAGCCCTGCAAACGGCAGGCCCCCATAAATTACAAGAGGAGGGAAACAGCCGAATACCTACCGAGTATGCAGTGAGCGACAGGATGGCGACAAAAGCCCAGGCCCCTTTTACCAATGTCGGGCTTTTCTAGCCACACGCTCAACCACGTTCCTCGCACCTCCAGATGCCACTCCACCTCGCCATGCGATTGCAGCCCACTCATTGTGCCTGTTCACCATGTCCCAGAACTGCGGACAAAGTGTCTCTCATCCGAGCAGAATGGCCATGCTCGAGCCCATTTCGTTGCCCCAAGAGATATCTTATTCCTCCCGATTTTGCCATCTGGAGAGCCTGCTTTTGAATCTCACTTCTGGATAATGGCTCCAGATGAGACTTTCTTTTGCCTGCGACTGTTCACCGCAACCTGCAATCTTGTACAGCGTCTCCTCAAACCGGCCCTCGTCCTGAGCTAATCGCAATCTAGCAATCTACGTGGTCGATCCCTGTGCTGACTGGTAGTCGGCTTCCAGTTTGGCAGGGTGCTACAGAACAGAACCTTGTCTGAGTACTGGCAGCAAAACGGCCCTGTCAGCGGAACCGGACCGGTGGCAATGTCCAGCCAGTCCAACTTTCTTGACACGACCGACTGGCCCTTACAAAAGTCACCTCGACAAGATAGTATAACATCGTTGGACACTCCTTCAGATACTGCCAGCGTGCACTTTACCCGTTTCAATCTGCCACCCACTCCAGCCCTCTCGGGCCACGAGGATAGGAGTCGACAGTCAAGTTGCTCGTCAGAACAGATATTCCATGTGCCCTTGAACAAGCCTGTTAATATGTATATGAGCCTCTGCTATCCCCTGCCTTCATCTTGGTCCTGCAGCAGAGCACCCGCTGACAACAGCCTTTGTCTGGGATTTTACAGCTCCTTCAGCAAAGGCAGCAAACTGTTCAAGTTGAGATACTCGCAAATTCAACTTCGAAGAGATGTGGCAGGTCACCTCAAGCAAATTGAGCTCAGCGACCCAGCGGGCCTCCAGACCACCTTCATACACTCCTGTTAGTTGGGTTCCCCCTTCTCTGAGTAGACTCAGCACTGACGGTAGGTAGTTCCTGGCACGAAGATGCCCATTCCTCACCTCGAGACTCCTGTAACATCAAGCACCAGCCATATATCCCGAGTGTCGTTTCTCGAGGAACAGAATGTGCGAATGGCATCTACTTTATTTCAGGCGCAGCCTTCCTATATATTTGAGACATGGGAAGGTGTGTCAATCCCCAGGACATCCTTCCCAAGACCACAACGAACCCTTGCCAAAAGTCCAAGAGGTCCTTTGAATAGTTGCTGACTAGTGTCTAGACTGCGTACACTTTCAGGAGGCTCTGCTCAGCCAAACAGTTATGTTCACTGCGGGTATTGCAGAGGCAAAATCCAAAGGAAGGGGCGAGGAATGCATTAGCCAGAACCTACGCATCCTCCGGTCGCGGACTGGAAGGCAGATTATTCTCTTCTTTGCCAATTCACAACGGAAAGAAAAGAAGCGTTACGTTACTATTCCTCGTAAGTGACCATCGAGCACCAAACCTGTGTCAAAATGGGCAACAGCATTCCCGACCCCCAGCCCAACAGTTGTTTGGCTACCACTTGAATTCCGTCCGAGCCCTTGGAATTGATACAAATCCAGTCATTGAAGTATTGTACTGGACGATGCAGCGAACTAACTAGTGCACAGTTGATTGCATCGACCATATCGAACAGAGCAAAAAACCCGGGCGTCCGATGACTGTGTCGTTGCGACCCAATTTCGACCTGCTGGCTCAGTTGAAGGCATTGCACATTACATTCTTGGAGGATAACGGTATGGAGACCTGTCCATCCCCTTGAAACGAGCTAATAGTCACCCCTCCCCTTTCTAGACCAAAAGAAGTTCTTTGGCTTGTTATGCCATGGCGTAGGGTTTCAGGGATGATGGAAGATGATATATCCAGATACAATGATGGACCAATTTGGGTTATGTGAGCATACGAGCGATTACGAGGATACCCAGTAACGACCCATGTTTCTAGCACAGTTCGGCGTCTTAGCTGGATTATATACAAGGGGAAAGACCTTTAACGATTGCACCACGAGTTCGAGACACGAGGGGTTTGAGCTCGAGCTTTGCTGACGACTTTGAAGACGCGCCCTACACAACAAGTGCTAGGGTCCTCAATGCTAGATATAGCTCTAGGCTAGCTCATGGGCGGATCCATTGATGGTGGCACGACTGTGGGCTGAGGGTCTGACCTGGATTGCAGGATTTAGCGTGAGCAAACCTGTTGCCCCTCGTGTTGCTTTTCTCGACAAGGCTTCGGGGAGATCGATGATCTTGCCAAGGTCTCGAGGGCGAGGCCAAGTATCCAGTGATATGAGCAGTTGCATAGCCACCGAGAGATCCCATCCTTTTCTTTGTTCTCCTTGGTACCCAATTACAACAGAAAAATGTTGAAAGAAGTGCAAAACTGAACCTGTGGCTTGCCTACCGCCAGCCGACTCAAGATATTAGTCGCAGTGGGTGGCGCGATGTCCAAGAAGTGTCCTCGTGTTTCTTCTAGAATTGACAGCACCTTATCAAGGGGTTACTCCTCGAGTGTATTTTGAGATACATTGTCACAGAGCGACCACCCCGTCATGATAGGAGTATCTTAGGCTATTTGGCAAAGGGCAGACTGTGCCCACGGAATCCATCAGCTCGGCTCGATAAGGGACTGGACGTGGAGGAATTCGGAGGTATCGCAGGCGTGCTCAACCCAAAAGCAGGTCGTTGTACGAGTAGACAATGCCAATTTCAGGGACGGCGCACGGCGGACAGCGGGAGCGTCGGCGTGGGAATCAGGCTTTGTTCTGCTCTGAAAAAGATGGCTGGGAGAGGTGCATGATGCCGAGACTTGGGCCAGTATCAGATAATACATTGGTGGACAGCCGACGAACTCTAGACCATTGACCCCGGCTTGACCACCTCCCACGTGTAGTAGAATATGGACGCTGAATGGTGTGTTATTGTAATAAGTCCTCGCCAAGGGGGTGTTCTGGGGGTCCCAACTCTGGCCATTGTTCATGGGACCCTAGGCGCCTAGCTCCAGTATTACTGGTACCTCCCTCTTACTTGCACTGTAGTAGTAAAGGGTATTCGGAACAACTCCTTGTAACCAACCTCATTGTATTTTGTCTTCTCCCTCCTCCCTCCTGTTGATGCGCCACTCACCTAGCCTATCCTCCTCCTCTCCACCTCCTTGGTACCACCGTCCTTTCACCTAGTCATTTCCAGGATGCATCAAGCGTGGTGTGGGTGGGCACTCCCCCCAAAACTTAATGGCAAGGACAATGCCTACGGGTTCTGGGCTGGTTGGAGCGTGCAAGGAACTTCGGATCTCTTTGGTGACTGCCCTCGATCAATCCTTATCCCGGCGACCGTGGCGAGCCAGCTACTCTGGACCGAGCGATTAAGTGGGCATCACCTGGTGCGAGTACGAGTAACTTCTGCGCATTCTGCGCAGGCACACGGAGAATATCGCGCGTGCTGTGGTTCCACGCCCTGCACGTTGCCCGATCTGACAAGGATGTGAGGAAGAAAGCAATAGGTACTGTGTACCTCGTACAGGTACATGCACCGGACTACCGACTAATTGGTGTCCATTCTGGCTCGAGGTGTGAGGTACTTCATATCCGAGTCCGCCTCATCAGTCAGAAGCAACTTCATGTACCTGTCTGCGCCATCCTTTTTGTGACCCCCAAGTCTTCCCATTTATTCCCTCTGCCATACCTCTGTCCTCCCCTGAACCCTCTCGTCTACTCATAGACTTGTCATTGTAACCTGATCTAAACAGGGTTGCTTGCGACCTACTGGTTTTGCAGCCTCGAATCATCGACTGCGCTATGGCTGGTTGACTCCGGTCCTCGACCCCTCGCTTTTAGCCCCATTGCGCCTGAAGAACTCTGAAGGACCTCAACATGGGCCGATGGCGTGGACGTCTTTATGCGACTGATCGCGCAAGAGACTTTGACCATGAGCGAGTACGTCTTTGCGTCTATGTTTTTTGAGATAGCTCGTATGGACCTGGGAGAGCATGTATGGTCTAACAGGTTCTTCAACCTTTCAGGATCGCCATGTCCGTGTTCGCCAGATCTACGAAACCATCGACCGACAGCCTTTCCAATGGGTCGTTGTCCTCGTTGCAGGCGTGGGATTCTTGCTTGATGGATTTTCATTGTTTGCTGGGAATATCGCCCTACCTATGATCTCCTATGTGTACTGGAAGGAAGAAGTCTCGTCATACCGAGTGACATGTATCAACATCGTCACCCTTGCGGGCACCCTCGTTGGTCAAGCTACCTTTGGCTTCCTCGCCGACAAGAAAGGTCGAAAGACAATGTACGGAATTGAGTTGCTGCTACTGATTGCTTCAACCTTGGGTGTGGTCATGAGCTCTGAAGGCTACAACGGAAGCATGAGTGTTTTTGCTTGGTTGATCTGGTGGAGGATCATGGTGGGAATCGGCGTAGGAGCTGACTATCCACTCAGCGCCGTCATAACTGCAGAGTCAGTTGTCTTGTTGTCTTCTCGTCTTGTCGCTAGCAGCTTCGATTTAACTAATATGTCGCAGGTTTGCCCCCACCAGACACCGGGCGCGCATGATGGCAAGTGTGTTCTTCATGCAACCACTTGGACAGATCATGGGCAACCTGATATCATTGATCGTGGTCGCCATATCCCGCCGCTCAAACAACGATGACCTGCAGCGCTCCGTGGACATCATGTGGAGGTGGATCATCGGTATTGGCGTGGTTCCTGGAGTGGTCGCTTTGATTTTCCGTTTTGCCATTCCAGAGACCCCAAGGTTCCTCCTCGACATCGAAGATGACCCAGTTAAAGCTGAGTTCGATGCAACGCAGTTGTTCGGGGAAACTTCCATGAACAACGAGCTGGAGATCGGAATGTGGTGCGACTCTCTAGAAGAGTCAAATCTTTCCAACAGGTCGTTCGATGAGCGTTCAGATCCCAGGCCCTCGTACACAGTGACCCCTGCCCCGCTGGCGACGTTGAATTCTTCCTGGAAGATATCAAAAGCCGACATCAAACAGTATTTCTGGGCCGAGGGCAACTGGCGTACCTTGATGGCTGTGTCAATGTGCTGGCTTCTGTTGGACTTTGGCTACTATGGGATTGGCCTGTCAAATCCTCAGTTCCTTGCAAAGACCTGGGGTAGCCTGCACATCGCGAACCCCCAGCCGATCTGGAAGACAAACGATGACCCTAGCACTGACATCTATGACATGTTCATGAACACATCGGTACAGGCGCTGGTCGTTTTGAACACGGGAAGTTTCGCAGGAGGGATTCTTTGGATTCTTTCGGCGTCCCGGTTGAACAGGGTGTCCTTGCAGAAATACGGGTTTTTGGCCCTCGCAGCGTTGTTCATTGCGTTGGGAACCGAGTTTATTGTGGTCCAGGAAGAAGGGGCTCTGGCAATCACGCTGTACGTGATTGGACAATTCCTGTTCAATTTTGGTAAGTGGACGAGGCGATATCGCTCCCCGAGTATCGTGGCTGACTGGTATAGGGCCCAACTCGACCACCTACATCATTCCTGCTGAACTATTCCCGACCCGTTATCGATGTACCTGCCACGGTATTGCAGCTGCTTCTGGAAAACTCGGGTCGATCTTGGTTCAGGTCTTTTCTTTGTATTACAAGTTTGGATCCTCGTCACCGGGCGACAACCAGACGAAGCGCTATGGGACGATCCTAGTGGTCTTCAGCGCGTGTATGATCTTGGGGGCGGTGGTCACGCATTTTTGGATTCCCGAGGTGCAAGAAAAGGCGAAACGTGGCTCAATTTGGTCAGGACGAAGTAAAACACTGGAAGCCCTTGCACTTGGCCGATGGGGGGAGCATAGTGAGTCGGTAATTCGTTCCCGTCCCACTAGGAGTATTTGATGTGGGCTATGAAGTTATGGACGTGGCTAATATCCTTTGTATACAAATCACATGGCGTGGCGGTATTGGAATTTTTATGAATGTACATGTGCTCAATACGGATATCGGGTTTCAGCTTGATTGATTCTGGCGACCATACTCGGAGGAAACAAGTAGATCCACATTCTTGGATCTGCTAACAGGCATACCCAGCCCTGTTTGGGATTGTATATACTGTCCTCCATGTCTATCATGCAAAGAAGAATTCGTGTACTGGTTAGATTCTCTACTCGCCTTCCCCGCCCCCAATCCTCAGCACCTGTCCGCTCATGAAGCTCGAGTCTTTGCTAAGCAGGAAACATATGACACTGGCAATCTCACCGGGCTGTCCAAACCTTCCCATGGGGATGTTTTTAAGCCACGAGGCTGTGGCTTCCTGGCCCGATTCGTGATCCGCCGCAATTCTAGCAACCATCGGCGTATCAGTGACTCCTGGGTGCGATGTCAGTTACTACATCTATCCTCATCTCAGAAGGTGGCTTTGCACTTACCCGGGGCGACCGCATTGACCCTGATACCTTTCGGCGTCCATTCCTTGCACCAAACTCGGGTCAGGCCTAGGACGGCATGTTTTGAGGCTGTATACGCCGCAAGACCTTTGATGCCTTTCAGAGCGGCGTCGCTCGCTGTGTTGACGATAACACCACGTGACTCTTGTTCCATCATACGACGGATGACTTCCGTGCCCACGTTCCACACTCCTTTCAGATTCACCGCCATAATGCGGTCGAAAGTATCATCGGATGCGATTTCTCCTTCGTTGGGACAGATCCCGGCGTTGTTCACGAGTCCATCCACTTGGCCAAACTTCTCGAGCACCTTTGCGATGAACCCCTGGACACTCTGGCGACTGGTAACGTCCAACTGCTCGTAGAAGAAATTGTCGGACGCAGGATTGAGGTTCGTCAATGTGCTCGGAGTTTCTAGAGCCAAGTCACCAACTGCGACTCGGGCCCCCAGCTCCAGAAGTTGAGTGACCGTGGCCAGACCGATTCCAGAGGCCCCGCCAGTGACTACGATGGATTTTCGTTGGAGGTCAGCCATTTCCGTTCCACGACTTGGAGGTCTCTGATCGGTGTGTTAAGTTAGCCCAGAGATCGTGACGTGCCAGGTGTGGCGTCGTTCAAGGTCGCACGTCTTCTCCTTGAGAGAGAAAAGAGTTGGCGAGAAGTTCCTCATTTTGAAAGATGGAAAGGGCTTGACATCTGGACCAATGCCCGTGATGCAAATGCTGTGGGACTTTCAAGGTCAAGTCTGGTGACGAATTGGCGTACTCTTGTTATGCGTGGCAGAATCTCCGTGGAAAACGATCCCCGGGACATGATGTTGGGGTTGTAGTTAGAAGTTAAAGTGCGGGATAGGCTAGTGGTTCACTAGATAATATTTGGACTAGTTCGAGACCGTTGCCACCAACTGTTGGCCCGTTCTACGCTAACTAAACAGACTAAGCATTTTAAATTTGCCAAGGGAGCCAAGCCCGATTTATCAGTCACTGGCTATAATATGGATGGATCGATACTTCTCCATTTCCATTTACGATTCAGCACCGAAAAGTACCTTGTCGTGAGCTAGGCAGGCCCCGGTGATTAGTAGAGGCAGCCTCTACTGACTACCGCTCGCCTGACGTATCCATTAGCCTCCCACCACTGCCGGTCATGATGAACCTTTCTCCAAGACAGGAACCCGACTCTTCTCTCGATTCAGCCTCTTCTGTCTCTGCCCAACCTCATTCCAGTTGAGCATCGCCCACTTTAGGACCTCGTCAAACCTGTCCGCCTCGTATGCCACTCTGATCTCTTCCAATCCTTCCAGCTTCTCCAGCTCCACTGCTCGCGCTTCGCGATTCCCCACGATCTCTCTTTTCATTCCTTTCATGACATCACCAATCTCCGTACCTTGTACCGGCAGGCCTTTCCTTATATCAGCCCACAGCTTGTCCACCTTGATTTGGCGGACCACCTTGGTCTTTCTCGCCTCAAACCTGTTTGCGAATTCGTCGCCGAAAAACTCCTTTGCATCTTCGATGACCTGGTCCCTCGTCAGGAGTGCCGACTTGCCAGGTGCCTCATCGACGTGGGCAGGGAGGTATGTTTTGATCCAGTACATGAAAAGTGGTCGCTTGGTGGCGCGCCGACGGTCATTTGATTTCAGAAGGTCAGATCGTTGGTCCCTTCCTTCTTTGACTTCTTCATCCTCTTCTGCCGCTGCGTCATGCTTGGTTGGATGCTTCCAGCGACCAGGGTCGTGAAATCTGCAACTCGCCACGTAGTCCATCATTTCCTCCCAAGTCTCAAACATCCGCCAATACCGCTCTCGATCCAACCCCATATAGTCGAGGACTGCGTTGGGATCATTGCTCATGAGAACTCTCGACTGCTCCTTGTTGTGCATTTCCGCTTCTGCTATGCGCAAAAATAGTCCTCTTGAGGTCGGGGTAATGCCGAAACGGCGGAGGATCCCCCCAAGCATCTGCCAGAGATCACCGTGCGCTTGGAAAAAGATATTCCAGTGGAAAAAGGCGGGGGTGGGCATGATTGAGACGTCAACCTGTATATGGTTCTGGATCCTGATGGGCGACGATGACGAGGGGTAGCCAGCAGTCGAAGTCGAAGAAGCATCAGCTTGCAGCCCGGTCCTTTTTTGTTCTCTCTCCTCGGACAACGCGTCGTCGACTTCTGCCAAACCAGTTTCGTCGTCACTGGGGCATTTCCTCACCTCGTCCACGGATATCAGTTGATCTTCAAATTCCTTGGGCCACCTCAGTGCAAGATGATACGTCGAACCCCCACCCATTATTTTCCACTTGTCAGCCCCGAGTGATTTAGCTAGGAGAGGTCCAGTCCTACTACCGGCAGCAATCAGACTTCGATCCACAGGTTCTGCCACCATTATGTCGATATCTCCGTGAGAAGTCTTGGCGGGTGCTTCGATCGCATGGCCTACGAGTTTGAAGTGTGCCTTGAGGAGCGCCTCAGCGTGGTCGAGTACTGAGTAATAGACAGTCGGGGGCATTCGGGGAGTAACTAGGCCTTCGGCATTGAACACAGAGCCACCCATGTTGCTGTAGTAGGGTAAATTTTGCACAAATCACTGATAGGGTCGATGTTCCGCTAGAAAACAACAAACGCGACGATGCGGAATAAGGAGGACAAGAGCTTCGTTATTTGCTCCTTGGATGAGCAGAAAAAATGTCAAGTGAGAGTGAAGATCACCTTCTTCACAGTAACTGTGATTTTTTGATTGTTTATAGCTTTGGCAATGGTTGTGACTCACCTGATACCATGACTATAACCATGGCACTGCCTCAGCTCAGCCGGTAGTTTGGGGGCTGCGTTTTCTGCCACAATCGCTCCAAGTAAGTTTTTCTCGATCCGGAAGTGCGTTTTCAGCCTTCTTCTTGGAAATCCCCACATCATTTAACGATGAAGCATTTCTCAAGTTTAATGGGTTTCAGGATATGGTGTAATTTTCTAAGCCGCCACTCCAGGAGTTTGAGGTATGTAGACGGTGTTAAATTTATTATACGAGTAGATCAATAAACCACCTTATCGGGGATGCGGACCAATTCTGACTCCTATTTGACAGCATTAGCATCCCCGTCCATGTCTTTGCCCTTGGAAGTACCTGCCCTCATGTTCTCCGTGTGTTGCCGACAGGCTCATGCAAATGATTTATGCCCACCTTGCGCTGCAGCTCGGGATAATTCTGCGAGAGTTGAACCACTCATTTCTGCTTACTTTGCATCTCACATATATTCACTACCTTGGGGGCTTCTCCAAATGATGGAGAGAGAATGAGATTCCGCAAGTTCATCCCGCTCAAGGGTCTTGCAGCTGTCCTTCCCCTAGTATTGTGTTGGCTCTATAACAAGTCCTGTTGATGTCGACCTTCGTATGAACGTCTATAATTGCGTGTTGCATAAATTGACACCGTCATCTGTAGCACTCGTAGCACCCACGAACGGGGGCTGCGGAGGAGGAAAGTGATCAAAAACGCGGGGTAAGATCGACAAAGGCTACTACAACCAACAACCAACGACCACCACTGACCGAACCTCACTTTCTGACGAGTCGACGCGTCGTTTCATGTTTCGCATCGCCTACTACCTACTCCCTGTCGTCCGCATTAGACCCGCCTATGACAATGTATGCCGGTAGAGGCGGATTCGGAGTACCACCGACATCCTTGAGAGGCCGGATCGAAACCCGTCTACGTCGCCCTTCTCCTCTTCAGCGCGCTCCTTGTCGATCTCTGATGCAACAACTGGTCAGACTTGAGCAATATCGAAGCTTATTCGCCTGATGTCACAGCCTTCCTCTCAAAGTGATTCCCATGCCCTTTCTCCTCACCTCGGATCCATCCCTTGTCGGCGGGGTAACGAAAGGAGGAGGAAGAGGAGGAGACGTTGACCATGGAAGATAAAGCTGACCAGTTCCTGACCTATATATTAGGCTGAAGGAGCTTTGTGTGACATCTCTTGCTTTACACATCACATCAGACGGTTCCAGCGCTGATCTTCGTTGAATGTGACACTCCTGTGGGCAGCAGCTACGCAATCTCCCACACAGAACCCCCCTTTGCCTTGTCTGATCATGGGTTTGTTCACGGAGCTCCCAGAGGAATTCAAGGAGGTGGACGTGATCATTGTCGGAGGTAAGTTATTTTTTCCTCGACAGTGCTTCTCATCGGTAATCGCGTCGCACGATAGGGGGAACGGCGGGATGTGTGCTCTCTTCTCGTCTTGCCGAAGCAGACCCAAGCCTTTCAATTCTCGTTATCGAGCTGGGTATGAACAACTACAATGTGCCCCAAGTCGTCCAGCCCGCCCTCTTCCCGCTGAATCTTGACCCCGGCAGCAAATACACCCTTTTCTGGAAAGGCAATAGGGCACCACAGCTGGCAGATAGGGAGCCTATTGTGCCTTCCGGGAACACTTTGGGTGGTGGCAGTTCTATAAACTGGATGGTCTACACTCGGGCTCAAAGATCTGACTTGGAGTCATGGAAGACGCCCGGGTGGTCGTCCAAAGAGCTGTTGCCATTCCTGAAAAAGGTAGAGGCTGGCCTCCAATTGCGTTACAAACCTTTCTGATTGTTTTACCAGTTCGAAACCTACCATGGCCGAGGTGAAAAAGAGCTGCATGGCGATAGTGGTCCTATCAACATCTCTAGTGGTACTTTCCGAGCCACCCGAGCCGAGAACGAATTCATTGACGCTGCGGCGAAGATGGGTTACCGTGAGCTGAAGGACTTACAGAACCTTGACTCTAATAATGGTACCGAGCGCTGGCTACGTTACGTTGGCCCAGACGGACGACGCCAGGATGCCGCGCACAGGTTTCTTCACCCAAAGCTGCAGAGCGGTCACTATCCCAACTTGCACGTCCTCACAGAAAACCAAGTTGTGAGAATCCTTCTGGACGACAACAAAAGAGCGGTTGGAGTGGAGTACAGGCCTAATCCCAAATTCCAAGCTTCTGCTCGCGGGAAGGCTCTGCTGACTGCCCGCGCTTCGAAGCTGGTGATCGTCTCGGCCGGCGCCAATGCTACACCACTGATTCTTGAGCGATCGGGGATTGGCGACTCGAAGATTCTCAAACGCGCCGGGGTTCCTGTTGTCGAGGACCTGCCCGGTGTAGGGAACGATTACCAGGATCATCACCTGACCTTATACACCTACCGAACCAGCTTAAGGCCCACCGAGACGATTAATGCGTTCGCTGACGGGCGACTGAATGTGCAGGAAGAGATCAGGAAGAACAATAAGCAGCTGGGGTGGAACTCGATGGATGCCTCTGGCAAGTTTCGTCCCACCGAGGCTGAAGTCGAAGCGCTCGGGCCCGACTTTAAGAGGGCGTGGGATCGCGACTTCAAGAATTCCCCCGATAGGCCCCTGATGATCATCGCCATGTACTTGAGGTAAGAGGAAGCCATCACCTGTTACATCATGCACTGTTGTACCCTGACACGAACTCAGCTTCTTCGGTGACCATTCCACGTTGCCGGACAACTCCGAGTATGTCTCTATGGCCAACTGGACGGCATATCCCTATTCGCGTGGACATATCCACATCACAGGACCGAATGTCTCTGATCCCATTGACTTTGACGTTGGCTACTTGAAAGACCCCAACGACATTGATGTCAAGAAGCATATATGGGCGTACAAGATCCAGCGCGAGATCTTCCGTCGCATGAACATCTTTCGCGGCGAGTTGGCAGCAGACCACCCCAAATTTCCTCCGGGCTCTAAGGCCGCCGTCGTTGAGAAGGCGGATGGTCCTGTCGCAGACGATGCAAAACGCATCCAGTACACTCCCGAGGACGACAAGGCCATCGAAGAGAATATCCGCAAGATCGTGACTACAACTTGGCACTCATTGGGAACCTGCAAGATGGCACCAAGAGAACAGAAGGGTGTCGTGGATGCCAGCCTGAGCGTGTATGGCACCGAGGGCTTGAAGCTCGCGGATCTGAGCATTGTGCCTGAGAATGTGGGCGCAAACACGAATAACACTGCTCTGTTGGTTGGAGAGAAGGCAGCTGACATCATCATCCGAGAATTGGGTCTAGGTGGGAAAATCAGGGGACGCGATGCCGGGGGATACTCGAGAGAGAACCTCAATATTGCCCGACTTTGAGAGAAGGTGGCAAGGTACCTCATTCCGGAAATGAAGTTAAACAGGAATTTATCGCGTTCCGATAACGAAGTAACGGAAAATGAAACCCCCTGGGGGAGAAATCCGCTTTCTACCGCTATATATGAAGCAAAAAGTCCCATCAACATGCATGCATCTCGTCACACGAAGATTGTGGTCTCGTGTATTCTTGAAACTCCCTCATACCTGTAGCATTACTTGTAGCAGACGCCGATTTAGCTAGGCGTTTGGAGTGTTCGCATTTTGGAGCGTCCGGGTTTCTCGTCTGGGCGCCAAAAATGATCGGTCTATCTCGACCTACTAGGTTCGGTACCATCTCCGTGGAGTTTCGAGGGACAGGGTCTTCCCACCTACCGGTCCCGCACATTCCGACTCGTCTAAGTCATCGATTGAAACAAGCTTTGTATAGCAGATTAATCCCGTACTGAGTAAATTGGGAGGAACTTGATTCGTAGAGGAAGGATTCCAGCAAGCAGGGCGAGGCGGGAGAGGTTGAATGGGGGCCAGCCAGGTCAGCCCAGACACACTGACTACCATGTACATCTCGTAAACCCCGCATTTTATTTTGCCTCAGAAATCCCATCATCCCATCATCTCTGAAGAACCTCGGGCTAAACCCGCTGATTGCCTCTATCGTCTCCGTGTCCGATCGCAACAGAAGTGTCCGACTTTCGACTGTGACGGTGGATACGTCGACACAATTACTGCCATAACTTCGCTGTGCATTCTGCATCAAACCAACTCTTATCTGATGGGCCGCTCAAGCTCGACAACAACAATAGCAGCGCCGCGGCAGAACCGACGTCAATGCTCGCGAGCATGTCTCTCATGCAGAAAGAGGAAAATCAAGGTCTGTGCCCGTTACTGTTTTTCTCGACATCCCCTAGTCTCTGGGTATCTGATCTAAAATATAGTGTGACGATTGTCGCCCTCGATGCACCAATTGTGATCTCTATGGTTCAGAGTGTGTCTTTACCGAGGACGGCCGCCGGTGAGTAGCACTGAGTCCTACAGTAACCCCTCAAGACGCATGCAGCACAGCTGAACCCAGATAGACACAGAAATAGAGCTAATGCCGTCGGCATTCAGGAGGACTTCGCATCTGTGCCACCTAGCCGTGGACGACCAAGTCCTCGCTCGAGGTTGAGATCAACCCGACAAGGCTCAGAAGAGGAAGAAGAAGAAGAAGCAGACAGAGCACCTCCCCGGCAACAAGAAAATGGCGCCGGTATCAAGTCGCCGGCGGACCATCCCCATCCGCGCTCCAACTCGGCGAGAATCAACCTTGTATCGCCACAACTCCTGACCGACGACTTCAGCTATTGGGTTAGTATCGCAGAAGGCCATTCTTTGCCGGACACGAATGGGCACAATCGAGAGTCGGAGGGGGGTGTGGATCTCAGGCCTTCACTTGCTCCTTCTGACCATGCTGTTGCCAATATCAGACCCAGTATACAACGAGTTTCTGAGCATCTGGCAACCCCCTCCCCTGCTTCTCCTCAGGTACTTGTTGAAGCGCACCAGACCTCACCGCAACGCAGCATACTAGCTTCTCCCAGCAGAACCCAAAGGCTAGAGGCTGACGGACCTGACGTTTCCGCCATCTTCAAGTTCGAGCGACATTCTTCAAACCTAGCCAACCGTGCTGGTCGTTTGTTGGCCACAGATGAAGGACAACCTCGTTTCTACGGTGCAGCCAGCAGCCTTTCTTTGGCCCCAAATGGGAACTTCCCTTTGTTTACGCCATTGATCCGGACGGTCCGTGTCCATGGCGCTACTGCCCTGGAACAAAATCGCCTTGCATGGCCCGGAGACGTCCGCTATGAGAGCTACCTCCTGGAACAGTTTTTCAGATATCACAACCCGTATTTCCAAGAGGTAGATAAAGGCACTTTCTTTATGGAGAAAGCAAAATATGACCAGGGACAAAGGAGCCATTTATACTCGCCAACTCTTTATAATGCAATGTGCGCATAATCCTACCATCTCATCTAGCGTCCGGCATCTGCTAATACCATTCATTGTCAATAGCCTGGCGATAGGAGCTCTATACTCGAGCGAATATCGTCCTGAGATTGGCAGTGAAGTCTCGAGATTCTTCGCTCGTCGGGCAGAAGTGCTCCTTGATCTCGAACTAGACTGTCCCCAGACGTCGACTTTACAAGCCATATTGCTCCTGAGCAGTTATGAGGCTGCAAGCACGCGTGATTCGCGAGGTAATTTGCCCGACTGCACATATTGTCCAGATACATTGACTAATCAGCCACTGTAGGGTGGATTTACATAGGTACAGATACCATTTCAACAACTGCTTCTCCTCAACTAAATCTGATATCAATCGATAGGTATGGCGGTACAATTGATCACAGATCTTGGGATTCATCGCCATTCTCAAGGCGACGAAACTAGTCGCCCAGTCGTTGGAAGCCAATCTGCCTCCTCAACTTTCCCAGGGCATTTATTCTGGGCCTGTTATGCGTATGACATGTGAGTTTCTATACCAGAGCCATTCCCTCAGATATCCCTACATCATGGGCTTCCTGTATTCCTCCTTACAAGACGATGCTAATTCGTGGGATCAACAGACTATGGTGCCTTGAGAAAGGAAGACATTCTGTCATGGAGCAGCTCAGACGAACTTCTTCTGCCATGAACATCATGACGGATCTCGGAGTGCACCATTATTTGAGATCACCTTCGGCACTGGAGTCGAATGGTTATACGGAGAACGTGGTTTCTCTCACGAGGCTGTACCTCTGTCAGCTGCTTCAGATCGAGGGAAGGTTATCTGCTCATCTGTACGTAACTCGACCCTCTACTTGCTCCTCTTCTTGTCTCTCGAACCCATATGGTCGAACCCTGCTCATCATGGACGCAGCTTCGACGAAGATTCTCGTCCACTCGACTCCGACATCCCTTTCTGGCAACAAATGACAGAGGAGTTATTTCAATGGCGGCATTCTCTTCCGCCTCCGTTGAAGATCAGCGACTCAAGTGGAGAACCTGAACCCAGAGACGAAGTGTATGCGCAAGAAGTCATCTTTCTGAAGTTTGTGCACCCATCACCAGCATATCAACTATCCTAATGGCTAACCTAACCGCGTAGTATGCTGTTTCACGAAATAATCATTCTCCTCAACCGCCCGTTCACCTCTCAAATTGTGACTTCTTCACCAGTGGGCTCGGCCACGATAGCTCCAAGGTCTGCCTTCGATTCAACAATCACCGACGTCCACACAACGGCAGGAAAATACTGCTTTGACTCGGCTTCTAGAATAATCGCCTTGCTGATGTTGTTTAAACGCCATTACGGCCTGCATAACGTCCACCTGCACATGGTCCACAGCACTGTCACAGCCGGAGTGATGCATGCATATTTTTCGGTGTTTTGCCCTGACAAATGCTCGTCGCAGGGCAGCACGCCGTGTGAAGAGAGTAGGGGGACGGCACAACAGTCGCTGCGACTCAGTATCCGAGCGTTGGCTGAAATGGGCCAGACATTCGATAGCGCCACCAGAGGCATGGAGCTCGTGACTAGCTTGGGCCAGACCTGGCAACACCAAAGACGAATGGAAAATTCTGCGAAATGAGTGTCTCGGGGCCATGCATCATGATATTGGTAGTTGGCAACCTCTAGCTTTTACCAAGAAGACCCTCAACAACTCGACCTTTACTCTGAACTATGGTGCAATATCATTAGGTAAAGGTGAATGATCGACTTGTCATCTCCCTGAATACTCTGTCCTCGATTTATCCATCGCACCCTTACATCTTACAGCTTCGTCTGCTTCAAGACGGATCTCGCCTCTTCCGCCGAAGCCCGGGCAGCGCTCGCAAGGAATGTGGAGTCGGCTTGGAAGACAATCAGACTGAAGCCCAAGGACAAATTGCGCTTCATCTGCTCGATCGATCCCGTGTAGATGCCGACGGGCTTGTTGGCCTTCTTCCCGGCCGCAGCAATGGCGCTCAACGCATCGAGAAAGCGCTGCTCTGTTCCATCTCCACCAGGTAGGCCCAGCGAGCAGCGCAGATCAAAGGGCCCAACAAATGCACCTGTGACGCCTTCAGTGGCAAGGATAGCATCGGCATTCTTCACGCCCTCGGCAGATTCGATCATGGGCAGCACTGCAAGTCCTGGGGCGATCGTGTTGAAATATTGCCCAGGCGTCCTATCGAAGGTTGGATCAGCGAAGGGGGCATAGGACGGGCCATAGCTGCGTTGGCCAAGGGGTGGGTAGCGGGCCTTTTGGACAATTTGGCGCACGTCGTCTGGCGTATTGACCATGGGGACTACGATGCCGGCTGCACCACTGTCGAGAGCCCATTTGATCCACTCCACTCCATGGGAAGGCACACGGACGAGGGGCTTACAGGTCCCCTTGGACGATGAGCCTATTGCCTGGACAATGTGCGTTGCTTCGAGCGCCGATGTTGGGGCGTGCTCCATGTCGATTATCACAGTGTCATAGCCGGAAATGCCAATGATATGTGCGGACAACGTTGAGGTCAGGTTGACAAAAGTTCCCAGCAGGGTGCCATTGGCGCGTAGAATATCGGCCAAGGAAGACATACTGCAGGTAGAGTGCTAAGCTGAGTCGACGCAGGTCTGTGAGTTGGTGGTGCTGGGAATGGGGCATCCGTCTTGTGTGCAGATGGGGGTTCTTGTATAAAACGATACTCCGTTATAGAACGAGACTCCGCATTCGGTTCTCCGTCCAAAACACCTCATGTAAGATGGTGGACCAAGTGTTCCCCAGCCATCCCCCGCCTGGAGAAGTCCAGAGACCCAGGAGAGACGGGTTTCCCCTCGGTACACGCGGGTGGCGGGCCACAAGGCTGAGCGAGGCTCGTGATATTTTTCCGTGGAAATGAAGTAATACGTGGCGGAAGATGGAATCCGAGCACACCCAGGTGACCACGAGACAAGCTCCTGGTGCCGACCGAATGTCTAGAATGCTTGGTCCGACCTCCCACATCGTCGCCTTTTTTGCTTAGCAATAATCCTTCGTGCTTGTCCTCGTGGTTCTCCACCAAATCCCCAGGCTACCGGCTCAGTGCCTTCGGTGTGGATGTTGCCATTGCCCGAAGCGGGGTTGGATCTTGACGTCCTTGTTTGCCTTGAGTCCCGAAGACAACTTGCCTTTTCTTTCTCCCTGGCACATTGTTCAATTTGTCATACACACTCATATCGGGCCATCTGAAAAAGACAGCGTTCCTTTCTTGGTCTGGTCTATCGAGCCGGGAGGAGAATGCCTTCCTTGACCATAACGGAAACCCAGGGCCCTGTCCGTCCTCTCAAGCGGCGTATGAACAATGAGAAGTCTGCTACCATAACCAAAAAGCAATGTCTCGATACGAAAGGATCATCTGCCGCTGCACTGGGCGCGAACAACCCCACTGGCGCAACACCAACTTTGCCTGCTTTCGTCAAACCATTACCGTCAACCATGCTTCAACGTGAGAAGATGTTCTTGTTTGAACAGGATGCTTTAACGATTCCATCCTTCGACTGCGCCAGACAGCTTGTTCGGAGCTATTGCCACTCTGTGCATCCGTACATGCCCCTACTTGACTGCGACGAGCTGATCGCACTCTTCGAATCTGACATCATACAGAAATCTAGTGAGCAGGAACAGGAAGGACCCTATAGCCTTCTGCTGCTGCAGGCGGTTTTCTTCAGTGGAAGCGCGGTATGCACCCCCAACCCCCTTTGCCCCTAATATCTTGTCGGACTTGTAGGCTAAACAAGAGACAACTCTGTACAGTTTGTCGACCTGGCAACGATCCGTGCTATGGGGTTTGAGACTCGACAGGCGGCTCGGGAAGCGCTCTACGCACGGGCAATGTTACTGTATGACTTCAAGTATGAGCAGGATCTCGTCACCACCTTACAGACACTTCTCCTGTTCACGCACTGGGTAGAACACCCCGAAGATGACCGGTATACGTGGTTCTGGATGAGTGCCGCGACATCGTTGGTGCAAAGCTTGGACTTACCCAACTTGATCCAAAGACTGCCTTCAACAGCCAGGCAGGCCAAACTCCTCAGGAGAATATGGTGGGCGTGTTTCATGCGCGAAACCATACTCGCCTTAACGTTACGCTATCCTCGCAAGAGCGACTATGCCGACATGCCCCTTGACATGCTCCGCCTCGACGACTTTGACTTCGGAGAGGCTAGGCAGTTAAACGTGGACCGCAAGACAAATGACCTTATGGCTGTCGAGCTGGCCAAGCTCTGCCTTTGCATCAACCGCATTCTTTCCATTCAATCATCTCTTGCCGTTTGGTCGAACCATCCGATATTGAAATGGTCTCCCCAAGCTCTGCAGATGGACCCAGGCACCCTTTTGATACACGAGATGAATGTTTGCGAATCCTGGCTCTCGGAATGGCAGAGCAGTCTACCTCAGGAGCTCGCAACCCCTCTGCTGGATGATCAGACGCTCGAGGAACACGAGTATGGGGCCTCAATGGTGAACCGCATAGCCCTCCGGCTCGGCTACAATCTCGCTGTCATGGCTTTGTTTCGCCCGCATATTCATCCGTCGTCTCGAGACACTATGCTTCCTCGACTTGGAGACCCAGCGCTGAGGGCAAGGGCGTCTACTAAGCTGCATGATACCGCAGAGGATACCTCGCGAATCGCAGCAGCCTTGGTTCGGGCTAATCTAACAAAGTATCTTCCTTCTTACACGTAGGTGGTGATCCACCCAACCCTCTGGTTGAAGAATCCTTCTCTGATTCCCCCAACAGGATTACCGTCTTCTTTTCCGCCCTCATCTTTCAACATATCGAGTCCAAAACATGCGGGCCCGAGCAACTACCTGTTTTGCGAAGCAATTTTGACCATTGCAAACACGTAGCAATGCAGCTGGGAACTAGATATCAGCACGCCGTCTCTTTCATGCGAGCTCTTGAGCCAGAGCTGGTCAAGCACTCGCAGGACGCCTCGCCACAGTATTTATCACATGCATTCGAGGGTGAAGAAGTGTTGGGTGCAAGCTGGACTGACATGAAGTCTCCGACACGCCCGAGAATCACCACGGCGACTCAACGAAGATCCAAGTCTGGTTCCGAGCTCTTCGAAACCTTGCCGCCGATAGTGCAAGCCCCAGTAACGATGGGGCCTTGGGTCGGTTTAGGAGGTCAGGAATCATCGGGAGCAAATTCAAGCGTGCCCCAACTGGAGGCTCAAGAGATACAGGTCCATGATCACCACATGTCAGAGCAAGCCCATTCAGATATTGACATCGTCGTGCGTGGACAGCACAATTCCACAACGTGGCCAAGATCAGAGCCCAGAATCGATCGGGGCTTGTCCGACGTCGCGTTCCCAGGGCCTGTCGCAGCGACCACCGCCTTGCAGAACTCAGGCAACGCGTTTATGTATCCTGAAACGCTCTTCAGTGACGCCGACTCTGGGATGATTGACGCTATCAACAAAGATTTCCCCAGTCCGTGGGCCGTTCCCTGGGCAGATCTCTGGGCAGCTGAGGATCCCGAATTCTCTCTTGAACTGGACATGCACCGCTTTCCTATCCCTTAGCCTCCACGACCGAAAAGTTGGTAAGCCCTGAGCACGAGAAAAGCAATCACCGCTGCGGAGAGCAGGATCGTCAGATTCCACAATTGATTTGCTTCAAAGTCGAGACTCTCAGATCCTGGGAGATTCATGTCGCCAAATATCTTCGAAACCACGTCAGGCTCTGTCGCTCCTCCTTAGTTAATGCCTTTCGTAATGCCGTTGCACTCAGCGATATCACCTTCATTTTCATGCCACTCTGTCGTCACTGGGAAACAAACTATCATTAATCACATACCCAACCAACGTACACGCCTCGTCTCTCTCAAGTAGACCGCAGTCGAAAATCCTACGGCTGTTCCAGTTCCCGCAGACATCCTTTTCGGAGTCTAGCCGGACGTCTTCTCTTCTGTCGCCTCGATGTGCTGAGCCTCTACCCTCAACTCTTTCCCAGTGAATCCGTGCTCCTTGTCGATCACTGCCACCTCGGTTTGAAGGGTGCTCAGGTCGATATCACGCTGATACACCGCGATGCGATCACCGTCCTGGATGAATGTCAGACACGCATTTATAACAATTTGGTTTGTAATTCTGATATGAAAGGAATACTTTGAAATGATGTGGAACAAGACTTGGATGGTGAAGCAGCGAATACAGAACTGTCTGGGATAACTTACACCAAATATCGCGCCCACCTCTTCCAAGGCGAGACCTCTTGTGTTGGGGAAGAAAAGCCAGATAACAACAACTGAGATAGCGTTCAGGACGATGAAGACGATATAGTAACCCCACTTGATATTACTGCCTCAATGTCAGCGTCTGGCTCTTGTGCGGTGATCACCACACCACCTTCACATCCACACGACGAGATGATGACTGCGTCACTTACGCGAAAGCCGTCGGTGCGGCCTCGGTCCATATAATATTGAACAGAGCCTGTGTCGCCAGGGCTATGGTGTAGCCCTTTGCACGGTATGGCGTAGGAAACACCTCTCCCACCCACGTAAAGAGCAATCCGTCGATGAAGCAGCCGAAGAAGGCGCCGAAAAGAAAGATGGACGCCACGCCCAAACGTAGCACTGAGTCGGTACCATTGTCTAACGAAGTTGCCACGATGATAGCCTCGACGAGGAGACAGCAGGTCACGCCCACGAAGCCGGTGATTGAATATCCCGGTCGATTGAATCGATCAATGATAAAAATGCCGATGACGTTGCCGCCCCAGTTCAATGTTGCCCAGCCGCCTTGATATATAAGCTGTTTATCGGAGGAGAAGCCAAGCAGGCTGTACAGGAGCGGACCATAGTCTGTGAGATGGTCAGGTCAGCTCACCTCAGGTGATTCAGGCAGAGGGCTGTGAGGTTTGAGAGCCCAAACTTCGTATGGAATACAGGTGAGATAACAATGTCGACTGAGATATAGTAACATGATAGATGCTGCTAGCCTCGCGGTATGTGGTCGGGGTCGATACTTACTAACAACAACATTCACCCCCGATGTCGCGGTCATTGCTGGCCACACAATTCCAAACGCCGTCCGTAATGTCATCGGGCGGGTCGAGATCATTGACTTCCAAGAGAGGTCAAGGTTGGCGTCAACGGCGGCCTGCCTAGAGATTTGATAGTACTCGACATCGGCAAAAGAGTCGTCTTTATCGACTGGTGATCGATGCAGGCGGCGTAGTAGCGCATGAGCTTCTGGATGACGATCTTTCATTATAAGCCACCGGGGGCTTTCAGGGAGCCATATGAAGAGAATGATGCAGATGACAGGGACGACCATGCCGAGAGCTGGAGAATAGATGCGATGATCAGCAGGGGTTTCCTTCTTCGTCGTACTCGATGTATAGCCCCTACCTAAAATTGGGCGGAACGCAAGAACCTTTCCAGTGTAGAAAGAGAAGCCGTATCCGATCCAGTTGGCCGCAACGTATCCCAGCCCAAGCGTGATTGCAATGATCTGCATAAGAGTGCCTCGCTGGCGAGGGGGAACGAGTTCGGACAGCCACATGGGCGTGACGCATAATGTAATGTATCCACTGCAGACCGAGATACCAAGAGAGTCAGCTTTCATTTCTTGTACATATATCTGCCCTCTTCTGTCCAAAGCAGACTCTGCATCCACTTTTGCAGATAGCCAGATGGGACAGGTAGAGAACCATCTCACAAGGATGAAAGTTTCAGGAGAGGAGACTGACGCAAATCCCGCTATAAACCGACCAACAATAAACATTGCTATGTGAACCGAACCTGTCTGAATGGCCTGGGCGATAACGAGGCCGACCTGAGCTTGTACAGACGCGTTTTTCCGGCCCCAACGGTCAGCGGCGTAGGAGGCGTAGATGGTGCCGAAGACACCGCCTGCGTAGTACAGTCCGTTTGTGGCACCAAACAGCTGAGTGGCGTTGCTGGCTGTAATGAGGTTCATGTACTGTAGGAAAGATGGCTGGCCACCCACGGTGCCAATGACGGCGCCGGTATAACCGTAGGCCAGAAACGAAAGCGATAAGCCGATGGACACAAGGAGAGTATATTGGTTGTAATGACGGACAGGAGGCTCTGCTGATGTGAGTCCATCATGATTGGTGGTCTTGTGAACCATTGTGAGGGATATCCTTGCAGCGCAAGAGTTGGGTCTTGATGAGGAAGAAGATTAGGATAAAGGGCATATTTATGGACGCAGAAAGGACTCGGAGGTACTTGTACTCAGGTATCTACATACATGCATATCACTGGACTCAAATATAACCACACCGTTTGTGGTATAGCCATACTGACTACCCCGTGGGGTGTACCAATGTTAATCCACTTGTGAGCCGAAAAGTCCACGGTCTTGGGTCAGAGTAATGGTTCTGGAAAACTCCGGGGAGTTTTGTCTGTACAACATGTCCGTGGATTTCTCACCTACTCCATCTTCTTCCTCCCGCTTTTCGAAGAGCTAGGCCTGAATTGAGTTGAGGCCTTGGGCGGATGCGTCAACATTCTCTGGGCTCGACTCCAAGACGGGGACATTTTATTTTCCAGGAGCGTGATGATTGGTACAACAACATCTGGTCCTATGTTTTGACTGGACTGAAAGGCTCCGGTGTATAGCCCTCTAAATTGGCATAGCCTGTCCGTTTCATTGTATTCGCATCTGTACCGTGTTAGAGGGTTCACACACTATATTTCCAGACATACCTTCAGCAAGTTCCAGCATATAGGTCCCAAAGCTCTTCATCAAGATGCTGACATTCTCCTTGATCCCCATGTTGATAGGTTGCTGATCTTTTCCCACCTGTCCAATCTGTGTGCCCGCCGTGATCGTCGTCAGAGCGAAATTGTACTGGTCTATCTGTTGCTCGATTGCTCCAGTCACCTGTCCCCGCAGGATTTCTTTCGCTAGGCTGAATTCTTGAGCCGCGGGACGTCCTAATCCGACACCATCCACTGTGCTCAAAGCTGCAACCATCCCTTGTACTGTACGAAGCCCTCCCGTCACGTAAAGCTTCGTATCGTGCAGCTTGATCATCTCCGCAAACTCCAGAAAAAACCCCTCTCTTCTCCTTGTGCTTGCTTGCTTGCCCTCGAGCGGTCCGAAATTCTCATATGTACCACCACTCAACTCGACCCAATCAAACTTGGCCTCTTCCAATAGGGTACAGAGTTCGACAGCCTCAGATGGAGTAAATCCTTGGTCCTGGAATTCAACACTGTTGATTTTGATCCCCAAGAGGAACTTGGGTAATTTTCCACGGATAGCATCTGCGATCTGCAAAATAATGCGAGCTCTGTTCCTTAGTCCACCCCCATACTGATCCGTTCGTTTGTTGGTGGTCTTTGAGAGGAACTGGGCCAAGAAATAGCCGTGAGCTCCATGAAGCTGGATACCATCAAAGCCTGCAGCTTGGAGGTATTGAGCTGCATGTACAAAGGCGTCGATAACTGCATCAATGGCTTCTTGCGACGCTGGTCTTGGTTTTGCAAATGACCTGCCCATGGTAGTTTGCAGTTGGATGTCGCTTGCGGATATTGGATTTGCTTGAAGTCGGATGTCGGTTTGTCGGCCTGGATGACTCACTTGACCAGAAATCAGACTGCCCTGTTTTTTGGCCTGGGATGCCAATTCTTTCCATGCTTCAAACCTTGGCCCTTCAAGCGGTGCGTCTGGGGGGATGATGAGGTTTCCGGGTGACTCCAGCTGGTCGTACGCAACCATGATGTTCCCTGTTAGTATATGCCCCCAACCGCCCTCTCCCCATCTTTGATAGACTTTGATGACCTCCCTGGATGGAATTCCACGCGCCAAAAGATTCGTCGGGTCCCATGAAGAGATCTGTTCGCTCATGGCCGCTTTGAGGAATCGGTTACTTGCTGTTTGCCCCGAATAATTATAGGTGATGGGTGACCCAAGTGGCGCAGGGTCGACCACTGCAGAAGGTATACGCGAGAAAACCATAATCGACTAGAGAGCTATGAGACTGACCTGACTGAGTGAAGGACACATCGAACAGTGGCAAGGTCTTTATAGTTGACCTTCGCCACGAACCAGAAGTCGACTCCCACTATGCCAGTTCCGATTCCGAGCCTCCTGATTCGCTGGAACTACATTATTCCGTGCCAGAACACCTTATCCAGACCCCGATTGCATCTGTGGCTCACATCAGCCACTGAATTTATATCCGTCCGGAAGTAAATGTGGACCTTGCAAATACACGTCCTTGATTCTCGGCACTAGAACAGCCGTTGATAACATAAGCCTACGCGGCAACATCATCAATGACAACAACAGGCCTGGAGACCTCGCCCGCCAATCACAAACAAGCAATTATCTCGTAAAAGAGTCAGGCACCGGGTGGTGCCAATGTGCGCAGTAAAGTACCTGAATAATCCTGGCAAAGTCCCTTTCTCATGACCTCAATAGGTTACCCGAGGCTGTAATAGGGACCACAAGGATAGTTTGTGGAGTTATTCCTACTACGGATGTTGACCACTCCTCAGTCCCTCCCGTTTCCCCTGTTGCACTCGCATTCCCCGCGCCAGAATACTTAGCAAGTTTGAAATCAGATTTCCTGCATGTGTATTGCCTTCGAATTCGACATTGACCATTCAGTGGTGCACCAACGAACGGACTTCTTCTGAAGTCTAATATCAATGATGGGAGGCGCCATCAATTACCTGAAAAGGAGGCGAACAAAGGCGCCGACCAATGGGGCCGCGCAGGATTCAAAGTTGGTTCCCTCCCTATGCGGCAGTTTGCCTGCAGACTTACGAGTCAATGGCTGGTCTTGCTGTTCGCCCAGGTGTTGTTCGAGGCGAACCGTTTGAGACCCATGGACCCAGACGTGCGGCATGCTAATCGAGTTTGGCCAGGAAACTTCGGAATCGCCTATCCCAAAAAGCCTTCCGCGAAAGATATATGTGACGGAACTCGAAAAACGGCTTCAGATCGCCGAAAAGCCAGATACATCCCGAATGGTGGCGCTTGAGGAAGAAAATCGCGTTTTGCGCGATCAGCTGCTGGAGTGTCGCAAGAAGCTTCGGAGCACCCAGGCGACTTTAGAGGGTGCATCCGCCGACATCACAGGCGTACTTTACGAGAAGGTATTCTCAGCACCTTGAATCAACATCTCAACTTCCTGCTTTGTTTCCGCTAACCAGCTCGACGGGGTAGCCATCACCTACAGCAGATTGCTTAAGGCTAGGCTCAGACGTCGACAAGTCGGAGCTTGATGTGCCAAGAGATGGAGAAGCGGATAAATGTATCGAGGATTCTGTCTACTCTCGTAGACTGGACTTCGGTTGCGATGTCCAACAGGTCGATAGCTCACTTATATCACCGACAACAGACATAACGTTGCCGCAAACTGACAACCGTATATCGGACCTTGGACCGGTAGAGATCATCCGCCGCAATGAGGACCCGACTACCCTTCCGGATATTTCTTCCACACTGTTCCCAGACCTGCTTCATGATCTCACATCTTCCGGGAATGGGTTTGGCTGCTTTCAGCAAACAGACTCGGGGAAAGAGGTCTGTTTGGTAAACCGATCATCCGCAAATACCGAATTCCATCTCAACAGCTACGAAGCAATACTCTCCGGAGCCAACTCATCATACTCTGCTTACATTATCGCGTTCGAATCCTGTATCAAGAGAAAATGGAATGAAATGAAATATCAGCTGTACGATGACATGGATAGGTGAGTTACATGCTTGATGGGCTGCGGCTTGAGCCTTTCCTTTGCATATGGGCCGACTGGACAACAGCCTTCGCTCCTCTGTAGACCTCATGTTGTCAGCATTGGTATGCTCGATGTGGCCGCTAATAATGAGCTTCTATACCTATACGGGTGCTCACATCCGACTTGGAGAGCTGACTTTGCGGCGGATCAACGCAAGCCTAGAGACGTCCGCCGATCTCGACCTATCTTACCGACCGAGTCTCCTTCAACAGTCGAGCTTACACGCTGCGATCATCGACTGCATAACGTTTCCATCTCTAAGAGATCGGATTCTAATTGCGTATACGGACGAGCACCTGGACCGCTTAGTCTGCGCCATTGGTGACTCCTACGTTATCCAAGTCGATCTATCGAAACTAGTCGAGGCTTCATTCCAAAGCTGGGATATACAGGGCTATGGGATCTTCAGACTGCCGCAGCTTCGCAAAGTGCATCGAGAGAGGATAGCCCTTTCCCTTCGACGCTGACTGATATCAACATAGAAGAGTACACTGACCCTCCAACTTGGCAATCGATCAACAACAAGTTCAAAAAATACTGCCTATCGATATCAAGATCACTCTCCCTACACGTCAATGGCTTCGAAAATGTTTCAACTGAGTGATGAAATAATTCATTATTAGCTAGACCGACATTCGTTCTTATCACCTTGCCGAAAGCGATCGGATGTAGGATCTCGCGTACTTCCATCCCCCATCCCAAGATGTCGATGCTATGCCGCAACCTCGTGCAGTATCGCGAATCAAAGAATAGCCAATGCAGCATACCCGAGGAACACAGCCAAACCAACAGAGTCTGTCTTCAGCGGTACGGCGGCACCAGAATAGGTAGCAGTAGCAATGCTTCCTGTGGCAGATACGGTGCTCGAACTAGCCGCTTCCGTGCTGGTGGCATTTGTGACTGGCCATGCAGGGACACCATCTCCATCAGTGCCATTCAGCGGTTGCGCAAAGCCTTTATAAGGGTTCATCACGCTGTCAATAAGCACAATAACTCCTCCAGAGGAAAAGAGGTTGACGGAACTGACGCCGGCATTGTTGATGAACCACTCCTCGTCGGGTGTTTGCGTGAAGGTGACAGTCTCACCCGTCAGCGTAGTCACTTGGGTGCCATTGGCCCAGTCGTCGAAAAGTAAGATCTGCTCGCAAGCGTGGTATTTGAGCACCTCCGTCAAATTGTCCTTGCTGAGTTGCGAGAGGGCATCCTCCACAAGGGACCAGCCTGAGTCATAAGGAACAAAGTATGTGGCGTCATGGAGTGAGTTGAACTGTTCCGTTAGTCCGATACTATCAAGAGCCGCAACGAACGAAGTCCCGTTGAAGTCGTCCGCAACCGCGACCTCACTAAAGATCTGCGGAACTGATAGTACACTGTCGATGATGTAGATCCATCCCTGGGCAAAGGAGAGGGGAGTCACACCAGCACTGGAGTCGTTGTAGTCTCCACTGAGGAATGTGGTCACATTGTCATCGTCATCGTAGTAACCAGCTATAAATTGGCCACCCGATACATTTGTGAGGGTGTCGGAAGTCAAGAGGGTGTGAGCGACAAAGTAGTCTGAGATGTTATTGTATCCTCCATTGATTGTGTGATACAGTAAGAGATTGGTAAGGTAGTCGTCCCCGGCGTCCGAGGCTGCTTGTCCCTGAGAAGAATTTAGCCACAGGGCAATGGCTGTGTCATTCGGGGCGAGGAAGGTGAGATTCGTCTTCCCAGATATGGCTTCCAAGAATCCTGGGGATTGAGAAACAACTTGGCCAAGGGTGGAAGTCCCGTCAGTAGTGTTGAGAACAGTGGCCAGATCTGGTGAGCTTTGGCCCAGGGTGGCCCCAGCGAGCGTGGTGAGGGTGGCCAATATTTCGAGCAACATCGCAGTGAAGGCTAGATTGTCAACAACAAATCCGTAATGTTTGGCCCAGCATAGGATAGAAAAGGAGATGAGACCTCGGCAGAGGAAATAGTTTGACCACTGACCAGAATGCCACTGGCAGGATTCATATACAGCCAGAGTTCGGCAACGTCGCCGATATTTGGTTCTGGTCAGTGGTCCCGGCGACCCTACTTGAGCCTATCGAGGACTTCGACCTCGAATGAACGCAGGAAAATGGTGGCTGTTGCGCGAAGATCTTTCCATTAACAGCAAAGATCGCGTCATTTGCGCGAGAAAAGTGGTATTTAGACCAAAATATGGTAGGGCCATGGCGTCTTTGGGCAGACGACGGGTATCGCGGAAAACTTGTGTAGGAGCTATACTCCTGCGTTCATTTTGACTTGCCCTGTTGTGGACAAGGCGCGTAGAGAGCAGGTTTGCAGCAACTGGTAGTGTCTATAGAAAAACGTAATGCGTCACCAGAGAGTGGGAGGCTCTGAGTCCAGGGCCTGTCCACGCCGATAGCGGAGAACTCGTCAAGAAGCTCTTGTGAAGTTGGCCCAGCGCGCTTGTGGGCGGTTGAGTGAATGGAGAGTGTGAAGAGTAGCATCTAGCCGGAATAGTAGAGGAAGCGAATGGTCTGATGATCTTAGAATTTTTGATGTGTCGATTCAGCCCCCGAGATCCCTGGATCAATGGCACTATAGTCAACTATGTGAATCTGTTAGTCTACTAGCACAGTGGGTCAGGGTAGTGTAACCGCTTTTCCCTAGAAAGCCTTGGCTTTACTTTCCTAAGTTTTACCTCCAGTTTGACAAGCTTAGTTCAAAGCTTGAATCCCCATCATCTTCCATCGTCCAAGCGGTTCCAGGTCGCAGCTGTGGAAGCGATCGGCAGACCGCGCGGCTCCGTTGACCCCACGAGCACCGACATCGGGTGCAAATTCCAAGGATCCTGATCCTGTAATACCCTAGCACTTACAGTAGTGCTGGCTGAGCGGTTTGATCAGATAACTGATTATCAGATATGATTAGCCAGCATACAATCGATTAGATAAGATTATTCGAACTTGGACTAGGGGGTTTCACTACATCCTTGCGCTTGGTCCGAGACGTGGGATTCACCTACCCTAGGCCAGGGAAGCCTTTGAGTAAAGCATTCCAAGATGTTTACAGGCATATGAGTGTTCTTCTTGGTTCGAATGACCCGCACTTCATTCGGCTGGAGATGACCGGTGAACGTATTGTTCCCCCAAGCACCCACACACCATCAGATCTCTCTGCCACCTCAGCAGGGTCAGTGCCATACGAAAAAAAAAAAAACGAACAGCGTGTGAAAGCCAGTGTCTTCTAGGTTTTCCAACCCGACATCATTTCCACTTGCTACCATATCTTCCGTCAAATAATACTCCCCGGTTTGGATGCCTTCACGCCCCTCCCTAACGGACGCCTCGCGCTCACATTCACCACGTACCGTCCAGCGAAAGTCACCTTAGGTACGACTTGAGCACTATTCCACTCTTCGCACGTAGACTGAGCGTACAGAGCTCTCGAAGGCAGCGCTTTCCGTTTAAAGTCAACCGTCAAACTTAGACAGCCATTGAATTCGTGATCTGGACCATGGTCCTTACACATGGGAGCTCATGCGAGGATGATGATGCGTTTCGGCATCTTTTTTAGTGGCCACAATCATTCCACAGACCTGCATATTCCGTTAAGACCCAGGATTAGCTCTAGTCCTCGCTTACATGGATTTTCCGACCATAGAACGCCCGCGGTCTAGAGCAAACTTTTCTCCGTGCAGAATACTTCACGCAAGCCTGAGCACGCACACCGGTGCGTCGACCATGCTCAGAGATGCAGATACCCTCTTCCCGAACAAGCTAACTGACCGATATCGGTCATACGACAATGTTTAGCGCATCTAGATAGCTCTAGCGCAGTGCGAGTATCATGTTTGTGGTTGAGAAGTGATGACTTTTGGATTGAATTCCAAGAGTTAGTAAGAGATTGCGTTCCATTACACCAAGCTTGACAAAGCTTGACACATTGAAGCCATCCTTAGTGAGTTTCTTGCCACTACTGGTGCATGATTGACGTCAAATCTTACCGAAACAAAAGGTGAATGGTATACAAGAGAGTCTCGAAATGGTGGAAAGCTCGCTTCCGCCATGAACTCAAGTTTCATACGGTTGTCTACTGGCCCACCTTTACCAGGATGGTTTCTCGGTCTTCTTCTCATTTAGGTGCGTCTTAACCATTAGACTCGGTCTAGGAAAAAAGGTCAGTCACAATACTAGCATGTGAGTGGCACGATCAGGTCTCGGGCATATCTCAGCTTCTTCCTGTACAACCTTTCAAGCTACCACAAATCAGATAGAGTTAGCTCAATATGCGTTCCAACGCGCGTGGAGGGCCAACACGCCCTTTATTGCACATGTAGTTCCACCCCCGGAATGGCAGTCTTATATGGGACTGTAAGTCCTTCAAATCTATTACAGTGCATATTTCTCGATCACTTCTTCAGTTCCAGTGGTTTCTTCCCAGCCCTGCGGAAGTCTACGTTCAAAATGAAACTGTTAACAACCTTTCTGGCACTGGTAGGTATAGCATTTGGAACGGTTGACAAGTGGACTGGCTGCTTCCAGGGAGTTGAGACGGCTGTGGATTATCTCACTTTCAATTTAACTAATCCTACCGACTACTATGGCAACCTATGCACCAACAAAGTGTACACAATCTCAATGTACGCAGCTGCCAAGCTCTATTGCAGCATCAGAGAGATCCAAGCCGGATACGACTATTTTAATCAGGAATGCCAGGAATACGGCGAGGGACTGACTTTGGTTCCGTACTCCGACATCGAGCCACTGCTTACCGATGAATACATGAAGTCTCTCACTGTCGCCGACTATAACGATTATGAAAAGGGTACGGTCTTCAACGGGCCCGTGCTGATAACCCGCTCTTATTGGAAAACCGCCAGAGACACTTGGGTAATCGTGCTCTGTTCGCCATATGTTTGTCGAGGGCTAACAATAAGACAGGTTGACTTCGACATTGAAACTGCAGAATATCCGCATGCTTACGGGTGTGTTACTCTCTTTTACCTCTTTGGATACTGGCTAACTATCTATAGCTGGGCAATGTATGGCTTCTGGGGAGGAATACTACTGATCGGCATCATAAATCGTCTCATCACTTCTTTCTTCCAGTCTCGACGCTTAAAGGCTATGGACGATGTTGAAGAAGGGCAAAACTCCTCCGTAAAGCGTCGGGATGAACTTCCTGGATTCATCAAATTCGTCTATGATTGGATCAGGGCAAATTTGATTATTCCCGCCGCATTCGGTTCACACCATTCTCGCCCAGTACTTTGGATGACCATTCCAACCCGTATGGAGACGATAATTATTGTGACTTTCTATGTTATGAACTTTATCTTATGCTGTGTCGGCTACAAGATCTTTAACCCTAATCTCTAGTACGTCCCCCAAACCCCTTCGTTTTTGCATACGTTACTAAACAATTGTCTTCAAGTTATTCGAACGGTCAGCAAGGCTGGCGCTATATAGCCGACCGTACTGGTATCATCTCATATGCTTGCTTGCCTTGGCTATGGATGTTTGCTGGAAGAAACAATATCTTCTTATGGCTGACTGGCTGGAGCTTTGCCACTTTCAATATATTTCATCGCCACATTGCTCGATGGGCGACCTTATGTGCAATTGTTCATTCGATCAATTGGTCAGTCTTGGAGGGAGAATGTATGTTATG
Source organism: Fonsecaea pedrosoi CBS 271.37 (assembly GCF_000835455.1). Taxonomy (NCBI): domain Eukaryota; kingdom Fungi; phylum Ascomycota; class Eurotiomycetes; order Chaetothyriales; family Herpotrichiellaceae; genus Fonsecaea; species Fonsecaea pedrosoi. The sequence goes on along the minus strand of NW_013550614.1, from coordinate 39,357 downwards.
TCCACGTCTTTCTGACTTTTGAATCGTTCCTGACGATGGCCCACAGTTGGCTATTTTGCCGAGTCATGGACAGAACAGTACTGGTATATGGGAGGCATGGTAAGCTCCTTGATATCTCGCCGACACCAATGGTGTTTCTAAACTAATTTATTATATAGGCTACCATTACGATGAGCCTACTGGTCTTTTTCTCATTCATGTGGTTCCGAGTGAAGTCATATGAGGTCTTTCTTCTGATCCATATATCACTTTCGGTGGTGACACTTGTTGGCTTATATTAGTATGTGCTACTCCTCCCTTACCACCGTGTTTCCTTTCCTGACACTAACATATTAGCCACACCATCATATTCGATGGTGAATACAATCCGTATCTATGGCCACCCATAGCAATTTGGAGCTTTGATCGAGCGGCTCGCTTATTTCGATGGGTATACTGTAACCTTCACATGAAGTCTTCACACTCCCTCATGACTACTAAAGCCTCGATCACGTACAGTCAGCGGGGCGACTTTATTCGACTTGAGCTTATACCGGGGTCTACCCTCCTCCAACCCGGCCCTGGACAGCATTACTTCCTGTATCAGCCGATAAAATGGAAAGGGTGGGAAAATCACCCATTCACTTTGGCCGGATATGAGCGGATCGATGACACTGAGGAAGCTCAGACTGTTGCCGGCATGGAACAACTGAACAGCGCTGCAGAGAAAGAGATCCCGAGCAACACTGAAGGCTCGTCTTCTCGTCATTCCTCGGACATAGGCCAACCTCTGCCTCATGGCCAGCGAACCGTGTCCAATGCTTCTGGTGGCAAGCAGAAACTTACCTTTCTTATACGTCCTTTTAGCAGCTGGACTCGACGTCTTCGTGAGGAATGTCTCAAGTCTCCCACTGGCATCATTACGCCGCACATCTTTCTTGAAGGCCCATACGGAGAGAAGAGCCCGTTACATACTTTTGAGCACGTCGTTTTCATCGTTGGTGGGACCGGCATCTCCGGTGCACTGCCGTATATGCAAGATCATGCAAAGCGTGTGGCCCTCGATGCTAGACAGCAATCAGGCGCAGCCGAAGGAAAAGTCTCTTCGCTCACCAGGAACATCACGTTTGTCTGGTCGACCAAACAAACATCCATGATCAAAGACATTGTCGCGCAAGATTTGCAGCCGTACATCGGGCGTGACGACGTTCATCTCCATCTCCATGCCACCTCTTGCGGAAATGGCCGGCTTACTTCCGTGGACGCGGCTAACAGCGGTAATGAGGACCTCGAGATTATCCTGCCTACCAATGCTAGTACTACCAACATCGACATCGCCTACGGCCGACCTAACATACAAGGAACGATACTAGGTGTGATTGATAAAATGAACGACACTGACACAGTAGGCAGAAGAATTGCCATTCTCACTTGCGGACCCGCTGGCATGGCCGATGAGGCGAGAGCTGCAGTACACATGGCTCTAAAGCAAGGCAAACGCGGCGTCGAATATATTGAAGAGACCTTTGGGTAAGCCTATTTTTTACTTCTCCTCGGTGCATCCATTATTGCTCCTAGCTCACCATCTTTTCAGATGGTAATATAGTCTTGTATCACAAGACAGGACAGCCCTCGTCAGCAAGTAACCAAGCTTGTAATAAGTAATCCAGGCCGTCATCGCAAGCATCCAACTTGAGGACAATTTATAGAGATATAGCTTGACGAGCTGTAGTCAATACTCTTCATCTATGTCCCTTCAATCATGACTAGTATGGCTTTTCAATGCCGTTTCCGCGCGTTGTCTTCTTTCTCCAGGCAGGTGTTACGTGCACACCTGTACTTCAGCTTGAATCTATACCGCTACTAGTCTCTACCTTAGGCCGTTGTATGTCATAATCACTTTATGGTCATGACGCGGATTCCTCCAGGTGACCTCTTTCTCTATTGCGGCCGCGAACCAGTCACACACTTTTTCCGGACCACTAAAAGAGACAGGGTTACTAGGAATCGATTCTAATGGGCATTCCATAACTACAACTACAGTAATATTATAATAGGGGGATCTATAGGCTGGCACGTAATTAGTGGAATTTACCTATATAATGTATAGGAAAACATTCCTACCTCCTAATTAGCTAGGTCTCGGACACTCTATCCTTCTTCTACCCCTTAAGGTTAACGTTCTCCGTTAGATATTTTTCTTTTATTATAGGTATTTATATATTATTTTTCTTCCTCTATCTAACGTAGGTCTTCCTATCTCTATAGCTAGTCGCGTTATTAAGATATCGAAGTCTAAAAATACCCTATCTCGAGGCGTTAAAGCGTATACCGCTAAGTATTATCTACACTAAATACTAAAGTAGTCTAGTCTAGCTAGCGTAATAATTCATCTATTAGTTTACTTATAGCGTAATAATTCATCTATTAGTTTACTTATAGCGTAATAATTCATCTATTAGTCCGCTTATAGCGTAATAATTTATCTATTAGTTTATTTATAGCGTAACCCCCTCTAAGCGCGCTCTAGGTAGCTCCCTATTTTATTTACTACGTACCCTCCTATACTTAATCTACATTTAAATAGCGGACTCGATATATTATATAGTATTATTAACCCTAACTATAGAATAAATCTATTCTATATCCTAATCTCTTTAATAAAATAAATAAATATATAGGTAAACGTAGGATATCTAGGTATTTAAATAATAAACGCTCCGCGATACTAAACTTATAATATTAATACTATATTAAGTATATATCGAGATATATACGGTAACTATACTTAACTTTAATACTTAAATAAACTAATAAAAAAGATTAGGAGAACTTACTATCCTCCCTAACCTTAACGAGATACTTAAGAAACCTACCTAAAAGAGAAAATTAAATAGCGCGAATAGATATAACTATAGTCGTACGAAGAGAAAGTATACTAGTAAAAATTAATATACCGTAACTTCCTCGCCCTCCGAGAAAACTAAGTCGATACCTATTTTCGTATTTATATATCTATTATTAAACCGTCTAAAGAGATTTAAATACCTCTATTATATATACTAGGAAATCCCTAGGTATCTCTATTACTATCGCTCGTTAAAATACTTATCTAGGCCCTCGCGCTTAAGAGGAGGAGATATAGGAACCTTAGACTTACTACGTTAAGGCGTTACTTAAGGCCTAGGCCCTCGCGCTTAAGAGGAGGGGGTATAGGAACCTTAGGGCCTAGGCCCTCGCGCTTAAGAGGAGGGGGTATAAGAACCTTAGACTCGCTATACTAAGGCGTTACTTAGGGTATAGGCCCTCGCGCTTAAGAGAAGGGGGTATAGAAACCTTAGACTTACTATATTAAGGCGTTACTTAGAGCCTATAACATCGCCCTAAACCTCCCTTTCCGTAATATAGGCGAGTTAATAGTATTAGCGTAGAGAGCGATCTATACGTCGATAACGGTTATACGCCTCTATAAAATCCTATATAGTATATTTAAGGATATATACCTTAAATTAGGAGACTAAAGACTATAGTCCTTTTATTATAAGGTATCGAAACTAGATAAGTCTAAATACTACTACGTTATAAAGAAGTAGGTAGTTAATAATAATAAGAACGCTAAAAATAGAGGTAATATATAACCTTCGAAAACTAAATAAGATTTAAAAGAAGATTTATTTAAGTCGGTTTATATACGAAGTATTCTAAGAGATTATACTTAAATATTAAGTTCTAGAGTTAAATATTAAGGTAGATATAGAATAGATCTAATCGTTATCTTAGTTAACGAATCTATTTTATATCTACCTTAATATCTATAGAGAAGAAATATTATACTCTCCGTAAAATTAAGTTTAATATTATCGTAATCTTAAAAGTAAAGACGCTACGAGAATTCGCGAGATTAAGAGACGCTAAAAAGGTACTTAGGCGAGAGTTCGCGAGGTTAAGAGACGCTAAAAAGGTAC
>NW_013550614.1:21623-35278 GCF_000835455.1 Fonsecaea pedrosoi CBS 271.37 | reverse complement strand
TAAGAGACGCTAAAAAGGTACTTAGGCGAGAGTTCGCGAGGTTAAGAGACGCTAAAAAGGTACCGTTAATACTTTCTATAAAGGAAAAAGAGGTAGCGCGTAGATATACTAGATTAAACGGCGGATAAGTAAGGTCTTCTTAAATAGATTAAAGAGGTAGACGCTCTATAGTAGGTAGGTAAGGTCTTCTTAAATAGATTAAAGAGGTAGACGCTCTATAAGTAGGGCTAAACTTCTAAATTTTATAGATAAAGGTATAGAATAGGCCTATATTAGGCTTTCGTTATAATAGCCTCTACATTATTATTATAGCGGAACTAGTTAGGATCGAGCGCTAGTACGGCCTTATACTACCTTACGATTAAAACGATATATAAGAAGTTCTAAGCTATCTAACTAAAACGACTAAATTATAAGCTTAGTTATCGCCTAAAGGTAGAATAGGATTTCCGTTATAAGGCTATATTATCTTTAAAGCTTACTATTACTTCGTAGACGAATATTAATTAAGCTCTAGATATTATAGATATACTTAAATTTAATAATTAGATTAAATTAATTAACTTTAAATATACTACCTTACTAACTTTATTTTCCTTTAACTCTAAAATATAATATATATTACGAAGAATACTATATCTAGTACTAGACGGCTACCTAAGAGAGGTAGACTCCTATCTATAGATAATATAGTAGACCTATCTACCTAGCGCTAACGTTAGTAAGACCGTATCTATTAGTAGAGGCTTTAATAGAGATAACGATAGGAAGCTACCTAACTACTAGCTCCTAGATAATAAGCTATTAAATCTATTATTAAATACCCTTTTAACTTTCCTAATTCTACTTCTACTTTATCTACTATTAGCTTACGTATATAAGGTTAAGATTTCGTCTAGGATATTATAGATACTATCCGTTAAGTTACCGCTCTCGATATTAACGAATATTAAGCCCTCTACCTTAAATACCTACTGTAGCTATAACTAGTATCTTTATCCCCTACTTAAAGTCTATATCGTACTAATAGTTATAGATATCGCGAACCCCTTAATATACTACTACGTCTACTATAAAGACTATTACTTAACTAGCGATAGATTTACTACTATACCGCCTTACCGCGCCTATATTTAAGTATACTCTAGTCCTTAAGCTATTAATCCCCCTCTACTCTATCTACGCTATCCGTACTCCCTTATATATACCTACTATCGCGATATACTCGCTACTATTAAGACTATACATCGGTCTCGAGCGATAGCGAATCTAAATATAAAGATTACGAGAGTAGTACTTAAGTAAAGCTATTAAGGTCTTAGACCGATACTAAGACTACGAATTACCTAAACTATATATCTACGCTCTCTATAAGGGTACCTCTATACTTAACTATAACTTACGCGAGAGTCTATACCTCTACTTACTTCTTAAGTTACTCGCCCGCGTCGCTAGTATCTATTAAAATTACGGCCGTAATCTACCCTCTCCTACCGTCGTTATCCTCTTAAGATATACCGTCCGTATATACTTCGGCTAGAGTTAATATAGACTCTCTAATTATCTTTAGCCTAATTACGATACGTATATTAACTAGAGTTTTATCTCTACTCTCCGTATTAAGAGTATATCGTACGTCGCGACGATCTTAATATATCTTTAGAGATACTCCCCCCGAACTCTTTAACTTAGATATGTTAACCCCTCCTAAACTTATTAACCCTCCTTCCTAGACTTCCTCTAAGTTACTTAACTCTAACGATATAGAAGGACTCTAATTTAAGTAAGAGATAGTTAGTTAAGAGGAGGATATTCCGGACGAGAATAGTCTTTATAGTATTAGACTTAAGAGCGATAATAACGAGTAAGACTACGTAACCTTTACTATTAAGAAGCTCCTAGTCTAGTTCTATTTTAAAGGATACTATAGATATACGGTTAAGAAATACGCCTCTCTCCTCTAGTAGTATAAGGAGGCCGTTAGAGACTAGAAATACTACGATCTACTCTCTTATTTCCTACGCGCTTATTTCCCCTTAGTTATTTAGCTAGACTACAATATTAACTAGCTTCTAACTCGTAACTAGGCGTAGGGTAATTTTATACCCTTAATAGTATAATAGGAAGAAGCTATCTACGGTACTAGTCTCTATTAACCCTTCCCGCGATATATCTACCTCTATATATATACTACCCTCCCTATAGATCTCGAGATCTTATCCGATATCGATAGCTTTCTTAGGTTTACGACGTTACTTACGTTCGCTTAGAATAGGTTAAACGTTAAGCTTATACTACGCGTATACCGGAATATTACGATCGACGTCTATATTACTAGTATCTCGTACCGCGAGGTTCCTATTCTACCTTAAGAGGAGGACCGAGACGAGGACGAGGGCGACTCTCTACGCCCTTAGACTACTACTCTAGTAGGGGAAATCGGGTTAGGTTTAGAAAATCTTAGGGGTTCTTTCGCCTTTTCTCGTTATTTCTCTTCTTAAATCGTCCCGCGATCCCTCTCTTATTCTAATTTAAGCCTAAAAAGCCGACATTTCCTCCTCCTTTATATATAGAAATCACTTTCTTTTTCTATTTACCTACCTTAACTTTCTACGTACTTTAGTATACCGGTATACTAAACTATACCTAGTTTTTATATAATAATAGAATTTTAATAAGTTAGTAACTCTACCGATTAATACTTTAGTATACCGGTATATTAAACTATACCTAGCTTTTATAAAAGTATTAAACTCTCTTAAATATTATCTTAAGTTTAAAAACTTCTAATATCTATACTTAATAATAATAATAATAATATAGACGATATTTTCATTTAATAATATTAATTTACTATTTAAGGATATTTTATATCTTTAAATACTTTATAAAATAAATATATTATTTAAGAGTTATTAAACCTTTATTAAAAAGTAAAAGTAATATTATTATAATTAGTAAGGGAGCTATATAAGGCTATTAATAATATTAAGAAATATTTAATACCTAACCTCGATATCCTTCCTCTACTATCTTCCTCTATTATCTTCCTTAATAGTTTTCTTCGATATTCTTCCTCGACTATCTTCCTCGACTATCTTCCTTAACTATCTTCCTCGACTATCTTCCTTAACTATCTTCCTCGACTATCTTCCTTAACTATCTTCCTATTTAAGGCTATCGATAGCCTTAAACGGTACTTAAAACCCCTCCTCTATAGTATTCCTCGACGCTATAGTCCGTAGATTACTATAGACCTTACCGGGAAGGGCGCCGAGGATTAGGCCGACGACGGCGTCGCGGGTAACGTAGATGTTCGGAAAGCCGCGGCGGATATAGATTATATATCGGCGAGTACGACGCCGGTTAAGGTATTCTTAATAGCTAACTTAATCTTACCGTTATTATCTATAATACGGATATTCTAGAAGCCCCCGAGATACTCGCCGTATAGGGTATTAACGTCCTTAATCTTATAGGCCGTTAAGGCGTAGTAGAATAGGTAATAAGGAACCGCCGCTACTATTAATAACGGAGGAAGAAGAAGGTCTAGTAGTCGATCCCGAGGGAGTTCCGATCGTTATACTAAAAACCCGTCTCGATAACCGGATGATTAATCTATAGATAGAGTATAATTAAGCTATCTTTACTATCTCGTCGGGTATCGAAGGACTATTCGAAGAATTTATACGTAAGGCTAGCTCTCGTAAGTTTAATATACTTAAGCTCCTTAGTACGGCGATAGAAGGCGGCTCTAGAGTCTTCGAAGTAAATAACTATTTTAGTAAGAGTAGATTCCTTACTTAATCTCCGTAGTTATATAAGTAGATACTTATTACTAGGGATTACGAGAGTATCTTTAAGATTAACTCGGTCTTTCGCGCGGAGAATAGTAATACGCATCGATATCTAATAGAGGTATAGCTTTTTAACTTATCTACCGTAGGAACTACTACTAATCGTATTTTAGTTTACCGGTCTCGATTTCGAGATAGTCTTTAATTACTACTACTATAAAGTACTAGAATTTACTAAGAATCTTATCGTCTTCATTATCTACGAGCTTAAGACTCGCTTTAAGGATAAAATTACTATCGTATAAAAGTACTTTCCCCGTATAGGAGACTTCCGAATTAAAGACGGTAAAGCCCTACGATTAAAGGACTTCGAAGGGATTAAAATCCTAAGAGACGCCGGTATCGATACTACGGAATAAGATATCTATATTACCGATTTAACGATAGTTAAGAAGAAGCTAGAATAGTTAATTAGAGAAAAGTACGACGCTAATTTCTACGGACTAGACGAGTTCTCTATAGAAGTCTAGCCTTTCTATACTAAACTATACCTAATCGACCCGAAATTATCGAATACGTACGACTTCTTTATACGTAAAGAATATTTTATCTATATCTAGTAGTTATATTAAAATATAGAGGGAGAGAAGAAGAGAGATATCTTATTATTCGTTAACTAAGCTTCTTATTAATTAAGACGTCGCCTCCTACCGTAGTTTCTATCTAGTAGAACTTATATAACCGTTATTATTATCTCTCCCTAAAGATTTCTAAATGTATCTTTATACTACCGTATCGGCCTAGTAAACGCTTCGCGTAGATAATACTCGTTAAGTAGTCTACTTACTCCCGCTTTAACTTCTACGGCGTCTACGAGAAGACGACGCTTTAACCTTATCTCGACCTAATAAGAACTTTACGCGATGTTTACGACTCTTCTTCCCTTATACGTTAATACGACGTCTCTCTTACTAGATAGTAAACTAGTACTTACCGAGCGCCTACGCTCGCGTCTACGAATTTATAGTTTATTATTATCGTCCTTATCGCCTTTAAGTTCCTTAGTTTATAGCTAGATATCGTCGAGTATCTTATCTTCCTTATCCTCCTCTTCCTTATCTTCCTCTTCCTTATCTTCCTCTTCCTTATCTTCCTCTTCCTCGTCGTTATCATCTTCTTCTTCCTTATAATCCTTATTATCGCCCTCCTTATTAGTAATATCGGTATCTACATTATCGTCGCCGCTATCGTAGCCTATAAACTAGAGGTATAGTAGCTCTATAAAAGCTAAATCTATACTTAGTAAATTAAGAAGAGTCTAAAAGTTAGACTAACCTTTATATATAATTACATTTAGTCTCTCTTCCTCTTAGGCGATATAAAGGTACTTTTAGATAGCTTCCTTTAGCTATCGAGGATTAGCGAGAGTACGATAATATAGTATATATAACCTTATATACCTATCTCTCTCTTCGACGCTATAATTTTAGACGGAGCTTCGGATAAAGGCGTCGAAGCGCTATAATAAGTTTAATAGAGAGGTAGTTTAATACTCTCCGTTTAGGATATTAAAGGTAGTTAAGAGATAAGAAATAGCCTTTAATATATTTTAGATACCGAAATTAAATTTAAAAGTTTATTTTAGTCTCCGTCCGTATTAAGAAATTACATTAAGTAGAAACTCTTAGTAGATTTATCGGTAATATTATACTTTTTATTAAATAGTTAAGATAGGATTCTCTTCTTCGTACCTACTTTAATCTATTAAAAACTCTTCCGTACTTTCTCGACATTACGTACTTAATATACCTTAACCTACTATAGGTTTATCTAAGGCGGATAAGATCTAATCGGCGACTTCCGAGGTATACTATATTCCTTAAGTATATCGTATATTTACTTACGTAAAGTAGTTAAAGTATTACCTCTAGTTACTTAAAATATAGATACCGAATAACGAGGAGGCCTTCTAGATAGCCGTAACTATTACGAAATAAGGTAGGATTATAAGAACTATATTAAAACTCCCTTTACTTATCGTCTATAGTAGTAAATAAAGAGAACTATACTAATACGAGAGATTTAGAGGAGGGAAAGGGAAAGGGAAAAGGCGCCGAAGCTAGGGATTACGGTACTCGTACGGGCGGCGGAAACTAGGACGACCGTAACGAAAGTAACTTAGACGCGGATTCTATTACCGACGAGGAGTCTATAGAGGAGACTATTAAGAAGGGTTTAGTCGAATATAATAGTACTACGAGGGTTCGCCGTAGTAGTAGTACCTCTCGTACGAAAGATACTTACCTCTTACTTCCTAAACCTTTAGTTATCCCGAGCGCGGTAAGTATATCATTTAACGACGTCCTCTTCCTATTAACGACTCGTCTAGCGAGAGGTAAATACTATAAAAAAGGAGATAATACTAATACGAAGGGCTCGGTTACGAAATTAAGTACGATAAAGAAGGAATAAAAGATAAAGGGACGTTAATCCTCCGGCTCCGGTAATAATAAAGAAGGAATAAGAGCCCTTTTAGCCTCTAGTCGTATAAATCGACGAGAATAGGTTAAACAGGTATTTTATATTATACGAAACTACCCTTAAGGACTAGAATTAAAGTCTACTACTTTATCTATAAGGTAGTTATCCTATAGAGAGGGGCATTAACTCCGAATAACTTCGATAATCCTATAACCGATAATACTTCTATAGTAATATTAACGCGTAGCCTCTCTACGTTTAAGCGACCTTATTAATTTTCTACCGTCGGTCGTCCTATACTAGATTATATATCGGAAATAGGTTACCGATCGATATATTCGTAGACCGGAACGCCCGTATTATACCTATTCTCGCGGAATAAGAAGCCTCCTAGCTTATATATATCTCTAGGCTAATCGAGATATATAAAGTATAAGGAGTAGAGGGTACTCTAAACCCCGAGTAGGTAAGATTTCCTCTCGTAAGTTATACGATAAACTATAGTCTACTTACTATTAATAATTCGTCGAAGGGCTCCTAGTATTCGTAAAGGGGCTATCGCGAGGCGTTAGCGTACTTAAGTCGATACGGTAGGTAGATAGTACTTAATGCCCCCTATAGCCTCTATTTACTAACTAATCTAATTACTCTCTATATCGATAATATACTTATTAATAACCGGCTAGAATAAGACGCTAGAGCTATAATAAACTTAAGCCGCCGCGAATACTATACTAATTATACTCGTATAGTATTTAGTTAACGGATTAGTAATACTAGAGTTAGAGCTACGTAGTAAGGTAGCGTCGAAGCTAGTTACGAGGGTAAGATAGGCGTAAGTAGGTATACTATTAGGCTACTTCGGGTTATACTACGTTACGGAGGTCTCGAAGGGAGATACGTTAATTCCTAACTAGTATATAAGTATATATATTAGCGTTAGATTCGGACGTAAAGTAGATATAGCTAACTACTAGGAATAATAAATACCTTTATCTAGATCGCCTACGAGACGTATAATAAATACCGGTATTCTTATCTAGTCCGCGGAAGTCCCCTAGAGCTAGGAGAAATTTTAAGAGTATCTACGTAAAGGATAAGCGGGCCGAGAACCCTTAATAAGGATACCGTTTATATTAACCGGTTACGGTAAAGTAAAGGTAGATAGTAGAATAATCGTTATCCGCGTTTAAATAAGAGGCGGATTAAAATATAAGGTAAGGAAGAGGAAAGTCTTACGTAAGGTATCCCCTCTATTTCGGTATACGCGGATACGGAAACCTCCGTATATTTATTTTCATCCCCCTTTACGCTTAACCTATCCCTTCTCTCTCTTACTCTATCGCCTCTCGTACCCGAAATTATATACTCTATAGCGTTAATTACCTTAATTCCTTACTAACCGACTACCTAATAATATAGTAACTATTACTTTTAAAACTAGCTATCCTATCTCCTAGCTATACGAGCTATAATAGAAGTAATACCTATCCGCCCTTACCTTTACCTTTAAGGAGGTCGGAAATTAATGTTAGCGCGCTATTAATACTATTAACGCCTATATACTAGAAGTAACGATCTTAATATCTACGAATACTATACGTAAGAGTAAGAAGAGTACTAAAGTCTAGGTAGCTCTCTAGTTAATGCGTAATCTCGAATAATACGTCTTAATACCTTAACTAAGTAAGGCGTAATAAAGTAATCTACCCTTCGAAGCTTACCGTTAATTTTCACGTAGGTATCTAGTATATTACTTATCCTTATCCTATTATCTACGTTACGAACCTAGAAGATAACTAAACTATAAGTAAATACTCTAGTATAGTAGAATCGAACGATACTTACGAGGGAAGATCTTAGATAATAGACTAGGAGAATATCTAGATAGATCTCCCTACTTCTAATGACGAAAGTAATAGCGTAAAATAAGCCTAGCTTACCGTAAGGGAGAGTAATACGGTCTACGTACCGAGAAGGTAAATAGGTATAACGAGGGCTATTTAACCTCTATACGTACTTAAGAATACTAGAAGGGTCGGAGGAAGTAATTAGTAGCTATAATAACGACTATAGGATAGGTATTAGTACCGTAATAATCAAATTCTTATACTTTTCGCGCCTTTAGATATTAATATTATTATTATTACTATTCTCGACCTAATACTCTAAGTTACTTCACCTCCGAGAGTATATACTATAGATATTAGGGTAGAGTACGAGTTTAATATAAGGAGATATCTTTAAATATAGAACTTTCTAGGGCTAAATAATTTAAGGCTATTAATAGTCTTAAATAAAAGGATTATTAAGGAAGATCGTTAAAGAAGATTATCGAGGACGACGGGCGAAGAAGAGTATTAAAGAAGAGTATTAAGAAAGAGTATTAAGGAAGAGTATCGAGGAAGGCCGTCGAAGAAAACTAATAAACATTTTATATGGGTCTAAAACCTATAAAAGTAGATATCTATTCGAGATATAGGTATCTCTTAACGTACGGTATATAGTAAATAGAAGAGACTTAATAATCTAAGTATTACATTCATTTATAGTTATATATCGACCGCTATCTTATTATCTTACTACTAGATATACCGTCGATATAACTATATAACCTATAGCCTAACTATACTATTATCTCTATAGTAACTAACCCCTAACGCTTTACGACCGGAGAGCTAAGTTTATCGAGCCTCGTACTTAGATCCTAGCGTTACTTAATACTTATTAGGGTTAGTAATTCGCTTCTAGATTATTTATTAGTATACTTACCCTTCTTATTCGCCTTCTTTATCTTCTTCTTCTTCTTCTTATTCTTCTCCTTCTTCTTAGCCGCCTTCTCCGCCTCCGTAGCCGCCTTCTCCTCCTCTTAAGTAGTCTTTACCTCCTCCTCTACTACCTTCCTCTTCTTCTTAGTAGCCTTCCTCTTCTTCTTAGTAGCCTTCTTCTTCTCCGTAGCCTTCTTCTTCTCGATAGTCGCCGTCTCCTTCTCCTTAACCGCCTTCTTCTTTTTCTCGGTAGCGGCCTTCTACTCGAACTCTACCTTCTTATCCTCGTACTTCTTAACTTTTAACTTATCGTATCGGAGTATCTTCTTCTAGTTCGTAAGTATCGCGCGGCTAAGAAAAAGTTTAGCGTCGATGTTATCCTTATCGGTCGATTCTTTACGAGTAAAGGGACTACCTTCGTTACCCTTACTACTTTCATTATAAGACGATAACTCTTTAACCTTCTCTTTAACGCTAGTATCTTCGCTAACTTCACTATCTTCCGACTCCGAGGTATCCGAGGAGATTACGATATAGTTAGAAGGAGGGGTAGGTTTTATCGCCGATTTACGGACTATATATTATTTAATTATAGTTATTCCTATATAAGGGACGATCTTACCTAAACCCGGAGTAGATAGGTTAGTAGCTAGGGATTACTTAGAGATCTTTACCTTCTTAATACTAGTCGTATAGCTTAGGAGGTATAGCTCGTTAGCCCCCTAAGAGTACGTTAGTACTAATATCTATAGTAACGTAAGGGTATACTTATACCGGTATCGGTAAGACTCCTCTTACCCTTTAGTATAGTAGTAGACGTAGACCGGGGAAGTATATCGATAGTAATTATATTAAGTTTACGAGTAGGTAGAATAGAAGGAGAGAATAGAGGAGAATAATAGTAGAAAAAGAAAAGTTTAAGGGGAAACTTTAAAGAGAGTTAATCGATTTAAGTAGTAGTTAAGATCTCTCCTCTCGTTTATATACTACTTATTTAGGTATACGCGTATACTAAAACGAGTATCTTAGTATTTTACGGGTAGCTTAGCGGTCGGTAGCTAAGAGGGTATACTAAAATTAATACCTTAGTCGGTAGAACTTTATACTAAGACTCTATAGCTTAGCGCCTATATATACGTTTTAGTACTCTAGTAGAAAACATTAATATATTAAAATAAATCTTCCCGCTAACTATAATATTTAATTCTTCTCTCTCTATCCGACTCTAATCTTATCTCCTCGTATTACCTACTACTTAATAATTATCTACTATCGATTATTACTCTATACTCCTAAGACTACCTTTTTACTATAGATATCGTCTCTAGTAGCGATACGCTACTTATTAATTCCGATATACTAATCGTTAACGAATAATAGGACGATATTCTCTAAGTAAGTCTCTCCTTCTCTTCTACTAATAGGATAATTCTTATTAGCCCGTAGATCGTAGAACGCCTAAATCGACTCACCGTTAACTACCCTCTAGACCTCGCCTAAGGCTTACTTACTATCATTTAAAAGTTCTTAACTAACCTTATCGATCGATATAGGCTTAAACTTATAGCTAAAGGTAATAACTTAGATAATAGTCCCCCTAACCGTTCCTCTAACGGCCTTAGTAACTTTATAGTAGATGATGGCGAGTATAGCGTAAGAGGCGCCGATAGGCCCTAGGAGGATAATTTAGCTAATAACGACGGTAGCGTAGGTACTATTATCCCCCTAAAACTACTTAGACTTACTCTAGTCGAAGACCGTCCTATAGATTAGATAATTAGTATATAAGATAAGTTTATTATAGCTCTTCTCGCTATTTAGGAGGTTAGAGCGGACCTATAAATTAGCGATATAGGCTAAATTAGCCTCGTAAGAGATAGTTATCCTATCACCTTCGACTAAGTAACCGCTAATACCCTTACTAACTTCTTCTTCTACGATATACTTAATTAAGCGGCCTTTACGCGACTCTATACTTTAGTAAAGTAGTATAATAACCCTATAGACGCTAATCCTCGCGTTCTATAGCGTATATATAATGCGTTAACTAATAAAAAGATCTACTCGAAGTACTAATAACTATTTATAGCGTAGGCGAAGGCGGTTAACGGTACTGTAAGTACTAATACTACCTATCGCGCTATCGCGTCTAGAGTTAGATAACTCTAAGTTCTCTTATACTATACGACGGTCGTTAGCCTCGCCTAAGGGGACGAATAGGGAGTACGTCGGTATCTAAACGAGTAAGGCTACTATACTAGTCGAGGTATTAGCTAGGCTACCTACGTACGACAGTATATCTACGATACTCTAGGATTCGATAACGCTAACTCTATTAAGAATATACTCTAGGCTAGCTATATACTAAACGCCTTTACCCGGAAATAGGGTAACGGGATCATCTTATTACTTCCCCCCGGCTTCGATAAGTTATAAGTTTCTATCTTCTATCTATTATTATTCTACTATATCCCTATAACTACTAATATATATAGGTTATATAATGGCGGTATTACTAGAGTTAATACTATCGCTAAAGTCTTATACGATACCTTAGACGATAAACTATTAGGAACGATCTATCGATTCCTCGAAACGAAGATCCTTACTCCCGTCCTATAAGGTACCTATATCTACCTTTAACTAACCTCAGTACCTAGGGTCCCTTTCTAAACGCGTCTCGAGACCGTCATTATAACTACTAAGGTAGAGGAGGGGAACTAAGAGTAGGACGTAGCTATAGGCGACTAAGATAATGATTTATAATTCTTATAAGGATAAGCGGTATAAGAGGAGATATAATTATAGAGAAAGTAGTAGCGATATATATTAGCGAAGAGGGGATTATAGTACTTATCGAGTACTACTAGATATGATACTTTCGACGTAGGAAACCCTATACTATACGAGAAGAGTTAAAAGGCGTAGACGCGATACTATAAGTAGTCGAGGTAGACTAATATTAATAGTATCCCGAGAGGCGCTTTCATATATATCGTTACCCTTAGTAACTTAATAGCCTTAAGTTAACATCTAATACTCTTCCTCGACGCTCTTTTACTTTAGGCTATCGATAGCCTTAAATCTATATCGGATAATCTTCCTCGATAGTCTTCTACCCCGATAGTCTTCTACCTCGATAGTCTTCCACCTCGATAGTCTTCCTATTAAGGCTATCGACAGCCTTAAATTAATATATAATACTCTTCCCTCTTAGCTATTACGGCGTCGGTAGTCTTAAATTAGTAAGGTAACTTCGTATTATCTTCTACTACCTTATACCTCTCTATTCTACTATTTCCTACCGTCGACGGCCTTAACTTAAGTATAGGCCTATAGCTAAACTTTATATCGTACCCGATTATCCTAAGCGTTCGATCTCCCCCCTAATACCTATAGTACGTTATAGACTAGGATATCTAGCTTAGGATTAATAACTATATTAGTAACTTAGTATTTATCCGCGTAAGCTACATTAACTCTACTAATTTAAAAGCTTAACCTTAGGTTCTAACCGTAATAATCTTATATAGACGAAGTATCTTCTTTTAGTCCGACTATTTCTATCTTCCGCCCTATATACTCCTTACGCGCCCTAGGATAACTTAATAGCTACGACTCAGCGCCTAGTTATTAGGGTAAGAGATACTCGTTAAGTAACTAAAGCTTTCTACCTCGACCCTACCGTTCGATAACTTACTACAGTAGCTGGAGGGTAGCGTTAGGGTCCCCTTTCCTCCTCTTAATTTACTTTTTACTAGATTTAGACCTTAATCTCCTACTAATATACCCTCTAGAACCTTCTAGAATCTTAAAAGTAAAGTAGGGCGGCGTTAGGAATAGAAAAGAGTTACTCTTTACCCCATCTCTCTTCTCTTTAATTATCATATACTATATTACATAATTATAGACTATTCCGTTTTCGATTTATTTTCGTAGGGCCTTTCGCTAAGAGATTCTTATGTTATCCCTACCCTACTACTTTTATTCTTCTACTTTCGATCTTCGCTACAGCCTAGAGAACGCCCTTAGAACGCGCCGGTAGAAGAGGACGTACCTTTATCCGTCCGATCTTCGCTACAGCCTCGAGGACGACTCGAGAACGGCCTTAGAACGCGCCGGTAAAAGAGAAAGTAGAAGGCGGTAGAGAGCTTAGGGGAGCCTAGCGACGTTACAGTCATAATAGAGATACGACGGAAGGAGAGGTACTTCCTTAACGGTCATCGATAATGGAAGGAACAGTAACTAACCCATTCTATGTAAGCGCCGGCATCTCTGTTAACTCCATCGTCCGCGCCATCTTATCGTAGGTATGCATAAACGCTACCGCGGCGGAAGGAACAGTAACCAACCCATTCTACGTAAGCGCCGGCATCTCTGTCGACTCCATCGTCCGCGTCATCTTGTCGTAGGCATGCATAAACGCTACCGCGGTAGAAGGAACAGTAACTAACCCATTCCACGCAGGCGCCGGCATCTCTATCGACTCCATCGTCCGCGTCATCTTATCGCAGGTATGTATAAACGCTGCCGCGGCGGAAGGAACAGTAACCAACCCATTCCACGCAGGCGCCGGCATCTCTGTCGACTCCATCGTCCGCGTCATCTT
>NW_013550614.1:0-19106 GCF_000835455.1 Fonsecaea pedrosoi CBS 271.37 | reverse complement strand
GAGAACGCGCCGGCGGAAGAGGACGTACCTTTATCCGTCCGATCTTCGCTATAGCCTGGAGAACGCCCTTAGAACGCGCCGGTGGAAGAGGACGCACCTTTATCCGTCCGATCTTCGCTACAGCCTCGAGGACGACTCGAGAACGGCCTTAGAACGCGCCGGTAAAAGAGAAAGTAGAAGGCGGTAGAGAGCTTAGGGGAGCCTAGCGACGTTATAGTCATAATAGAGATACGACGGAAGGAGAGGTACTTCCTTAACGGTTATCGATAATGGAAGGAACAGTAACTAACCCATTCTATGTAAGCGCCGGCATCTCTGTTAACTCCATCGTCCGCGCCATCTTATCGTAGGTATGCATAAACGCTACCGCGGCGGAAGGAACAGTAACCAACCCATTCTACGTAAGCGCCGGCATCTCTGTCGACTCCATCGTCCGCGTCATCTTGTCGTAGGCATGCATAAACGCTACCGCGGTAGAAGGAACAGTAACTAACCCATTCCACGCAGGCGCCGGCATCTCTATCGACTCCATCGTCCGCGTCATCTTGTCGCAGGCATGTATAAACGCTACCGCACTAGATGTATAGTAAGTAATGCTCCTAGTACTCTCTAACCTCGTAACTACCGCCGTAGTAGTACTACTTATAAGTCTCCTTATACCTGGTACTCTCCAACCTCGCAACCACCGCCGCAAGTAGTACTTCTTATACGTTTCCTTATACCTGGCACTCTCCTACCTCGTTACTACTACCGTATAACGTATCCTATAACGAGCCCCCTAGCTCCCATCATCTACGACGAATTATCTACTTAGGGGAGGGGCGCTCCCGCTTCCCTTCGCCGTAAGCTTAGGACGAATAGCTCTTTTAGCCTTACGTCAATGATCATCGCCTAAGGGTATAGCCTATAATTTATCGTAATCGATCGGAGCGTCCCGGTCATCACTTAAAGGCTAGCTCTATATCCGACTAGGATAGTTCCTTAAGGCTAATACGTCTATCCTCTAGTCTATCCTATCATTAATTTATCTTCATCCTGATAAGGATTACCTACCTCTAACCTACTTTAATTTATCGCCCCTCGCCCTCGACTCTAAGCTTTTACTGTACTATATAATGTCCCGGGGTTCGTCGGTATAGCCGTTATAATTAGAGAAAAGGCCGATAGTTAAATCGTTATCGTAGTCGACACCCGTATCTAGGGGTTTTACTTATCTTAAGACCCTATACTACGTATATAAGAGGGTAGCATCATATAATTAGAGAGGGCCTCAGCTAGGAAGGACGGTAGAAGGAGGTAGACGCCGGTAGGAGGATAGCGGAAGGTTCGGGACGCCCGTCGGGTAGGGTTACGTAGGAAGGGTAGGACTAGTATAACTTCATCCCGTAACGTAACGATCGAGGCGTAATAAGTTACTAGAGGATATCCATTTCAGTAGTAGCCGTACTCGTAATAAGACCACCTCGTTAAGTAGTATTTTACCAGAGGGAGAGGTATAGGTTCGACGACGTTAATGGTCGCGAGCTTAGACCCTAACCCGGATATAAGTTAATCCTAATCCTCTAACCCGCCTTCCCTCTTTTGATTTATTTTCGTAGCTAACCTTTCCGTATATAGATATACTAGGTCCACCTAGTACTAGTCTCGTAGTCGGCGTTAATATAGGGTATCTATATAGTACGCACTGAGTATACCGTCTTTTCCGTATATTAAATACCGCGTTACGTCTAAGATAGGGAAGCGAGGCCGTCCTCGAAAGTATACTAAGGAAGAGTAACGTACTCGGAATGCACTTTCTAAGAAGTAGAGTCGTAAACGACTTCAGGCCGGAGTATAACTTCCTCCCTCTATCGGGTAATTAACCTAGGGAGAAACCGTCATCGACTTTCGGGATCCTCCCCCTAACCTCGCTACTTAGTTTACGTAAGCCCTCGATAACGACATTAATTAAGATCTCGACGATATTCACTACGACTAACCTCCCCCAGCCGTATATATAGTACCCCTAACGTAGCTAACTCTCCGCGCTAATAACTTAGAGCTATAGCGGTATCTACTAAATCTAGTTTCGGGCAGCTCTCTAGATATACAGCTTATAGAGGTACTAAGTAGACCCTCTCCGACCTCCTTAAGTTCGTTATATATATTAACGAGGACGATAAAAGACTAGGAATAGTACTTTTCTCGTACCTATACGAGATATTATATAACAGTATGACCCTCGCCCATTAACTTCACTCTTAGCTAGTGACACTTTTATCCCGTTACTCCCCCCCCCGTCTAGTACCCTTACTAACGAGATAAACGTATCCCTAGACCCCCCTAGGCTAAGGCCCGACGTTAATCCCGGTAGTGTTAAACTAGACTTATCCTCGTCGTTCCAGCGACTCTCGATAGATAGTCCTCTTAGTGAGCAGCCGCGTCGACCCAGACGTAGTCTATATAGTAAGCCCTTTGTCCCTATATCTATCTTCTCGCCCCCTCGCCTACGACGTATTAATAGCTCTTCATAACTAAGAGCCCCGTCCTCAGAGGTTATATCCGCGACTATAGAACTAGTAAACCGTTCACCCTCGGTATCAAGTCTTCGATAGGCCACCGAGGAGCCGATACCTCCCGACTCGACCCCCGCTCCTAGTATCGGCGATACCTACTTACCTCCTCTCGAGCCAGCTACTATTACTGACGCCGCTCCCGCCGGGAGAACTTTACCCCCGGTAGCGCCGACGCCGCGGAGTTCTCTTCTAACTCCACCGGCCGCCTTAGGCCCCGCGGCATCCTCTCGACCTTATCTACCTCGCGCACCGCCGACCTATAGTACGGACTAGATCCATTAGGATAAGTTAGCGGCGGTCCTCGTACGCGCTCTCTACGCGCCTCGTTTACTTATGTCGGAGACCCTCCTCCCGGGCGAATAGGGCCGCGGGAATCGGACGACATCCGACTCGGGTAGACGTCGTTACTAATGGTTTCGCCCTATACCGTACCAGCCCGTTCACTCCCTAACCTAGTTTCTCGATCGGTACGAACCCCTTATCCCTTATGTCCTAGACCTACGGACCCTTAAAAAGGGGCATCCCCTACTAGAGACTACCCTATAGTAACGCCGTAAGACCTATACGGGGCTCGGGACTCTAGTCGAGCCGATTCTCTCCCGACTATTTCTAGACATCTCGAGGAATTACAGATATGACCCCACCGGGTTTATACCCTCCTTCGACACCGATAGCTATATCGGGCTTACGTCGTCGCTCGCCGTCTTTCGAACGGGGTTAAAGGTCATCTTCGTCTAGCGCCCGACCCCGTCCATTACGGCGAGCCTCCACCTCGGACTCTTCTCGGTTACCTACTATAGCGAAGATAGTACCGTCTAAACGGAGCGTCGCTTACCTCTCTATCAAATCCCTATAGTTACTCTCGGGCGCTGCGCTAAAAGGGACGACCTCGAGTTAATTATCCTATTTCCTTATACTGTCCGAGACAACTAGTAGATATCGAAGCTCCCGGATCCTATCTTTACTAAATGGGTAGACTATATCCTCTTACCTACCCTCTAGGATATCCTCCCTAGTACCGTCTCCGTCTCGATCCCCTCGAGCGACGTCGTTACTAAATCTATAGCGACGATACGAGGCGTAAATAAGGTCGCCCTTATAGGTGAACCGAGGCGATAGGGGCTCTCCCACCCGATCTAGGCCGAGTACCTCGAGCGTCTCTAACTCTAGATCTAGTACCGAGTACGGAGTGCCCCGCACTACTAGCTCTTTAAGACCCCTCTCCTAATTATCAACGCCCGCGGGATTAAGGCCCTAACCGCCGACCCGATATAGCGAGGGATGTTAGCTAAGAAGGACGCCGTCATCACCTATAACATCGACGGCCGTTTCCTCCGGCTCGCGCTCCTAGACATTAGTCGGTCCTAGGGCTACTCACCGGTAAGGCGCGGAGGCGAGGTGACGGACGGAGACGGGCCCTAGGACGGGTATATCTCATTATAGGTATAATCGTACCTATCCTAACTAAGGCGGTACATCATCGATACTCTCCCCCGGACCGAGGGTCGCGCTAGGAACTAGTCTATCTAGGAATACTACGCCTACTTTCTCTATAGGATAGGCTCTATAACCTTTAAGCCCCCCGAAGGGTCCCGATACTCGGACGTCGGACTAAAGTATATATAATTCTATAATACCGATAAAAACTTCTAGGCTGCGGGAGATTTCTACCTAGCGTCTAATCGCGATATTAACGACCTCGGACTCGACCCCCAGAAACTATATATACTCTAATAGGCCGCTTACGCGGTTACGGGAGGGCGATAATCCGCGGCGACCGACGCCCTCATCCGGGCCTTTATCCACCTCCTAACGCATATCGACGACCTAACCTAGACCGGCGTAACTAAGTTAAGTCACCTCCGCACCGAGTTTCGTATTACGTAGACTCTATTCGATCGGACTAGTAGCTTCCTCTCCGCTCTAGAAAGGTTTATCGACCCCGGTCGCGAACTGACCGCGTAGTACCCCGAGCTCGTCCCCGGGACCCCCGAGTTCGCCTTTATAGAGGAATGGCTCTCGGATCTAGCCCCTCCCTACGTCTCCGCGTAGAATGGCTACCTCTATCTTAAAACCTCCCTCTTCCTCCGGTAGGTAGCCTAGAACGTTAATCGCCTAGCCTACGGGATCTTTTTTACCTTTACCTAAGTCCCCCCGGGTCAACCCATCTCCTAGGAATAGACTCGGGCTACCGCGACCTTCTTCCGCGCTATCGCCGTCTTCCTAGGTACCGCGAGCCCGGGCGATATATACCGATACTGGGTCGACTATTACCCGATTAAGTATAATCCTCGGACGGGTAACCCGACAAAACCGAAGTAGGGATTTAGGTTCTAACTATCGATGTCTATTAGTACCTTCCCCTAGTTTATAGATAAGTTCTACTAGGGGACCCTCCTCTTTAAGCCCGAGCTAAGCGACGCCCTCCTATTTAACCGCCTTCAGGTGGAACTTCGTCTCGGGAAATTCTCCTACCGGGCTAAGTCTACTTATGACCTCTCCAGGAATATCGAGCTATACGACGAGCTCCTCGAGCGATATAGCTACATTATATCGTACCGGACCCTCCTCTTCGACCTCTTTAACTAAATTTACGGGCTCTAGTTCCGCCGGGAAGTCTTCGAATACGTAAAGGATAGTATTAGGTAGGAGTTCGTTCGAGAGTACCGCGACGGCGATCTACCCCTCTACTAGGAGACCCTCGCGAGAGTCTTCGTCCGAGGGCCTCGCGACTTCATAATTAAGGACGATAAACGCGCCCCTCTCTTAATATAGGATAAGTTTAAGATAGCCCTATTCCTCGACCCTAAGAAGGTCCCGAAGTATACCCGCGAAAAACTCTACTAGTTAACCTATTGAACGGCGTACGAGGTCGTTAAGAAGAAATTAGGGTATACACCTATAGTCTAATAGTTAGAATAGTTCGTGGAATACCTCCGAGCGACCTACTAGATACTACCCTACCCGTAGAATAATCGGTTCCTTAACCGCCACCCCGACGTAAAACCGTACCCGGACGGTAAGCCCTAGGTATTCTAGGCCGACTAGAACTCTACTATATACCGACAGCTCGAGGCCCGACCCGATAGAGAGACCCCGCTCCTACTCCCGGAAGACTAGCGTACTCGATATACGGGTAGGTAGCGAAATAAATCGGCGTATAAGTAGCTGATCGCATATCCGCGTCACCCCGACGCGTCTCCCTCCCTTAATGTACCGTCCTCCCCAGTACTAAGTAAGACTAGTCCTAGGACGCTAACTCGTAACCGTACTAGCGATTCCGCTCTCTAGTGCCCCTACGGTCGACCTCGACCTCGTACATATAGACACCGTCGACTTCTACTAACGCCTAGCCGACCTCGCCGGTAACTAAGCCGCGAGAGATAACAGCTCCTCCGACGAAGACTACGACCCCGATACCGACGAACGGGTCGTTACCTAACGGCTCCCGACCCTTTCTCTACGTAGCCTTCCCCCTCGCCGTAATCCCCGTACGGACCGTAGCGACGACGACGACGCTCGCCCCTCCCGAGTAGGTCCTCGAACCCGGAATACTAGGCGATAGTAATCTACCGCGCGTCGTAGCGTAGATCCCGGATTCGCTCCTAACACGGGGGCGGTAGCCGAGTCGTCTAGTCTCCTTAAGGAGTCCCACCACGACTTCCTAGAGCTTAGTAAGACGTTTCTCCAACGGGAAGAGGAGGTAGAACCATCTTAAGAGGACTAGTCGAGTTATCCATCGGACGCCAGCTAGTAGCCGCCGCGCGCGGGGCGATTCTCGTAGTCGCTAGGCGTCGCTTCGCGAGACGGCGGAGGACGACCTCATCCCTCTTATTCCGAGAGTCAGGTTACACTTATAGACCTTCCTAAACTAGTCTACTAGATACTATAGGCCGAGAATTAAATACCCTTTATTATAAGCTATAGACGTTTAGTCGTAGCGGCTAACTTCATCGAGTCTAACTACTCCTCGATGCGGGTTACCGGGGAAATACGTTGTTTACATCATATATCGAGTCTTTAGACTAATGTCATCCTTTCACCCTTATAGGTTAAATCGTCCACTATAGTCGACATCGATCAACCCATCCACTACGGGATTAACTAACGAGTCGATATCTCCCACGTACGGCGTAGTTACCGTACTCTAACATTATAACGCTCCGTAGCCCAGCGCACGGCTAAGAGCGACCGCACGTAAAGGCTGAGAAGCTTTTACATCTCTCCAGTACTAGTAGCGTCTATTTCATCAGCATCGTCTACTTTATCGTCTATAGGTCTCGCTTACCCCCGGGGCCTAGTATCCAGAGATACTTTTATCTGGTCGGCCACCCCTATCCGTACCGCACGTTCCGCCGCCAGTATATAGTACGACGCGTCCACTTAGGCCTATTCGTACGCGGCTAACAAGATAAAAGTGTCCCTAGATCCTAAAGCCTATTAAGGTAACCGCATCTAAAACCTTATATCGACGACATTAATCTCCTAGCGTACTAAGGTTCGGACGTAGCATTAACTTAACTACGCGCGGACTATACTCGTAGATAGCCACTATAGAAATAATCTACGCGAGGAGTAGGGATAGCCCGACCGACGCTAGCGATAGACTTTTCGAAGAATGTATAACAGTTATAGGTGAAGGTATAGGTAAATATCAAGTCCTAGGCTCGGCCGGGGCCCTAACCATCTAAGTACCTATACGCGTTTACGGGTCGAGGTTTCTAATATCTACTGACCCTCGATATATTTACTATCGCGGTAGATGACGATAATCTTATATCTCTAGGTAGCCGCTTAACCTCGGTAGCCAGTGATACTTTTATCTAGATAACTAATACGTTAGAACGTCGACCCTAGTGAATAGGGACACTTTTATCTAGTAGTCGCTGCCGACCCGGTCGACCCTTCCTAAAGGGGTGCAGGGATAATTTTATCTAGTTATCACCACCTACTTTCTCTCTCTCTTACTCTCACTACCCTACTAAATCTCTTGTTTATTAGCTATACCTCTACGCTTACGTCCTACTGTTGTTTTAACGCTTTATTCTATCATAGAATCGACCCATTCGTACGTCTATCGCTCGTCTCTCGACGAATTACCCCTACGATCGCCTATTTAAGGCGGTTAAAGTTAGCCGACGGCCTAAAATCGCGCTGAGCGGCTAATCTAAGGTGAGCTAACTAAATAAACGTCTCCCTATCTCCAATTAGAAAGTGTTATAAGAGGCTACGGGTATATAGTTATTTTATCCGAGACCTGGGAAATAGCTCTAGGCTAACTAGATAAAAGTGTCCCTATCTCCAGCTAGAAAGTTTAGTAAGAGGCTAAGGGCGGGTTACCGGTTTACTAGAGTCTTAAGAGATGGCCTAAGGCTAACTAGATAAATATGTCCCTATCTCTAACTAGAAACTAACATTTTTATCATAACTAGATCTCTAATACACTATATCTGAGCTCGACTCGGTAGAGCTACCCGACCCCCTTAAGACATCAGACCCTCTACCTACTACTTCTCCAGACCCTTAGCCTACTACTTCTCCAGATGATAATGAGTCGTTCCATCTCACTAGCGGCTAGGACCCTCCCCCCGACCCTATAGACACTAGTAACGCCGATCTTAACACTAGTAGAATAACGCCGGTAGACCCGCCTCTAGACCCTATAGACACTAGTAATGATAATATAGCGGCGACTAAAGCAGTACGTTACGCCGCCATCCTTAAGGGAATCGATGCTAAATTCGCTATATTATACTATAACGAGATCGACCTCCCTCACTACAATAAGATACGGAGAATCAGAAACGGACGACTAAGACGGGTACGCTAAGCCATCGAACGCATAGAAAAAAAGATAGATGACCTCGACCTCCCCGCACCAGACCCTATAGCGGACCCTCACCTACTTTAATAGGCCCTAACCCGCCTAGAGGCTACCTATACCGCCATCCGGAAGGGTCTAGGTAAAGGCGAAGAGACCGATTCTAATTAATATAAGGGTAATAAGAGTCCTCCACCGGTCGATTCTAACACTGAGGATAACTTACCCGTAGACTTAGATATTCTATAGCGTCGTAAGCCTAAGGGAACTCGGTTAGAGCCTTCGCGTACCGTTAGTAAAAGCGCTCCGGGTACCAAACTCTCGGCCGATAATGAAGAAATCAAGCGGAACCGCCTCGATAAAATCCAGACTACCATCTAGGAGTGCCGCCGGGACCGGGAAGCCATCGAAGACTAGAAGTAGTCCAAGCGTCGCCAGAAGTAGTTAGAACGATTGTCGTAGAACCTAGAGCGCCTACGTAACCTCAAGGACCGCATCGAAGGTGATAAGCTACTAGGAGAAGATAGCGAGTCCGATTAGTACGACTATACCCTAGACCCGCCCGAGCTCAGCTAACGTAGTAAGGCTATAGTTAATCGCCTTACTAGTAAAAAGGCTAACCCTCCTACTCCGAAGGCCGCTAAACTAAAGCCCCTTTTTCGTAAAGATACTCGACCTTTACAGCGTAGTAAGAAATCCGACAGTAAGAAATCCGGCAGTAAGAAACCGAGTCGGACTAGCCCTACCCCTCCCGACACTAGGCGGCGGTAGGAAGACGGTACTCGTATCGACGCCCTACTAAGTACGGAACGGGTCGATCTAGTCGATCTCGTAGATAATGAAGGAGATGCCGACCCGACTTAGACCGGGCTCTAGCCTATATCTACACTAGCTCCGCTAGGGCCTGATCCTAGCGACGCGGACGACGCTAATTTATCCGACGCGGCCGCCGCCTTCGACCTAACCGCAGTCGATAAGTAAACCGTATAAGACTTAAGAAACATCAACCGGCGTAAAGGAAGCCGGAAGGGATAAGGGACGGCTAAGGGTAAACTCGATGAGACTAACCTCCCGGATCGGTAGATCCTCTTTTAAGAACTTATTAAGAAGCCTACTAGTAATATACCTAGTATAAACGTCATGATCGAGCGTCAGAATCTACAGTAAAACTCCCTCTACCTCGCCAGCTACCTCGGCCTAGGGAACGTCCGCGCCCTCGGGCGATTATATAACGCCCTAGTTCTAACATTAACCTATTTTACCGACCTCCGAAAGAAGAATTTTAGCATTCCGTCTTAGAAGGGCGCTCTATACGTTCAAGACGTTAGTATCCTAAAGCTAGTTAAGGAAGATCTAGTACTACGTCACATCACCTAACTCACTACGATCCGCCCGACCTAAACCCTCGATGAGTAGGACCTATGTCTAGATGAGTGTCGGGGTATATAGCGTTCGCGCCACTAGATCCCAGTCATATATCTAGTATAGGTCTATAACCTAATCAAGCGAATGCCCCGGCTATTTAAGGATAGTCACGACCCTAACTATACTACCCGTAAATAGGCTAACTTTACGACTATAGAAGATACTAACCGCGCCCTATTATTATTACGGACTAGTACTGACTACGTGTCCGGTAAAGGTACTAAGACCTTTCCCTTTCGCACTACCGTGGCGCTACCGTACCTCAATCAGGACGAACGTCGCTAACTAGGTCTTAAAGAAGGCTAATCCGTATATAACCCCAACCCCTTAGTCGATGATAGCGCTACCGTAGCCGCCTTTAACGCCGACCTCGGTCCCTCGGACGAGTTTCTTGACTCGCTAGAATTAGACGCCATCGAGAGACTTCGCTAGGATAAAAACATGAAAGAGTACATCGCCGCGGGGGCGGATACGGTCGACTTATTCGTAAACGCCTTCCGGATCTACGAATCTATAGTATATATAGCCCCCCCTCTCCTCGGGTAGATAGGGATACTTTTATTTAGTCGCCTATTCGACTGTCCGGCTAGATAAAAGTATCCCTATCCTCTCCTAACCTCTATAAGCTTAACTCGGCTAACTATAGATATAGAATACTACGGTAGACCCGCGACCCCAGCTTACGCCTACCTAATAACGCGTTTTTTTCCACCGGATAGTGCGGCGTATTAAGGTCGTCTACGATAAGTTTTACGGCGGCGAGGACCCGGTCATATAGGCCACTACGACTTCATACGCCGAGCGCGGTATATAAGAAGAAAGCGCGAAGAAGGTAGATACGACTAAGCCTCCCTCGGTGCGATCGGCGGAACTTAATCGCTTACTAAGCCGACTAGCGTACGCGTCCATCCCGCTCTTGAGCTACGAGGAGGCCTATAAATACCTCGGGTTTACGGCCGACTTTAACGATCTAGTAGACCTCCGCTTTATCGATAAAGACCCCCCTTATAAGAATCGCATAAAGAGGAACGGGGTGGAATCGAGCGTAGTCCTACTACTATAGTAGATTCTCGGCATCGCCACCTAACTAATCTACGAAAAAATCTTCGGCGGCGGTCTCGACGCGCTCGACTACGGCATGGGGAAGACCATCAAGGTAATCGCCACCATCTATTTCCGCGCGTTAGAGATCGAGAGAGCCTAAGCCGCAGGCCAAGAAGTCGACATACGCCCGACCCTCGTCTTAACCTCCGGTCCTATCTAGATCGAATAGTTAAAGGAACTACGGACCCGATTTACCGGCATCGTACGCTTCTACATCTTCTACGGGACTGATAAAGCTACTATATCCTCGGAGACCCGGGCCGCTCTCCTCTCCAGCGACTCCGTAGAAGCCCGCGAGGTTATCGACAAGATGGACTAGTAGGACGTGGTCTTATCCGTCTACGAAACTTTCTAGTCGCGTACCCTCGTCACTTTACCTAGCGATAAGGCGTCCTTAGGTAAGTATCGCCCCCCCCCCTCCGCCGCTTCCTAGATAGATAGGGATACTTCTAGCCTATAGGACGGCGCACTAGTAGAGTCATCTGGATAAAAGTGTCCCTATCTCTATCCTGACCCCCCTCACCCCCTTACGATAACCCCTTGGAGTCTAAACTACTAACCCGTATATACAGTAGAAGATAAAGACCTTAAAATCCGCCTAGCTACTACCAAACCTCCGACCGCGGACGCCCACCTCCGCGAAGACGATTTAGTAGTTCGGCGCACCAATACTTCGGTTATTCACGCCGCCGATAACGATAACGAGGGGTTTAAGGAGGAGCGTACCGATAAGAGTATAACCTACGGATCGGTCCTGAAGTACTGTTTTCGCGTCGTTATTCTAGACGAAGGCTATAAGGTTAAGAACTATTCATCTCGCAACTACATCGCCGTCTAGCTGCTGTACGCGCCCATCGTCTAGGTCCAGTCAGCGACACCGGCCATTAATCGACCCGCCGACCTGACGGGATACCTTAACCTTCTCTATATAGACCGCTATACCTCGGACCTTATAGCCCTAGACGGCTAGGACGACCTAGGCGAAAATTTAACGGAACGCTACAGCCTAGAACTCTAGGAACGCATCCAGAAATACTACCCTAACTACGTCGCCAAGTATAAGGCGCCCCTATACGTCTTAGACCCCGTCCCGTTCTTTAGCTTATATAATAAAGGCTATATAGAAGGCATCACCGCCCTCAAGGTCCTCCGGCCCCTCCTAGACCGCATTCAGTTAAGAATCACTATAGCGAGCGAGGTGGACATTAGGGGTAGCCGCACTCTAGTCCCGGCTAAGTTTATCCCCGAGTACAAGATCACCACCGTCGAACTGGACTTCAGTACTTAGGAAGCCGAATAGTACAGTACGATGTAGAACCGTCTAAAGGACTTTCTCTACCGCGGCGGCGCTTCCCGCGGCGCTACCCGTAGTAACCTTAAGAGCCTCGCCGTAACCTCCGGCCTCCGCGACATACGGATCTACCGCGCTATTTCTCTAGCCACGTTCGACATCCGCTACGCGGCATGGGTAGAGGTGGAAGTAGCCCTCCATCTCCGCAGTACCAGCACCGGGAGCCAGCAAAAATCCCAGCGTAAGGACTACTAAGCTATAGGACTGACTACTAACTACGGGTTTAGTGAATACTTTAAGGCGACCCGGCCTAACCCGACCTTACCGGTCTACTAAGATCGTCTAGGATAGGCCGAGTACTAACTCGGTTAGTCGCCTAAGCTCCGATATAGCTGCGGCATTTTAGACGATTATCTCTACGGTAGCGAGGAAGACCGGGGTAAGCTCATCCTATTTATCCAGTGGCCTAAGGAATAGTATGGCGCGGCTGAATTCCTCCACACTATCAATGTCCCCTTTCTAGTCTTATAGCCCGACCTAGAGCTCGAAGACCGTAACCGGATCCTACGTAACTTTAGTAACGATAACTACCCTAGCCGCGTTCTTATCTATTCGCTACGGGCCTCCGCCTACGGGCTAAACCTACAAAACTACGCCCGCATGCTCATCATGTCGTACCCTAAAAATATACAACAGATGGTATAGATAGTAGGACGCGTCTACCGACTAGGACAGCGGCGCGTCTAGAAGGTCTAGGTATTAACCATCAACCATTCGTACGACAACTATCTACAGGCTAACGCGGCCCGTAAGTTCCTAGCCTAGCTAGCCGGCGAGGCGGATATAAGTACTACCGAGCTCACCGAAGAGTAAAAGGAGTAACTATTTAGCTTCGACTACTTGAACGACGATGAATACGACTTATACTACGAGCGCCGCCAGGATAGTACCATTATCGAGCTAGCGGACGTATACATCCAGGCCATCCTAGGCTAGAGTTATTCCCGAGTTTCATAGCGTAAGGAGAACCTAAGTATACCTTAAAAGGACATTCCCATAACTACGCCCTAAGGCGATACTTCCTAGGACGACACTCTATAGGGTAGTACGCCCAGCCGTCCAGCCGGCAGAACCGTAGGTACGTAGACCAGCCCGTCCCGCCGAGTCCCGGGAGACTTTAGTCTAGCTAGCCTAGGCGCCATCGGATAAAAGTCTCCCTAGACTTAGCCCGATGATTATAGCCTAATACTAATACCGTTCCTAGTCTTATCGATCCCCAAATCTACTCCGGGCTAGACGCTAACGTAGACGTAGCTCGTATAAAGTAACCCTTATACCTAGGACTAATTAAAGGTAGAAGGTTTAGGTAAGTATTCGTACCCAGCGAGACCTTACCCTTTACTAACGCCATCATAGTAATAGAGTGAAATCGGGCAGTACTTAAATATAAATAGGTCTCTAAATCCGACATTTAACGTCACTAGAGTACTTAGATCAAGCTCTACCTAGATGCCGCCATAAATGACGGGGGCGTTTTTATCTACAATACGTACGATGGGATCTTAAGGGATAAGCGAGATAAGCCCATTTACGCGAGCCGCTTCTTTTTCATCGATGGTGACTATCATTTAGTCGACTATTATAATAACCGCTATCTATATAAATACTACGATAACCGGTTTACTATCCTACCGGTCGATGGAGACTCGGTTCGTTCCCAGCTTATAGAGCTTCTACCCGAGGACGACCTCGCGCCTAATGATAACTTTATCTAGCCTAATAATATCCGATATAGGATTAGTAGGGTCGCTAGACCTCCTCCTCGATTTAGCCTAACCTTATCTACGGACTAGACCTAATAGCCTACAGACTCGACTAGTATACCGGAATCCCCTTAGTCTGACCGAATGTCGGAAGACAACGATAATCCGTTTCTAGATTCTAAGGTCGCACCGACCTCGGTCGAGCCCGAGACTGATAACTCTAAGTCTAGCAGCTCCGAGTCTGATAGCTCCGAGTCTAGTACTGAAGATCTAGACGCCTCTAAATACGGGTCCAGTAATGAAGACCCAGACGCCTCTGAACGTAAGGCTAGTGATGACGAAGACCCAGACGCCTCTAATTATCGGTCCGGTACTGAAGACCTAGACGCCTCTAAAAGTGAGGCTAGTAACCCTGACCGGCCGTCCAAGCGCCCTCGCCTTAGTACACCATCGAATCGGTCATCTATCTCCCAGAACGACGAGCCTCTACCGTCCGGCTAAGGGGACGTCCCTATGTTAGACGCACCGTCAGGCGAGACTGCCGATGTAGTCGATAAGGACGATAAGATGACTGATATCTAAACTACACCTAATATACTAAAGAGGACTAGTTTAGGGTTCTTTCACCGTTTGCGAGGGAAGGGTTAGGGACGGATTTACACTATACGGACGGCTAGATCGAGGCCAGCTAATGAACTTTAATACGGCTATATAGATTACTTAAGAGACTCGGATGATACACTATATATAAGGATTAGCCCTTAGGCCTAAGATTATAGATATATATAGATAAAAGATGCTCGAGCCGGAGAGATTAATACATTAGAGATGTCTAGACTAGATAGATCGACAACTAGAAGATGAGACTTGAGCTAGACAGCTTTACAACTAGGAGATACTTAGGCTAGATTAATCTATAACTAGGAGATACTTAGGCTAGATCGATCTATAACTAGGAGATGAGACTTAAGCTAGATACATCCGCAACTAGGAGATGCCCGGGCTGGATAAATATACAGATAGAGAGGTACTTAAGCTGGATATATACATTAGGTGATATTTTCTATAGAGGTCGGAGACAGATAGTCGAGCTCCTAATACCTAGGTAGATAGAAAATGCGTAAGCTAGCCCACTAGAGACTTCTTCTAGGAATCCATAGAACATGATGAATATAAACGGGTAATGGATACAGTAGGTATACACTCCAGACGTCTACGGGTACCCCCTAAGTCTATAGGGATCTACAGGGATCTACTATAGCGTACGATATCCTACATACGACACTTCCTGAAGCGCATATAGAAGATAGATTTATAGTCTACGACCCCCTAGTATATATACGGACACTTTTATCTCGCCGGTACTGATACGTACCTCTATATCTACATAAAAGTATCCCTATATACGCTAGAGGGCAGCGATAGGGATGATTTCAGCGTCATATACTACATTCTAACGTATATGAAGGTAGGGCCCTATAAACGCCTAGAATTAAATATCTTCACGCGGCCTTAATTAGTCCGGTTGGTCCGCTACACTAGGTAGTCAATTTAAACTTCGACTCTAGCCATTCCTAGATAGGATCACCTCTATACCTTAATGTCCCTAACTCTAACGGTGAATAGTATGATAATCTCCGCTACGGACCCTCTAGCTAAAGATAGCGGAGGTATAGGTAATAACTAGACGATGTATTTAGGAGTTCAAGACTAGTTAGAGGCTCGTCTATAATCGAGATAGTGATAATATTATCTGGTTATCCCTTCTAGGGGGTTAGACCTAGCGTAGTAGTGTCCTCTCCCAGGTTAGTACTCGCCTATCCTACCACTACCACCCCGTTAGCCTAGCTAGGTGTTACTAACTCGTATCACTATCTCGCCTTAGCGCGTAGTTAGGTATTTTACCTAGCCTCTATACCTCCTCAATCTCTCCTTCCTTATTACTACTCTTATTCTACGACTAGGAATCCACTAAGTTAATAGCGAGCCTAAAGTATCCCTATTACTACCCCTCGCTACTACTAGGAGGTAGCCTTAGACATTTATACCCACCCTAATTCTACTCTACTTCCCTCCCAGGCCTCTTATTAGCCCTGTCGGCGACTATAGTACGGATCTAGACCCTACCTCGCTCCTTAAGTCCTAACCATCATAGGAGCCTACGTAAGACAGCACTATAGACCTAGGGGTGAAGGAGGTAAGAGTGATATCTCCTCTAGTCCTACGCTATAGCTAATATACTTACTAGGAGGAGAGGATAAAGCAGTTTAGTTATATAGTGAGAATACCTACCGATACGCTACTATCAAGTATCCTAACTTTCGTAGGAATAGCTAGAAGGCGGATCCCCTATTACCGTAAGTGAATTCACTAACGAGGTACTCTCCACTCCTAACGCTATTATAGTCCGCATCCGAGCCGCGGAAATGATAGTATTTTCGTAAAGACTGCTATAGTAAGAGTATCGTCTAGATCGCCGTCTACTAGGTCCGATCGTTCTATAGTACCGAAACACCGAGTACGACTCCCCTAGGACTAGGCTAGACTCCGCTAAAAATGCTACTAACTTTCATCGCGATAGTCCGATGTCTACGTTATCAGGACGTATTCTTCACCACGTATAATATCATAGGGATTCTAACTGATCACGAGAGAGTACATACCCAGTACGCGATAAAATCTTTCGCACTTAGTCTACTAAAGCACTATATCATGTACAAAGCGAGACTATAGGACTATAAAGAGGGATGTTCACGATGCGCTATCAGTACGATAGAAAAGATGTATAAAGCCGAGTTTAAGGCGTTCTAGCTAGCTGGAGGGATAGTTACACTATAGGGTCTATAGGACGCCATTCGTGCATAGGGTCCTTAAGTCCTAAGACTACTCTAGGGTACAGTAGTAGTAATCCCTATAAGGGACAGGTTAGTAGCACTAGCGTAGTATAGCTCAGACACGCTCCTAATGACAATTCCAGCCTTGACTTTTCTAGGCCTCTACTACATTCTTTTTTACGGTAAATAGTACGTATAATACGTCGAGACCTCGATAACTATTATATATCCAATGACACTTTTATCTAGCGGACTAGACCGCCTCGTAACCTATAGACTAAAGTATCTCTATCTTTATCTATAGACCTTCTCGTAGTCGGTTTCACCCTAGTTTCTAATGAATTCCTTTCTATATAGACTTACGTAGCCCTATAATAGAAGCTTTACTTTATTTTATCTATCTCCTACCTAGTTGCCCTAATATCCTTTTATATATAGGTATAATAGTTCTATACCTATATATATTTTATAGTAGTAATACTTCGATATTACTCTCTATATAGAAAGTAGAATGCGAGACTAATACTCTAGTCTTAATATCCTTCTATATATAAATAAGGTACTATTAGGTTATAACTATCGTCCACTTCTCTAGTTAGAGGTTCAGTTAACTTAATTTAACGTTAATAATATAAATTAATGTAGAACCTTTATCATTTTATTAATTACTTCTATATAGTTACCTTCGTAATATTATTATTTACTTTAAAATATATTTTAAATAAGTTAGGAGTTAATAAAGGGATTAATCTATAGAAGTAGATAAGAGAGAGAGAGTCTATAAGGTTAGGAAGTATTTTTTTTTTTTAGAGTTAGGTTAATATTTCATTATCTATTATATAGTTATATTATTTTAGTAACTTTATATAGAGAGTACTATTAATATTATTAAGTTTAAGTAAGAAAATTTAATCTCTCGATTATATCTTTAAGTATTAAGAAGAGTTCTTTAGAGCCTTTATCGATAATTTATCGTTATACTCTACTATAAAGAGCGATTTTATATTATTTTCTAAGTCATCTTTAGTTTCGAACTTTAATTTATTTAACCTTTTTAAAACTATATTTATTTTATTTACTTCGAGTTATAATTAAAGATATATAGTGATGTTTCATTTCTTTCCTTCTATATTAAAGTCTAGAAATATCTTAATTATTTTAGAGATTTTATAACTTTTAAGAGCTAAGAGTTTAAGACTTTTATAATTTTATATTTTCATTAAAGATAATAACTACTTCTATCTCGATTAATATCTCTAATTCCGGATATTATCTTTATTTTACCTCCGATTTAAGAGATTTTTATTTAAGAGATATTTTCTTAGATAAATAGATATTTAGCCTTTAAGTTTTTATTTTCTCTTCTTTCATTTTTTTTCTTTCTCTTAAATATTTTCTCTTCTCTATATTAATATTTCGTTCCTCTTATTCTTTATTACGTTCTATCTTTTTATCTTTCTTAGAGTTTAAGTTATCTTCCCGCCTTCTTCTCTTTATATATACTCTATCCTATAAGATATAATTCTCTTAATCGTTTATAAATCGATATTAAAAGTAAAATATTTTATAATTATTACGATATTATCATCTCTCTCTTATTTTATTATCGCTCTTTTAAGACGTAGACTCTTCTTCGACTCTCTCTTATTATTTTAAAGAGAAAGTTTAGTCATTTTCTCGTTAATTCGTTTTTAGACGCGAGAGATCCTCTTATAACGGGAGTTATCTCGTAAAGAGGATATAAATGAAGTCTAATCTTATTCCTTTACTTAATAATCCCTCTTAAAAGATCGTCCTTATTTTTATATAATTACTACTATTAAGGAGAGTCGTAAATCTTCACTAGAGATATTAACTTATTAAGTTTTTAGGGTTCCTCTAATAACTCTAATATTATATTAAGCGTTCTCGTTAAATTCATTTTAAATGTTAGAAAGAAATCTTCTTTAATACCTTAATTATATTATTTATTCTATTAATTCTTCCTTACGATTATCTAAGAAAAGGAGATTAAATATTTAATTTAAGATATTATAAATTTCTTCGTTAAAGTCTTTAATTCTTTATTCTCTTAATATATTTTCGTAATTTTTCATAAATATCTAAATATCTATCTTATTCTTAATATTTTAAAAGTAATTCTTCTAAGTAAAGATATTATTTTAAAGAGATATTAAGATATATTTACGAAATATTATCCTATCTATAATATAAGAAGTTTATTATAATATTCTTTATACTCTTTTCGTTTATATTTTAATATAAATATCTTAGGGTTATTATATTAATTTTCGGTTAAATAATGTAGTTATT
>NW_013550615.1:5169158-5379281 GCF_000835455.1 Fonsecaea pedrosoi CBS 271.37 | reverse complement strand
CTAACCCTAACCCTAACCCTAACCCTAACCCTAACCCTAACCCTAACCCTAACCCTAACCCTAACCCTAACCCTAACCCTAACCCTAACCCTAATCCAGCAAAACATCGGGGAAATCGAACGATTCTCCCGTCATATGCACGAATACA
The DNA here is from genome assembly GCF_000835455.1 of Fonsecaea pedrosoi CBS 271.37. NCBI lineage: Eukaryota > Fungi > Ascomycota > Eurotiomycetes > Chaetothyriales > Herpotrichiellaceae > Fonsecaea > Fonsecaea pedrosoi. The sequence goes on along the minus strand of NW_013550615.1, from coordinate 5,379,133 downwards.
TCGGGTACAGGCTACTACGTTTGATTGCGATTGTTCTAGAGCTTCCCGAGGACTACTTCGTGTCTAAACATCGCTATGATCAGAAAAGCGGCTGCAACCTCAGGTACCTGAAAAATAATGCAAGAACGGTGGAGGAGATCAAAAAGCTTGGAAACACCCCTCCCGTGCGTGGCCACACAGACTTTGGGAGCCTAACCATGTTATTTCGGCAGCCAGTGGCGGGGCTACAGGTGAAAACCCCCGAAGGAAAATGGAAATATGTCAAGGCACATCCAGCAAGCATCACCGTCAATATCGCCGACATGATGGACTTCGTCTCTAACGGCTACCTTAAGAGCAGCGTACATGATGGACTTCGTCTCTAACGGCTACCTTAAGAGCAGCGTACACCGCGTGGTATCTCCCCCTCCTGACCAGGTTGCACTGGACAGGATAGGAGTTATCTATTTCCTACGATTTGAAGACGACGTCGAGTTGAAGCCGGTGGACAGTGTCCTCTTGAAGAACTGGAGCTCAAGTTCAAGACTGGGAGAAGCAAATGGGGTCACGGCTGGGGAGTGGGTGAAAGCCAGAACAAGGGACAACGCAAAAATGGCTGCGATTTACCTCAATGAAGAACCCGAGGTGGTCAAGAGTATCAAGATCCATAACTTTGCCTGAATCATATAAGGGAATTGTTCTCATGTAGTAAACTTCTGGTAGTATTTTAGACATGACTCTCTCTTTCCCCTCCTTCGCGCGAATTCTACCTAAAACACCGGTACCTATCCACGAAAAGTGATATGCAAAAGGGAGTTTCCCACGCTCGAGCGCAGCAATTTGCATTACATCCGACTTCGGCATGCCATGACATTGAGAAACTAGGGTGCGAGGCAGATAAGAGAAGAGATATCATACTAGTCTCCTTATATTATCAACTAAAATGGAAGATGGTTTGATCAGTATGAAGTTGATTGACAAAAAATCTCCGGCAATAACACCATGCGTCCTAGATGGGAGACTTGGCTGCTGCCCGTGGTACCGGCGAATACGTAGGCAAGCAATTTGGTCAAGCTCTATGCCGAGGGCTGTCGGTAAGCATCAGTACAGGAGGTGATTTGGCCTGACATGACAGGCCTGGAACCAACACCAAAAAGAAGCCCCCAAATTACTTTCCATGCGTAATTCTACTCAAGGATTGAGGAACGAGCCATGTTCCATAGAACGGGCATTTTCCGGGGCCTTTCACCATGCTGAAGGAGGCTGCTTAAGCAGCCATTCTTAGGATTGACCCGTTTCGAGTTGCTTCTTATCAATGGAAATTTCCTTGCGATGATAGACCTTTCGCGAGACATGGCCCGTGAGGTACTGGTCCATGTCGGCAAGGAAGACTGCAGCAAGCACTGCAACCAGTCCTATGGCCAAGGCTGCGTAGTAGACGTATGCGTACGCCGCGGCTTGAGCATACGCGGTGGCAGATGTGACGGCTGCAAGGATAGCATTATTCATCCCCTTCACACTCTGCAAGGCTTCTGCTGTTCCCGCCCCCAAGGCTGTTAAGAGGGCTGGAATAGAACTCGCCGGAAGGCCAGCGTTCTGGGCTGCCGGTATGACGTATTCTGGAATTTTCTGAGCAGCCTTGTTACTCAGGATGGCGATATAGATAGCCGTGAAGATAGATCCAGCGACATTTCGAGCAGCGCATACTACGGCTAAGTGACACGTTAGTCTTGTTTCACAGTTTCAAGGGTAATGTTGGCCTCCACTTACCGAATCCGACACCTAGATCTTCGTCTGGTACAATGTATTGGACCATTAATGTGGAGGCTAACTCGAGCCATCCAGTAGTAATGGGAGTAAGAATCATCAAGGCAATAGCAGTTTTCAGATTGTCAGGTTTGAGGACCGAGACCGCACCGCTGAAAGCGGCCATCCAGCAGGCTCCAAAAAGTACTTTCCATTTTACTTTTCCATGCCAAGTGGTGATCGGAGATAGTATGACGATGCCGACAAAGTTGCTGAGACTGATGATATTCGCTAGCCAGCCAGATTCTTGCCAGGTCAAGTCTGCTCCGTATATAGTATTGACTTCAGAAGGCCAAACGATGTTAAGAGCGGTATACGAGGTGCCCGAGGTGGCCGACAGGATGGCACAGCAGGTAAAACCCCTGAGGTCCTTGAAGAGGCGTAAAGGTATGATTGGATATTCAACCTTTGAAAACATCTCCCACAAAATGAAGAGGACAATCCCCACAAATCCAGAAATGAGGAGGCCCAAGATGGTCGGCGATTGCCATGGTAGAGGCTGGCCACCCCACGCAACTCCAAGAAGGAAGAGGCAAAGGCCAGCGATGAGAAGGAAAAGCCCCAAAAAGTCGATATGTTTGATCTCATCTCTGCGTTTGCGTTCGGAGCTGTGCAACATTGTGAACGTTGGAGGACGGTAGAAGAGAAAGAAGCAAGAAATGGATAGACCTTTGACCAAAGAAGTCAGCATCTCTGTTCGCCAAATGAAGGATTCCCATCAACGTGCTTACCATTTATAATGATTCCAATGTAGTAGATCCACCTCCAGGATTCTATACGAAGCAGTCGAACAGAAAGGTATGCGGAGAAGTCGAGCGGAAGAGCAAAGGCATTCATGATCATCACCACCCAGAATTTGAACTTGTTTGGGACGATTTCGCCAAGTAGGAGGGGATAGGCCGCGGCGACACCCGAGCCTAGTCCGAGCAGAACGTTGGCGCCGATGAGCTGATTCATGTTGTGTGCCGTGGCCGCTACAATTCCTCCGAGCACGCTCAACAAGTTTGCTCCGAGAACGAAATAGCGCCGGCCAAAGCGATCAGAGAGACGGCCGAAAAGAAGGAGGCTGATGGGCTGGCAGAGGCTCCATACGATCGAGAAAAGACTGGCATTTCCGGTGCCTCCAATATCGGCAGCAATGTCAGCCAGCACAGCTGCTGGACCGATGAACATCCAATAGCTACCGCAGACAAAAGATGCAACAGAAATGACGGTCCCTACTATGGGAGGGCTGAAGAAGTATTGGGCTCCCAGCTCCGCGAGATCTGCCGAAAGTGCAACAGAGCGTTGATGGTCGATGGCCTTCTGCTCCTTCTCTGTGATATGGTGATCGCCATGGTGCTCGAATTCCGACTGTTGGGCATGCGGCTTAATGTCGTATTGGACAATTTCTTCCTGGGGTTTGGTTTCAGCCATCGTTCTTGTACTTTCACTTGAGACCGCCCCATGTATTCATCAATCTTTTCGGAGGAGGGCGGGCACCCCACCGCATTTTATACATGAGCGGAGGTTTGTCTCGGTTAACGACAAGAGAAATATGACCTAATATGAATGTGCTATGGTCCAGAACCCCTGGAGCCTGGAGGGGTATCCGGGGTAAATGGATCCTGGAGAAGGACGAGGGTTCTGGTACGCAAACCGGCCCGCTTCTCCGGGGTTAATCGTGGACTATCGCGACTTACTCGTTCTTGACCTGAATAGAAAGTGAGGTCGGACATGGACTGTCGCGGAATCTTCCCGTGTCCGTGTTCCACTCTTATCAAATAAGGCGAGTTGAGAAGAGGGGATTGAAAATGAGTCGAAATGCTACGAATTGACCTTCCACGGATGTCGATTCGTAGTGGTCCAATCATCATGACATCGAGAAGGAAACATTGAGGTCTGGCTAACAAACGTCTAGGTTTCATTAAGCTCATCTGGACAGCCGTTAAGGGAAGTCTTTCAGTGCGGCAGTTCAAATTCCCTGTGAATATTGGTATTGTTTCGCGGGAGAAGGGACCAGTTGCTCCCGTTCGAAGACACACGGCCCATGGATCCGGCACTTGAGCTGAAGGGGGCAGAACTAACGGGATGTGTTCAATTAACGGCAATCCCTTGCCGAATCAATGCCAAGTCCAAGTTGATATAATGTTCGATTCACAAGGTCGAGAAAAACTTGACGGACGAATGCAAGCCATAGTCAATAAGACCTAACATCACTTTTTTGGTCCAAAATATTTGCGTTCTAGTGAGTCCTGGGATCATCAGTCGAAATGGAGAAGTCGGAGATTTCAGAGCACCTCCAGGGGAGTCGCGGCATCGTGGATGGAAACTTGTATGCCACCATGAACGGTGTGAACTCGTTGTCCATCGAAAAAACAAATCACAGCATCTCCCGCGGCCACATCAAGGTTATTGTTGTGGGAGCTGGCGTGGCTGGCATTACTCAAGCCGCGACTCTTCTAGATGACAAGACTATCACCACGAAAGAAATGGTGGTTTTCGACGTCCTAGATGGGTTCGGGGGAGTCTGGGAGAAGAATCGATATCCTGGATGTGCATGCGACGTTCCTGCTTTGATGTATTCCAGTCGAATGATGATTAATACTGGTAAGTACCTCTCCTTACATATCCGAAGACCCTTGTTATTGCGGGTCTTTGTCCCTAATGCCAACCGCAACAGAATATACACATACGTATGCCACACGCGACCAGATCCAGACCTTTTACGAAAGGATGGCACACCATTACGGAGTCGACCGGTGTACCCAGTTCAGGACTTTTGTCAACAGCTGTCGATGGGACGATCAAAGTTTTGTCTGGCATGTGCAGACGGAAAACCAAAATTCTGGTAGCCTCGAGCACTGGACTGCCGACGTTGTCATCCATGCCATTGGTAATCTAGATCGCCCTAAGTTTGGTGGCATTCCAGGTCTCGAAGACTACCAAGGTCTATACTGGCATACGTCGGCTTGGAACAGTGACGTCGATCTAACTAATAAGCGAGTGGCTGTAGTCGGCTGCGGTCCAAGTTCGGCTCAAATCATTCCTGAGATCGTGGATAAGGTGGAACATTTGACGGTATATATGCGTACGCCGCCTATGGTCTTACCGAGAGAAGACTTCAAACATTCAGAGTAAGTCCCCTACAAATATTCTTGCTTTTTTTCAATGCTACAAACATAGCTAACTCGTCCAGCACATTCATGTGGTGTATGAGACATTTGCCTTTGTTTGCTATCGCTGTTCGCTTCATAGAGATCATGAAAGGATACATCTTTGGCCAACTGCTCGTCACCGAGGGCAGTTGGTTGAACGAATCTTTCACGAAGAAGGGCCATGACTTCCTTGAGCAGCAAGTCAAAGAGCCTGAGCTACGGGATATCTTGCGGCCAGATTTCAAATGTGCGTATTCTACTCCGTACGTCGACGGGTGCTGTATCAAGGCTAACGATGTTGAGTGCAGTTCTATGCAAACGACCGTTGTTCTTGAACACTTTCTATCCATCCCTCATGAAACCAAACTGCACCTTGGCGAAAGAAAAGATCGTCCGTTATACTAAAACGGGGATCATCTCATTAGACAGGATCACTAACGAAGAAAATAAGCGAGATTTCGATGTTATTATCATCGGAACGGGCTTCAATGCAGCTCAATTCCTTGAACACGAAAGGGTGATCGGTAGAAATGGCATCGATCTACAGGAACAATGGAAGGAATATCCTTCAAGTATCTACGGCGTGGCCACTTCGAACTTTCCCAACTTCTTCTACTGCAACGGCCCAAATGCCAATACTTTCTCCTCTAACATCCACGACATCAACGAACTCGCCTCCAAGTTCATTTCAATGCTAGTCAGAGAAATCTTTCGACGCAACAAGCTCGGACTAAAGTTCGCCATGATGCCTGAGCCGCAGTTTGAGGACGTTTACAATAAAGAAATCCAGTGGAAGCTCAGGAATGTGGTTATGCAGAATCCAAATTGCGGCAATTCTACTGTGAAAGACCAGAACAATCATAACACCGTGCTGCATCATCGACACATCTTGGTTATGAAATGGAGGCTGCGGTCTATTAACTGGAAGGAATGGATCGCTCTACAAGCACCACCAGGAGAAAAACAATCCCCTGTTACGAAGGCATTCCTCAATTAACAGTCTGTCTGATTGGCAATACAACAGGCTCCGGGTGCAGCCATAGGAGGACAGTCGTCGCTTTAGGGGATTATCAATAGCTGAACAACGGAGACATCAAGAATCAGATGTCCTTCAGTTAACACTTCAGCAGAGTATTCGGCTATTCTGCCGAATCTGCCGTCGTATGATTTCCCGATCCGAAAGGGAAGAATCTAGCTCATTCTGCCGGGAACTGGTAGAAGTAAAGAATATAGTGCGGGTGACCGCTAAAGTAGGACTGGACGCTACCTCCTATCGAGGACCTCGTACACCGAATGACCATTGCGAAGGATACTGCCGCGTGAAATGTTCTGACTCGTCCGGGTAAGAGACCCGGGAGCTTGGGATACAAAGAGAGGTTCCGGTTTGTCATCCACTTTAGGCGTACAGCAGCATACCTTAATATATCCTTTTCTCCTTCCTTTCGATCGGTCCAATTTTGAGGAAAAGTTCAAGCGGCTCAGAGCACATCTTTGACGCCCGTTCCTAAGCCGTCTTGGTATCAGTCCAGGGGCGCTGGCTCATCCAAGGCTCAAGACACCTTGCAACGTCAACGAGACAGGTGTTTTAGAATTGGCGCCAAAGCCCATGCATTAAATCGAAAGCCCAAAAATCATAGTAAGAAAGATGGGGAGGCTAGACGGGACAGTGAGCATCATCACGGGCGGTGCCCGCGGAATGGGCGCGTCTCACGTTCGTGGATTCGTGGCCGAAGGAGGGAAAGTTGTCATTGGCGACGTCCTTGAAAATGAGGGCCAGACGCTGGCAGCTGAACTGGGAGATTCTGCGCGCTTCGCAAGGCTCGACGTCACTTCGGACGAATCGTGGAGGCATATCATCGCGCTGACCGAGCGGGATTTTGGTCCCGTTGACATTCTCATCAACAATGCCGGGGTCGTTCTGTGGAAACCCCTAGGGGCGACGAGCACCGAGGAATTCAAGAGAGTTGTTGACATTGACCTTGTCGGTCCGTTCATCGGCACCCGAGAAGTCGTCCCCTCAATCAAGAAGACTGGGAGAGGAGGCGTCATTATCAACGTCTCCTCGACAGCCGGCTTACAGGGTTTCGCCTACACATCATCCTACGTGGCGGCGAAGTGGGGTCTGCGTGGCCTCACAAAGGCCAATGCGCTTGAGCTCGCCCAGGACAATATTCGCGTCGTCTCGGTCCATCCTGGTGCGGTAGAGACGCCCATGACTAAGAAAGTCACCCCAGAATCCTATTCTCAACAGCCAATTCCTCGCATGGGCAAGACTGATGAGGTCACCTCTCTCATGGTGTACCTTGCGGCCAGCGCCACTTTTAGCACGGGTTCAGAATTTGTCATTGATGGAGGAGCTTTACTAGGACCGATAGTGAAGGTACCTCTAGAGTCAGAGTAGCAGAATGTAACTCCGTCATCTGGCGAATGAAGCGCACTAAAACTCCTGGAAGAGATGTGTCTACGAGATTATCGATTCAGAAGAAATCTAAGCTGCGAATTACCTAAAGGAGTCGATTATGTAGATAACTTGTGCATAGTGATGGCCCGCCGCGTAGGGATCAATTAGTACTATGCAAAGATTGAGAAGTGGTTAGACAAGGCAGTAGGAAAGTGAGGATGCTGGGCCAGCCGATTTCAGAACTGATGGCAATTGAGCAACGAGTTTTGGTTTATCTAACGTGACAGCTCCATTACTCCGTGTAATCTAGGCGACAACGCCGGGGTTGAGTTCCGTAGCCATCAATTTACACAGACTAGTTTACGAGTACAAGGACTGGTTCAAGGCTTCTTCTTCGCGCGTCGCACCGTTTACCCGGTTAACCCGGCGCCTGCTGGCTCTCCCCGGGTCTGTCCCGCCGCAGTGTCAAAGAGAAGGGCAAAGGTTTGCCGGACGAACAAGAAGTCAGGGCTGAAGTTTAGGAATGGGGTAAAGGCTGCAGTAGTGGATGATCTTTCTCTCAGCTATCTTTTCCCGCCATAAAGTGGCACGAACCGCCCACACCTCCCCTTCTGACTCAGACCTTTCCCAAGTGCAGTACCAGGTAGTCTATGACCGTAACTACGACCTCCGAGGGGATTTTGTCTAGTACTGTGATTGATAGACACTACTGAAGTCAAACCAAGGCTAGGGTATATAAAACCTAAGAATGCTTAGTCGCCTGGCGTGACTTAATATAGAGCATCTGGTGCTTTTGTCGACTCTGGGGTTCCCGTGGGGTTGGGGGTTCATGAACACTTAAATAACCTAACCTCTTATCATTTAGTATTCCACTATGGAATACTATGCTAAATAGGTATACATTAGTAATTTTTCCCGCGGCCCAGAGTATTCAGTAATGCTACTTTAGCCTAGGGAGCCTACAGCAGTGTCAAGGGTGCTTTATTAGAGATAGGTAGTACTTAGCGATAGATAGATTCTATAGTAATGAGTATCCCTTTACGTATAGTAGTAATAAGACTCGAAGCATAAGAACATAATGCTTCTTAGATCTAAGGAGTATACTTTTCTCCTTTGGGGTTAGGGCAAACTAAAGTAGCTTAGGCCTATCCAGCTTAGAGTTATCCTAAGTAGCCTTTCGAACCCCTTTACTTGAGGTAGCGTAGGAGGATACTTCTCCTCTATAAGTAGTATACCCCTTTCATATGATTTACTTTAGCTTCCTACTCTATTTATGATAACTTCATTCTTAAGACTCTAGAAGGTTCTAGAGGGTACATTAGTAGGAGATAAAGGTCTAAATAAAGTAAAAAGTAAATTAAGAGAAGGGAAGGGGACCCTAACTCTACCCTCTAGTCACAGTATCTAGGCTCTTATTTACTAACGATCTAGCTCATGCCGCTCATCAAGCTCAGTCATCCAATCACTAAGCCCCTTAACTCGATCATCCATTCACTGAAGGGCCGCTCTCTAATGTGTCGAGGCGCTTCTCAAAGTGGGTTTGGAGAGCGTAGATGTTGTCGTGGATGACTTCGCACTCGTTATACAGATTTTTGAAGATAGCGATGTAGTCGTCTTAGACCTTAGAGTCAAGCTCTTCAAGGAACGGTTTCAGCGTCTGGATGTCAGAGCTGCTTCCTATATGGCTCGACGGAGTTAAGCTTCCTCAGTCATAGTTCCTTATATTGCATGAGCTAGGTCGAGAGTACGCAAGGTATGAATAGTCCGGTGACTTCAGAATAGTCTAGTGAAGTAGATATCTTGAAATTAGCTATACGAGAGTGTAACTATAAAAGGGTAATGAGCGTAGCTATATACTTATGAGGTCTGTCCCGAATAGGTAACTGAGGATGGTATGTTAATATGTTAATATGTCCTATATCGATATATCGACATATCGTATCTTTCCCTTTCCGGTAGTTACGTACAGCACGTGACTTCGCCTTATCTTTGTTAGGCTGCTGCACCCGGGCGAACTTGCCCTGAGACGCCCCGCGTCCCAGGTCGCATAAGGGTCACTTCTAACACTGGACCATTAACAGGACCGTCAACATGAGTGGAAGTGATTCTCTTAAGGATGTATCGACCAAGAGGTAATGATACGAGGACGTGGCTGAAAATTAAGGGCGCAGGCAGCAGTTGCGCCAAGGGTTCTTGATAACGGAAATGGAAAGTAGGATGAAGGAACCTTAGTCATTGTGTCACATTGAGAAGCACAAGAATTGCCAACCGATTGAGATCTGGCATAGATTAATACAGTAGTACCTTGAAGAATGTGTTGTGGCTGATATTATACTCGGAACTTATGACTAGCCTTGGTTAAAAGAAGTCATCATGGAGATTTTTAAGGAGTAACCCCAGAGGGTTTAGCGAGGTACAAAGGGCCCCAGTCGTGTACCTTGGTGACAAACTTGCGGAGCCTAGTCTTACTACTAACTGCTCTTCCGCTACCTTACTTCAGACAAAGACTTTGCGGTTCCGCGCCTCATTTTATTCGTGAATGTAATTCATACAGGTAGCTAAGTCACGGCGATGTCTATACAGGAGGGTTGTATCTGATGATACTGAGAAAGTTATGTAATAAAGTATTTACTTCCGTACTATCTTGACATGATTTAGCATTACAAACGCCCTCTGGTTTGTAGTATACTACCATACTTGTGGGAAGTAATCGTGAATCAACCCATGACATATCGATATGTTTCAAACTGACGCCAGTCTTGAGCTACCTCGATCATTCTCACTCATTTCTTGCATTGCCATCCAGTAAATTTATGAGCGCAGCTGCATGTCTTCACACAAGGATGACTGTGACGTACCATCGCTGATGTTGAGCTAGTATGGAGATACCATGACAAGTTGTAGCTGATACCAGTGACTATACACTCACAGTCAAGATGTTATGTCTACACTTTAGACATAACATCAACCACTTCCTGTACTCTCACTCACCATAGCCGAACTCCCCGCCGTGGTAACGCTCTGGAAGACTCCTCATTTGTGAGTGGATTACCTATATTGGAAAAGTACATGATGGCGCTCTAAGAAGGTGTCTACTGGATTCCCATAATGCCTTGGTAACCTCATAATCAGCTATCTACTGACGAATTGTTCCCATCTGTCAACATTCTACTCGCAGTTTTCATGAACGAACTGCCTTTCCACTCTGATTGAGACTCCAGAGCATAGTGTCTGGGAATCGAAATTTTCATGAACAAGCCTGTTACGTCTCATCGTACATATGCTTCCTCGACCTAGTCTGGCACCTGTCGTCGACTTTGTACATGTGTTTGAATCCTTTCGCATTGACGCTACTTCTTACTTCGAAGCCCTATGCTCTCAGGAGTCTCATTCTACTGAGTCTTTTAGTAGTTGAAGTCAACAACGCAGCGTCCTGCAACCTTCCCACTCTTCAATTTCTCGACCGCTTCCGGAAGTCTGTCAATAGAAAATCTTTCGTAGATTGGTTTGAGGAGCCCCTGGGAGATGTTGTCAGTTACTTAGCATATACAAGGACTTCTGCCTCTGCACTTCAGCGGATGTAGCTACCCACCCGTTTGGCGAAGTCCAGAGCGCAATTGGTATCGTTCATAGATCCCACCATTGTCCCCTTGATCTCGAAGTTCCTAGCTGCGAAGAAAAAGGGGTCCGCGCCGAGTGTCACTGTATTCGCTGGTGGCAGCCCAATGCACATTACTTTGGCACCAACGCGCGTGCCGACCAGGCTGATCGAGGTTGGATATGCTTGAGGCGCTGTGACAAATACTGCATGTGGACCGATACCATCGGCAATGCGGACAACGTCTGCGACAATGTCGGTTGAGGTTCGAAAGTTAATGAATGCTTCAGCACCCATTTCCAAGCTCAAGGCTCGTTTCTCAGCTCCGGAGTCGATCACAATTGGTCGAAGACCCATGGCTTTGGCAAGTTGCACCCCTGCTCCTTTCAGTTATCAAGGGCGTTGAGCATGCGCCGTTCGATTTTACCTTGGATACCAACTCCTCCTCCACCTCCAGGGAAGCATGCCCAATTTCCCGCCTTCAGCTCGGCTTCGACTAGAGATCGATAGATGGTGGAGGCCGAGCACATGACTGGTCCTGCGATGTAGTCATCGACACCATCCGGGATGCGGGTTGTATATTTAGCTGGAGAGACAATGTATTGTTGGTAGGTACCAGTCTGGTTATTTCTCGTCTCAGAGCCGTTTATTATGACTTCGAGCAGCTTCGCTTACCTTGGCAAGGCCGGTATAGATTGCTTTGGCGCAATAGTTTTCCTTTCCAGAATAACAAAGATCACAATTGCCACAGACATCCCAAAGCGGCTTCACACCACCACGATCACCAACCTTCCACCCTTTGACGTTTTCTCCGAGTTTGACAACCACTCCTGCACCTTCGTGTCCAGGAGAACGCACCCCAAACTCGGACATTTTAGGCATAGACCAGTCATGCATAGCATAGTGCAGGTCAGTGAAGCATAGCCCCGTAACATTCAGCCTCAAGAGGAGCTCGTCAGGACCTATACAGAGTTAGATGGTCATCCTCGCGTGGAGACATCCAGTTGTTTTGGCTTACCTGGTTCTGGTACAGGGACCAGTTCTACTTTGATTTGGAAATCTGGACCTTCGTTGACGACTACCCCTGCCTTGCACACCTTGGGGATATCAAACTCGGTACTCATCCTTGATATTGAAGGGACACCTCAGAGTTGGTGAGGACTTGAAAATGGGCTGAATGCTCTTCTTTTCAGATTGCACCTTCTATTTTCCTAGAGTCTCAAAATGACTTCTGTGGTTGTAACTTCTGTGACAGCGGCCTGTACTATATTTAAAGGAAGGTGTTGAGACTAATGATAGTACATTGTGACGCATTTCTGCTCCAAGCTCGGGGTGTTAGTTCATCGTAACTATCCTGTCATATGGTGCGGCACTGTATCACCTGATTGATCTTGCTGTGGTTGTCGTGGCATCCTTTCTCAGCCGAACTTCCCATCATGGGATTTTTCCTGCGGTAGCGGGTTCTCATGAGCTGAGTTGAAGGCGGGTCCTCTATTTGGTGCTGTCTGGACCAGGACGTCAGATTTCTTATCGCCGTCATCCCGTTCACGCCTTTGGGGCAAATGGAATGCCCAATGATGGCAACCCAAGGGCTGTTGGTGTCCTTCAGAATGCAGGTGGAGAGTATAGATTCATTTCTCATTAGTCATGGTCATGGTACCAGTGGCATTTCACCATGAGTACCGCGTATTGAATACACTTTGTGGAGACTGACTACACAAGCTGTATTTATGAAGTGGAGAGCTGCCATTGATCCACTTCCAGGTGGGGATTCTATTCCTGATGTAGTAATTTGTCAACCTCGACCGATTGGCCAAACGTCCACTACAAGATCCATAATACTCGAACGACGGCACAGTGGTCATGATCAATGCATTTCTCACCACCGAGGTTCATCGGACGATATGTGTATATAGTATGCTCAGAGTATCATCTCATGAGAACCGAGCCTCTCCCTCATCCCGTAGTTGTTACGGAACTGGTTTCTGCAAGCAGCAAGTGTCTTCCCAAGATTTGTGGTCCTTGTCAAATCTTCCTGTTTATTCGACCTCAGATTCAAACCGCAATATGGGCGAGCGTACCCCTCCAATTTCACCGAGCCAACTCTCGGGTGAGCAAGATGCACTTTACAAAGACATCAGATCTGTGATTTCGTCCCATCTTCCTGGGTTTCAAACTGAGACAGAGCAAGGAGCGTTGATCGGTCCCTGGAGCGTCTGGCTGCAAGAACCTGGTCTTGGAGCCGTCGTGTGGAATCTGGTCAAGATGATCACAACCAACGCCAAACTCCCCGAGAGTGTTCGTCAAGTTGCGATCCTAAAAGTAGGGTCCCATTTCAAAGCTGCATACGAGTTGTATGCCCATTCTGGCGTCTCTAGTAGCCTCGGTATTGAAAAGGATCAAGTCGAATCACTTGCCTCGGGCAATCGACCTGCAGATCTCGGAGCTCCTGAAGCGGTAGCATATGATGTAGCTTCATCACTTCTGGCTGGCGGTGTCCTTCCGGACGACATCTACTCCATGGCGGTCAAGATCCTCGGTCAACAAGGAACTTTCGAACTTGTCCACCTCATTGGAGTCTACTGCCTTGTCTCTATGACACTGAATGGCTATGACGTGAGAACTCCGGTGCCGGTTTCAGTGCAGGGAAGCCCGAAACCAAGTCGAGAGAGCGAATACAGGTCTATCAATGCCGTGACAGGAGAATTGGAGAAGGTCTTCCCGGAAACCACTGATGAAGAAGTTCGGGTAGCACTAGACAAGGCCCACTATGTCTATGAAACCGACTGGCGCCATCGCTCTGCGGGAGAGAGGGCTAAAATCATTGGGAGAGCTGCTCAGATTCTTCGACAAAAGGCTGAAGAGTATTCCCGGCTGATCACATATGAGATGGGCAAGCTTATCGACCAGTCACGATACGAAGTGAATCTCACAATTGACATCCTGGAGTATTATGCCACTCATGGGGAGACATTCCTCAAACCAAAGCCTATTGATGAAGCGCCAGGTGCAGTCATGGTTACTGAGCCCATTGGGGTCCTCCTAGCTGTTGAACCATGGAACTTCCCGTACTACCAGCTAGTGCGTGTCGCTGCACCGCAGCTCGTGGCTGGAAATGTGCTGATTGTCAAGCATGCACCCAGCGTGCCTCAGTGTGCCCTTGCATTCGCTCGTCTTTTTGCGGAAGCCGGAGCTCCTGAAGGAGTTTACACCAACCTCTTCTGTACTATCCCTCAGGTCAATTCTCTCATCGATGATTTCCGCATCAGAGGAGTTACATTGACAGGCAGTGAGAGAGCTGGTGCGTCAGTTGCTGAGCGAGCAGGTCGCAATTTGAAAAAGGTCGTTCTGGAGCTCGGAGGAAGCGACCCTCTGATAGTACTACCAGATGCCGACCTCGAAAGTACTATTAAACAAGGTGTGGCTGGACGTATGATCTGTATGGGTCAGGCATGTGTTTCGTCCAAACGATTCATTGTTGTCGGGCGTGATCGTGGTAAAGTATTCCTCGAAGGCATGGTTAAGCGATTCGAGGAGCTTGAGGCTGGTGATCCAGCGGATAGCGATACTTCTTTGGGACCCCTTTTTGCAGAACGAGCTCTCCGAGGTCTATTGGCCCAGATTGAAAAGGCCAAGGCCCATGGAGCTCGAATTGCCACAGGAGGGAAGAGGATCAATCGCACTGGGTATTACCTTGAACCAACAATCATCACTGATATCTCCCCCAGCAATCCATTGTTTCAGGAGGAAACATTTGGTCCTGTGGCATCATTCTATGTGACTGATACTGAAGAGGAGGCAATCAAGCTCGCCAACTCTACAAAATTCGGACTCGGCGCCAGTGTGTTCGGTGAGACCAAACATGCTCAGGAAGTCGCCTCCAAGATCGAGTCAGGCATGGTGTTTGTCAATTCCTGTGCATATACAGGTCCTGAGGTCCCATTTGGAGGAATTAAGAACTCTGGGTTCGGGCGAGAGCTTTCAGAATTGGGCATTGGTGAGTTTGTCAATCGCAAGCTCATTCGGACCGCCCTTTGAAGATTCTGCTCAGAGGTGCCTCGTCTGGAGCACAACGAGAAACTAGTTTCATGTTTCATGATTCCCTTACGCATTGTTTGAATGCCAGTCACGATGTAGACTAGTAGATCATCAGAATCTTTGAAAGAGACTCATCCAAAACTGTTTGGAAGATGCAGAGACTCATCATCACATACATGTTCTTGGTATCATTTGTTTCTGTGACCAGTTGCTAGTCTGAGGCAAGATATCCCGTTGTCGAAAACCATCTCCATAGGAATCATGCACCTGGCTGGCAGCATGCTGATCTTGCTTCTATGCCTGACGATCTTCCGGACTGCGGCCATGGAGGTTATATCGGAGTAGAAGCCAAATCCACGACTGAACCTTTCCACTAGAATCAGGGGCGAATTTGCCAATCTATTCTCAGACGTGAAGTAGTCATTAGACAGCCACATATCATTAGAAAGGTTAATAATACTTCTTCAGCGTAGAACGGGGATTGAAAGCTTGGGAACACAGTACTTCCGGTGCAACAGAGTCGGACTGTAGGCAGATGCGTCCAAATCTGTGATCTCTGCCACGCGCAGATAGATTCCTGCGCACAGCAGCAAGTTGATCGAAAAAGACATTTCGAAAGGCCATATCAGTTACTTTGGTTGAAGATCTCGCTCCCACTCTATCAGTGAATGGTTGGTTGCAATGAATCTCTTCAGAATTGTTTTCAAGTGATCCCAGTGGCACATCTCCGGATATCTGTGTTTCATTTTCTCAACGAGATCAACTCCCCTGGGTTCCAGAACTGCAACGTTCTTCCATGTCTCCATTACAAGCATTGATGTGAAGAATAGAAGTTCCCGTTCGGCGACGGTATAGGGGCCATATGATAGTAATAGAGTTGTAGCTTCTTCTCGACAGCACCGGAAAAACGATGAAGTCTGGCACAAAGGCTTGTAGTACATGGTTGCCATCGACATATAGTACGCCAAGCAGAAACATCGTTCAAGTGGCGCGACAGATGTGTCCAGCCGCTGCAGAATCAGTCGAATTCGATTGATTTCAGTATCAAGGCTCCGCCGCGACGATTGAAGTGGCTGGTTCTTCATGAGACTGGTTATCCACGATGCTGTCCACACTAACGACTTTGCAAGTTCGATAGAAAGACCTCGACCTTCTGAAGCGATGGCTCGAAACCCTTCTGGAAGCACGGCGATAACTTCGGATATACCTAGAGGAAATGGGGTGGACGAATAATGCAGTTCAAGTGTTTCGGAGGACATCGTGTGCCATGCACCGAATGGCATTGGTTCGCCCATCAGGTCAAGTAGCAGATCATGTCTGACAAGTTAGACGGTGTCCCCGGCTAGCGGCCTGAACGCGGACTTACTTATCTTTGACAACCTTGAGGTATTGGTTCGATTGGTGCCGGACATCTTTGCCTTGTAGGACTGCTTCAAGTCCCTTTCGATGTATCGTGAGTGCTTTGATGTCACCCATCAATGCCTGGTACAAGATTAGAGAGCTTTCACGACTATGTATCGAAAGGCACACATCGGTCTGCAAGAGACATATCACCATGAGCACCACATCATCCCGCACATTCTCATGATTCATTCTTTGTCTGAGTCTCGAGATCGCTTGTAGGCGGTAATACCGAGCGCTATCAAGCAAGTATTGGCTGGGAAACTGCGTCCAAAACCATGTGAGACTCATGGATATAATTGCAGGATAAACCTCCTTAACATCGATATTTGCTAGAACCCCTGCTGCATGGGGCGTGGCGCCATCTAGCATCACTTCCACTGGACAGGTGAATAGTGGATAGACTTGTAGAACTGGTAACTCATTATCAGTCCGATAGCCTTGAGTCCTCAATGGAATTGTCGAACTTACACTGGAACAAATGAATGCTGCTCGATATCTGACCAGGGATCTTGTGGGGAATTCCGGCGACAAATTCATTGTGGGCATCTCTTGACTGAATAGCTCGTGAGCTTCCTGACCGGATCTCCTTCATCTGCCGTGATGTATTTGTCCAAAAAGCTGAGTTGTGGAGAGGGATTTGTCGCTCGATTGTCAGTGGTTGTGTCTTCCTGCGCCATAGTCGAGACACATGCGACGAGACCAAGTGGCGAGCCCTCGTACTCTTCATCTCATCGGGAGTTCCAAATGTAACGAAGTTGAACTGTTTCGCTTTCCCCTTTTGACCCATAGTGTTGTGGATTGCGAGGATGTTGACTGTCTAAGTCACCGAAAGATAGTTTCTGCTGGTGCTTTAGCTGGCCTGAAATCTCGGCTGGTATATCTGATCTCCTTAGAGCATGTGCGGAGTACTTGCCTGTCGTATGCCTGTACATAGTAGGAGTCGAAGACTGTTCTCGTTCTCTTATATTGCAACAGTACTTTGGTGTGAAGCAGGTAATGCTAATCATATATTGTCACGAGAATAACCCAACGAAGGGATATGCAACGATTCAAAAGGGCCTCAAGAGGGACCCGCCGCTGCTTGCACGTTAGCCCAGTGCGTACAGAGTACAAAGCACTCCATTCTATTACAAGCGCAGTACTAGCGCGACTGTGTCATTACAAGAGAGAAAAAGTCGTTACCGTACTCTGTCCCTTGTGCTTCAGGCCATTTCCTGATCCGCCCGCAAAGTCTCCTGCCGCCAACGACGGTAGTATCATCTCTGTGATTTAGGAGATGCTGTCCCTTCAGCACTCAGGAAGTGTGCCCGAATACATTAGTCCCCACGTCACATCAGCAGCACATTGGATGAGACCGAAAACTAGGAGCATGTTCATCATACCTTGCGTTGTACTGGGCTCTCGCAGAAAGTAGAGTTGGCTGATTGAGTGCACGCAGCTTGAGCGAAATCCTGACAAACCATTGTTCTCCCGGCAGAGCAAATACACTCGAATGAGACGCGAAGGCCTGGACAAATCCTTGCACAGAGGAAAGACGGCATGGAGCGGCGCCCGTAGGATAATGTGAGCGATTACCTGAACCCCCGGGCGGACCAATGATGCTGCCACTTATCCATGATGCTTGAACACTTCAACAGGTCTTAGTGAAGATCAATTCGTGCTGGCAATGCCACGATAAACACCGTTCTGGCCGGTCTCGGTTCCCTTAGCAAGCACCCCCTGCATGTCAGTTTCTTTCTTTATATTCATCCTAAGAGCACTTTCGCGGGATATAGCGGTGCCAGTGACCGGAGTTTGGGACAGCACCTTCTGACTGATGCAGGTTTTTGGGATAGAGGATCATGGGTGTTAGTTTTCAGGATCTCGATAATATTTCTTGCTTCCAGTATTGCATGTTTCCGGAGGAGATCGAGCTTAGCTTCCGACTTGAAGACCTGGAGGTTCCTGAATTTAATTTAACGCTGCCTCCCCAAAGCCTCGTCAGCAGAACAGCTATCCACAGAATGTCATCAATGTCAGATTGTAGGGGCTGTCACAGTCATTGTCCGAACTTTGGCACCTCCGCCACGCGCCTCCCTCGTCGATAGAAATTGAATGCAGCAGACTATCTCTTGAAAAATAAATCACTGCAACAATTTGGCGGCTGGAATGTCTGGGCATATCACCTCCAGCAACGGAGCAATGTTGGAGTACGGAGCACGGAGCGTGTGCCTTTGAATGATATACTCCCCGCCGTTTGGCACGCTGATTCTCAAGCTAGCCATAACTAGATTAGGCATTCAACCATTGTCTAGAGCGGCGGATATTCTTTGGCTCCTTTAGGCATTCAGCCTGGCTGCGGAGGCTTCGCTGTGGGTGCGCTACAATGAAAAGCAGTAGCACCAACGTTTCCAGTTTCACCTGTTCCATCATCGAGCGGGGGTTTCCAAATATATAGCCCAACCTCAACTTCGAGCCATGGACTCCTACGGCTCGAAGCCAAGAAGGATTCGTCACCGCCGCAACAACTGCGATTCGGAACATACGCACGGACAGTGTCCGCATTGGCGATGACGTCCACCATCTCACCACGAACGCTTTAAAGTGATGGCAAGGACGCTGAGTATCGCAGCCATGGACAACTACTTCCACAAACCCATCCTGCAGCAGGGTCTTGCAACAGAGTCGAATCTCCTGACAACAGTCGCCTCTGAACCTCGTTCAAGATGCGTTTCCACGGACTGCTCCCTATGCTCTTTGCCATCACACCTACTCTAGCCATTCCTCCCCCGGACTTTGGGTTTCCAGAAGCACCAAATGACACAGCCCTTGCGGTCACCTACCAGAACAATGGGAACACAATTCTTGTGACAGAAGCGGAACTGTTCGGGGTTGATAGTGAGTATTTGCTTGTCCTTTGTGCTATGGCAAAGCTGATCGGGCGCAGTCCCCTCCCAACAACCCACAGTGGCTCTTGAGACGTCCAAGTTCCAGTCTCTTTCCAGCTACAATGGATCTTACGTCCTTCTCATGGTTGATCCTGACGCAAGATATCCTCAAAATCCAACGTCCCGATTCATTTTGCACTGGCTGCAGACCGATATGACAGCGGCACCGCTGGCAGCTGATGGAACCAGCCAACTCATCAATTCGACCCAGCCGCGAGCACCCTACCGAAACCCATCTCCTCCGACGAACTCCTCTGCCCACCGCTACATCCTGTATACCTTCTTTCAGCATGAAAACTTCACGTTCCCACCTGCATTCGAGGGATATAACGCTACAAATAGGACCAATTTCAACTTGACACTATTTCTGGACGAGTCGAATTTGGGTCGAATACCGGCTGCTGCTATGTATTTCTTCGTCAGTAATCAGACTCAGGTTCCTCCAGATTTCACTGCTGCTGCAGGGGCCACATATCCTGGCGGAAATGGCGACATGATAACAGCTGGTCCGGGTCCAACCATTACACCTTCCTCGACGCCTGCCAGCGCTTCGGCCTCCACTTCCACAACAGGCTCCGGTAGCTCTGAATCGGGTGCCGGGTCCGAAACAGCTTCTGCCACAGGGTCTGTCGCCTCAGCGTCCCCCACAGGTGGTGCGGCTGTTCACCAAACAGCTACTCCCGGCATTCTTTTATTAGCATGCCTTATGGCTCTGTTGAGCATGACTTGAAAAGCGCACGCTACCATGACATCTAATGAAACCCCAAGCACATGGGGAATGGCTCTGGTGCCAGCCTTATCACGAAATTCTACTATCCCTAAACGTTGACCGATCCACGTATCTGCTATGTTTAGGACTGAATTACTATATGAATCGCTCTCTAAATTTCCACGTTCATTACCTATTCTAGTCACCACTCTGATTTCTTTAACCAAATTCTTTCAAGCTCCTGCTTTTATGATGACTTAACGCTCAGCCTGGCACCTTTGAACCTATCATTGGAACCAGGAAAGTGGGACACATCGTCATTAAGTCACCTCCCCTTCGATGCTCTACACCTCAGCTGAGCATAAAACGCAGTTGTAGCTTCAGCAGAAGCAAACTACTGGAATACAGTGGTGAGACTGCAGCTGCGAAACGACTTGTAAGGTCACTCACCTGGACCACGTCCAGAAAGTTGCTTGCAACTCCTGGCGCCCAGCAGTTCGTGGAATCAACCAATCACTACATCGTGGATGAGGAATTGTTGCCTCGTGCCCTCGTGCCGCCCACATTTGAGCTGCTAGTCCTTTCAAGTCTTAAGCGATACGAAGCTTCTGCCAATTGAGCTCCTTATCCTCGCCAGCAGCCATGTCAGCCTCAGTACAGGTTAGATCCCAACCAGCTTCTGCAGGCGTCCATGAACTATTCACGCGCATTCCGAGGTGATCCAGAATTACCCCTTGAAAGGCAACTCGCTCTTGGGGCCAAAGATATCCCTACCAATGGCCACCTTGACCGCTTTGCCCATCTGTGATATCGGCCGGTTCACAACATGGCTGTTACACAGGAACTCAGCTGCCAAATCAGCTGAAGCCCACTCTCAGGCACCCTCTGGAGGAGGATGTGGCTGGCGAATACGAATAACACTTCAGCTCACAAGACATTAGAAGACCGCAATCAAGTATATGAAGGCTCACACTGCCCAGGATTTCGGGATTCAATTATGACTATCACCCAGCAGTCTTGTGTTCATAATGGCTTCTGCGATTGAGGAACAGCATATCTTCACTGATGCCATAGCATTCCAACCCCAAGTAGTCCAGTCAAGCGTCCGAGGCTTAGTGACACCAACCGCCATTACTACTACAGCCAAACCGCTAACTCTCGATCAAGTGCACAAGGTCATTCGACTGTATGGCCCTATCCTCAATCTTCATCCAGAGGAGAAGTATTTCAATACGTCTGTCGAAGATTTCTTGAGCCACTGTACGCTCGTCGACAAAAAGACAAAGACACGATTGCCGTCACCAAAAATCGGCCAGCTCCCTCAGAAGGGTGACGACAACCAATTCTATCTCGAACTTTCAGCAGATGGCAAGAAAGGGGACTTTCCGATCGCGAAAGCATATGTGCGTGCTTTTTGGCAATCCGGCATGCCTTACACGGATTTGCAATTCTGGTTCTTCAACGCCTATAATGGACCGGGAACCCTTCATATTGACGGGCTCGTGATGGATAGCATCACAAGCTCGGGTGACATTAACGTCAGTCCTCTCGGTGAGCATGTGGGAGACTGGGAGATGTGCATGGTCCGCGTCGACAACTCGACGCTGAAGATCATCAGTATCTGGCTTTCCCAACATTCCAAGGGTCAATTCTTCACGGGAGACCAGCTTGACCGAGCTTTCAAATTCCAAGGAACTCAACCGATTATCTTCTCGTCCCGCAATGGCCATGCCAACTTTGCCCGTGCAGGGTCTAATCCGACCGAGTCCAAGAAGATTGGGGGTATACCAGCCGGGTTCGACTTCTTCGTTCGCAACGACACGGCCATCAGTGAGCTCAAGATGGACTGCTCCAAGAAGTATGACCTCGTTTCAGCCGACTGGCTGGGGGTGAAATCTCCCGCTTGGGTGACATACCCATTTCGCTGGGGACCAGAGGGAACCTCGACTCGTCTCAGCGCGGGGGCGGTGGCTGATATCGTCAAAGCGGCTGCCGGAGACGAGCTGTCAAAATTTCTCCCCGTTGCTGCCGGGACAGTTCTGGCTGGAGAGATTCTTCCGCATTTTGTGAAGGGTGACATCAATGGTCCTACTCCACCGAGTCGGCACGGGAGTTGGATGGGTATCTACCCTGTCTACTAGGTTTTCAGTGGGATTTCGTACTTTGACGCAAATGAGAAATGCATCAGAACCGTGCGCGCTTTACGTTTGTGAACGCTTCGTAGCATGACTCGCTCTTTTTTGGTGTAGAATCGTTTGTGTCTCTACCTGAACACTCTTGTCAACGGGGGATAGGCGACATCGTGATTGACAAGACCCATCCTACCAAGCCTTTGAGCCGCCTCATAAAGAGTTTACGGCTTCCAGCGGAATGCTGATTGTTGCCAGTCCAGATCCTGCAATTCTTTGATAGACAGCTCGCTGGCATCTGAGGTTTTTTGGGTAGACCGTTTGATGTTGTCGCGTTGCATCCATATCAGCAGCAGAACAGAGAGCACTAGACAGCTCGAGATGGCGGCGAGGTTCAGCCCATTTCCGATGGGATAATTGGGGCCATCGAAAGGAAGGTAGGACCACGTGGCAATCAATCCTCCGATATTCCCTAGCAAGACGTTGGTCCCAATCGCAGCAGACCTCGAGGTATCCGAGATGACATTCGCCGATATCAAAGCGTTGCTTAAGGCGCCAAACAAAAATGCAGAGCTTGCCACCAGGAAGGTTGCACCGTAGCGAGCATTTGCGTTCTGTGTGCCGAGGAATATGGCAAATCCGCAAATAGTGAATGGGAGAGCGACAATATAGTAAACAAGGTAGCGGCCAGTCTTCCAGCTCAGATATGGCAGGATGAGGACGAAGGACGCACCCACGATATAGGGCGGTACCGTGTGCAGCTGCTGTGATACCACGCTGTGGTGAGGATAGATGCTTTTGACAATAGTCGGTGCAAAGAAGGCCAGACCCTGGGCGGTGATATTCCCGAGGCCGAAGATGATTGCGGTCGTCAACGTCACAGGGCTGAGAATCCCCCTGAGCAGTTTGTCCTTGTTGAATCCGTCGAGCACTGATGTGCTTGACGGCCGCTCCGACTTCACTCGTGCTATAGCAAGGTCCTTTTCCTCAACTGTAAGCCATCTTGCCGTCTCAGGTCGATCAGTCAGCGTAAAGAAGGACAGTAGACCTAGACCGCAGGTAATGGTTCCCTCGAGGACAAAGATCATCCTCCAGGTCCGTAGTGAGCCCATGTGGTCGAGGGTCAAGATTGCCGATGCGAGTAGGCCTCCAAAGGCCCCCGCAAGAGGTGTCATTACGATGTACAACGAAAGGCGAAAGACAAGCTCCCTCCGCCGATACCACCTGGAAAGATAGTATGCGATTCCGGGAAGCATTCCAGCTTCACAGACCCCAAGCAGGAACCGGACAGAGGACACGCTCTTGATGTTGGTGCAGAAGCCAGTGAGGAGCGAGAAGACGCCAAACCCAAAAGTTGTCGTTGGAAGAAACCACCCCGGGCCAAAAAACTTGCATGCGAAGCTTGCGGGCATTTCGAAAACCACATAACCAACATAGAAAACCGTCAGCACTTTATTATAATCGTAGTCGTGCAGACCAAGGTCGTCCTCGAACCCGGCGAGTCTCGCGTTGCCTTATCGACGTTAATTTCGATGGTTCAAAGAGGGATTGCAGTGCTCACCAATATTGGCCCGGTCGATAAAGCAGAAAAGGTATAGAATGGCGACTGTAGGGACCACGTAAAAGTCAATCTTTGTCCTGAGTCTGGCTTCGGCCTCCGCGTCTAGGACAACCAACGGATTGCCATGTCTTCACAGGTCAGTCAACCTAATGTGCTCGGCCTGTAGATGGATATGCTTGCCTGTCTGTGGCTGTGTGGCCCTTTTCTGCTATCTCGTGCACAGTTCCGCGCCTCAAGTCTCTGTTACCATCGTCCTGACGGTCTTGGACCGGATAGAAGATATCGGATTGGACTTCAACCTCTGGTGCCTTTTCCACGTCGAAGGACGCCATGTTGAGTGCAGAATTGGAAGCGATGTACGAGGCGGTGCTTGGACTGACAGATCCATTGCTGGCAAGGAGGTTGGCAGCAATTTATGAGAAAGTCGGTTCCCAGCGAATTGATCGTGTCCCTGATACATTCCGGCACCGAGTGACACGTGTTTAGAAGTCAAGCCAAATGTACGTTGATGGCGTCGAGGTTTGACAGTATCGATGACAAAAGGACCTTGAGTAGCCGAAGTCGAGCGGTCAAGGTGCGTCGGAATTCGCGAGCTGAGCTGCAGCCGATGTCAAAGCTGCCCATTCACAACAAGTTGCTGTGTTCTTGACTGTCTCCGCATTCTGCTGGGTATCGACGCCAGCTGTCTAGTTACTGAGTAGTGGAACAGGTTTGACCGCCCGAGGCATGGCTTGACCCTTTGTTTTAGGTCAACGGTCAACCTTCCACCACGGCCGATTAGCGACGCGACCCGCTTCGCCTCCAGAAACAGACATCCGACAATGTCTTTCTGGGAATAGCAAGTGCCTCGCATCCTTTGGAACAAACTATCTGGCTCAATATAGTAGGGATATTCCTGACTTTACGTCAAGTTGAAGGCTTCTCCGACAGAAGCGGCTCAGCCGCAGCCCGTGCCAGCGAAAATGCATTCAATCATAGCTTAACACGATGCGAAGGGATCAACAAGTTCTGAAATGGCTACCTGACCATTGAGTCAAGCGAAATCTGGACTCGGGGAAGGGGCTTTTTGTGTTCAGTCGATGGTGGAAAGATGCGTCCAGTAACTCACCATGCTGCTCGAGGAGGCCGACGTCGTCAAACATATATTGTCCAAGAACCCTTTGAGAGGAACAAAACGCCCATCTCCAACATTTACCAGATATTTCTCGCCCTAGGCCCCAGCAGATTCTCTCTTCAAACATGGTTGTCGGCAACGATGAATATTCCATCTGGAGAACAGCACCTGATGCCCTCCGATTGTGCTACCAGCACTTCCTCTGGCGCGAAGTCAACAAGAGCAACATCCATCCCTCGATCGACCTGAGTGACAAGCCGGATCTACGCATTGCTGAGCTTGCTGCTGGTCACTGTCTGTGGGCTATGCAGGTTGCAGAAGAATACCCTCATGCTCAGGTAGAGGCTTCAGACATCAGCTTGGGCCTCGCACCTCCACAGCCTGACCTACCGCCAAATCTATCGGTGACCAAATGGAGTTTCTTCGACCCGGTTCCTGAGCACTGGAAAGGCGCATTCGATCTTGTCCATATCAGACTTGTCATCCAGGTCTTCGGGGGGAACCAGGATCCTCGAGCCGTGTTGGAGAAGTTTGTGTCAATGCTGAGTATGGGTTTTTTTTTTCCACCTGAAGAATGTGTGAAATGTACTGAACAGACGATCTTAGAACCGGGAGGCTATCTCCAGTGGGACGAGTATGACTACTTTGACGCAGACAAGAACAATGTCTACTCGGCCAACGATCCCACCCGCATTCCCAACCCAGAGGTCACACACAACTCCTCGACCCAGCTTTGGAAGATCATGATGAACACATTCCAGTGGCCAACGGAGTACTTTGATCGGTTACCAAGATATTACGCCGATGCAGGATTGGAGAATGTGGTGGCTGACAGCAAACGGCCACCCCCTTCGATCTTCCGTGGCTTCTATGAACATTGGTATGCCCTGGTGGCGCAGTTGATTCCCGTGCTGGAAGCGAGGGATATGGAGGCAAGTCAAGACGCACGACAGCTTCTGGCCCAGATGAAGAAAGATGCCGTGGTCGATGGTGTTTACAGTGCACATATCACCAAGTTCATGGTCGGGAAAAAGCCTGAATCCAGTGGGTGAACTGAGGGAGAAGGCAGACTATTTGTCAATGACAAGAACTAATTGGAGTCATCGATGATGACAAGCTTCAGGCGAGACATGTATTTACCTCTTAGCGGCTGTCAACTTCAATGGATGGCCTAAATATCCCCTCCCCCCCCCCCCTCCGGTCAGTAAATGTGTTGCGTTCTCTCTCTTCTCTCCTCAAATGTCTGACAATTTTCCCTCAGAACAGTATCAAACTCACCGTGTAGTGTCGACGGAAGATTTGCTCAGCGTACAACGAGGGGATTATGGCAGGAATATCTCAGCTAATCTGCTCTTTACCATCGGGAGGGCCGTCACTGGCCCTCTACAATATCTGCTGATTTCTTCTCGCCCGCTGTCTCGTCTGGGTGTGTCTCCTCCGCCTACAGGAACAGCTGACATTACATGGTTTGGGAGGAAATGCAGACGCCTACCGTTCCTCGTGGCATTGACGCCTGCGACCCTTTCAGCCAAGCACATACTGTGGATAAACTTGATGGCCCGTGAGCACCTTACGATGAAATTCGCCACGTTTGCCATCGTCTCAGACTTCCTGTACGAAAGTATCAGTTCGCTGATTTTCACCACCGCATCCATCAATCCCATGTTCTCAGAATGGCCTTCAAGGCATAGAAGGGGAATCACTCCAAAGTATGCAAGACCGGCTTCTGGGCAATTATACTGCCAATGTCTTGTTTGGCTTCGGATATGGTCTTGCAACCGGAGGTCCGTGTACGCGTTGCAACGGCCGGAATGTATGTTTCAAACTTTGTCTTCAATGCCATGCAGGCCCTCGAGAAGTATTGCAAGAAGAGATACAAAGAACCATGGACACAGTATGCGCGTGAGGTGCCATGGCAGCTGTTACCCGGCATTTATTGAGACTCGTTCCCCCTCCCAAGGAACGAGGGTATCCTGCAATTCGTGTCGGCATACAGGACCTCACGTACTGTGGTAGAGACAGCAGTCTAGGATTGCAGAGACTTCGGCTATAGTCGTAGATTTGCGCAGGAGAAATGAAAATGGTTCCAAAGAAGAATAGGTTCCTGGTGAGCATTGCTCTATCCTTTTTTGAACAACAATCTCGATCGTTCTTTTTGCCGCCTACCTAAGCAACTTGCAAATGATCCGGGCTCTGCCCTGCTCCCCAGTTACTTTACTCACAGTGTCTTCGCTGAGACACGAAACGACGAGAGGCTGAGAGAAACGACGTAGCCGGTGGACTTCAAATCCACAGAAGGATATTTCATGGCAGAAGGTGGGTGTCTCGGGCCAAGTTCCGCCCTGCTCGATGGGCCAATTCCGAGGTGGAGACTTTTCCCCAGATCCCCGCAATCACCATGAATGGAATTGTCCCCAGTTTCACCCAAGGTGCTGGATTTGCCTCCAAGTTGTAGTATTGCATCTCAAGTGGCTTCCTTCAATAGCAACCGAGGGTGAATGCATGAGTTCATACCGACTGTCTAATTATCTTCTCGCGTCCTCGGAAGGACAGTTTGGGTGCACGATGATTCTCGACCAGGTTACTGATCGGCTCTCGCAACAAGTGTTATGGTACCTAGTTGGCGCACTTGGATGCCTTTGTGTCGTCCACTTCGCCGCCAATAGGTATGGCACAGGTATCAGCCACATCCCAGGACCAGCGCTTGCTTCCTTCACAGATCTGTGGAGGTGCTTTGTGGTCTGGGGCCGTCGACCCGAGCTCAAGCATATCCGGCTGCACGAGAAGTACGGCCCCTTGGTTCGGTTGGGCCCTCGAGTGGTGTCAGTGTCTGATCCAGCGGCTATTCCCATCATATATGCTCTGAATTCTGGCTTCATCAAATCTGGCTTCTATCCGGTCCAGCAAACAATAGCAAAAGGTCGCAGACTGTACACCATGTTCAGCACCACGGATGAGAAATTCCACGCTAAACTCAGAAGAGCGGTATCGAACGCGTATGCGATGAGTACCCTGGTTCAATTTGAACCCTTGGTTGATTCCACCACATTGGCATTTTTGGAACAGCTTGAGGAGAGGTTTGCAGACAAAACAGGTCCCCAAGGCATATGTGACTTCTCAAAATGGCTTCAGTTCTATGCATTCGATGTCATTGGTGAGCTCACATATTCCAAGCGGCTTGGGTTCGTGGATCGAGGTGTTGATATTGACGGTATCATCGGGAATCTGGAGTGGCTTCTCAACTACGCCGCCATAGTAGGTCCGTGCCTAAGTCAGAATGCAGAAATGTTAATCGTGGGTAACAGGTTGGACAAATCCCAATCTTGGATCGTGTATTTCTCAAGAACCCATTGCGATTGTTTGCAAGCCAAGTCGGACTCATAAGCTCAAACACCCCGGTGGCGACCTTTGCCAGGGACCGGATCGCCAGACGAGAAGGCGTTGAGCACGCCGAAGAAAAACCAGCAACCATATCTGGCAAAAAGGGAACAAGAAGAGACTTTTTGTCAAGGTTCACTGAAGCCCATCACAAGGATCCTGAGTTCATTACCCGGGAACGAGTTTTGGCGCTGACCGTCGCCAACATGTTTGCTGGTAGCGACACCACCGCAATCAGCTTGCGGGCAATCTTCTACTTCCTGTTAAGAAGCCCAGAAGACATGGATGGCTTGATGAAGGAGCTCTGGGCGCAACGGGAGAATGGGACATTCTCTGACCCCAACGACTTGGTCAACTGGAATGATGTGAGGGAATTGCCATATCTAAGTGCTGTGATCAAAGAAGCTCTCCGCTGCCACCCTGCTGCCGGACTTACGCTTGAACGAATCGTGCCTCGTCAAGGTGTCACCGTTTGTGGAAAATGGATTCCTGGTGGGACAATCGTCGGATGCAGTGCCTGGACTGTGCACAGAGACAGCCTGTTTGGACCGGACTCTGGAAAATTTCGCCCGAGGAGATGGCTCGAAGCATCGCCAGAGCAAAAAAGACAAATGGACAGTTCCCTTTTCACGTTTGGAGCAGGATCCCACACGTGTATTGGCAAGAACATCAGTTTTCTCGAAATGTACAAGCTTGTTCCAGCACTGCTAATGAGATTCGAGGTAAGGGAAACATCCTCCCTCTTTCTGACGGCCCCAGAGTTAACAGCTCTTTGCAGATTGAGTTCGCAGATCCCACAAAGCCGTGGAAAGTGCACAACGCATGGTTCGTCAAGCAGTCCGAGTTCAAGGTGTGCCTCCGACGACGGAGAAAGGGGCAGAATCCCATCTAAGAGTCAGGGAAGTTGCCGGAATATAGCTGTTGTCGCTCTGGCAAATGATGCTCTGTGTTTTTGGCTAGTTGGCCGTTCCCATTCGAGGACGGCCGCGCTAGGCATGCAGCCGGCGGTTGGAATCTTGGTAGAAAGCGATCGGCTGGAGTGGGACTAGCCGGGGCTCTTGTATGGTGGGTTTTCGATCTCATTGGGCCATCGGCACAGACTTTCCTTGACAACAAGCCGAGGAAGAGTGTGCCGCGGCCGGAGTATCAACTCAGAGCTTCGGCGAAAAGTGCTGGAACAAAGCGGCGGGCGGTGACAGTAGTGTTGCTATTATCAACACCTTGGATTCTTGATTCGGTTCAACACGATTTGACTCGTCTGAAAAGATAAGAGCTGCGACAAAAGCATTTGTATAGGCTTCCGCACCCAGTCAACTCAACCCAGCGCAAGTTCCGCGCGGAGAGCAGCCTGAGCTCCTTCTGACGTAAACTCGACCCCTCCTTAGTCTCCAAATCCTTTATCCATCTTCAAACTCATCGTATTTCCCCCCCACGACAAACTCCCATCAACCTCAATGACAGGTCGACACAGACTCGCTGCTCTCTCCAAACAGCTCTCATCCGCCTCCCAATACCTCTTCGGCTCCTCCAAAAGAAACATCGCCAATATGTCGCACACACAGTCCGCAGCATGCTGCAACACTCCAGCTGTGGTCGGACATGGCTACAAAGAGAAGGGAAACTATATCACCGTCAATGGGATGAAGACATACGCGACTGGACCTTCGTCTGCCACTCAGGGGGTTGTGATTGTCTTCGACATTTTCGGGTTCTTTCCTCAGACATTGCAGGGTGCCGACCTGATCGCTTACGCCGATAAGGATCACCAATATCAGGTCTACATGCCAGATTTCTTTGACGGCGAACCCGCCGACATTTCCTGGTACCCACCAGACACAGAAGAGAAGGGCAAGAAACTGGGCGAGTTTTTCCAGACCGCTGCTGCCCCTCCCAAGACAGTCGCGCGGCTCAACAAAGTGATGGAGGAGTTGCAGGCGAAGAACCCTGGTGTCAAAAGTTGGGGCGTCCTTGGATACTGCTGGGGCGGCAAGGTCAGTAGTACCATCTTTCTATCTGTCTGCCTCTTATTGCACTGTTACTAACAAACCACCAGATCGTCAACCTCGTATCTGGATCTAATACAGTTTTCAAGGCCGCTGTAGCTTGCCATCCGGCCATGGTCGACCCGAACGACGCACCGAACGTCGCTATTCCCATGCTTATGATTCCGTCCAAGGACGAAGATCAAGAGGCCGTGGACAAATACGAGGCCAATCTCAAGGTACCCCACCAGGTGGAATGGTTCAAGGATCATATTCACGGGTTCATGGCCGCGAGAAGTGACCTCTCGGATGAGGATGTGAAAGCAGCCTACGCAAAGGCTTACCGGATCGTGTTGGATTTCCTTCACAAACATCTTTGAAGTGTGAGATAATCGAGTGGTATTGTACGTAGATAGATTGCGAAGCAAAATAACGCAGACAAATAGCAAACCTTTGGGTGTGAAAAATACTATTCATATTGGGTGGGAATTACTAGACATTGTGTCCGCCCCCCGGGGCAACATGATTGTCCGCGAAGCGATCTCGTAGCGCACAATACATCACTGACCTTAGCGACACTATGTAAAGAATGATTATAGCATGAATGTCGTTTCTAGACACATTGAATCTTACAACTTGCTCAAGCACGCTATTCAGCAACGTAGGTATTGTTCAATCAGAATGTGGATAAACCTACGGCGCCAAGGTGCCGACCTTACCGGCGTCTGGCAACTAGCCTGACATGAATGTGATTGCCATGTTGTCTCTCTCGCCAAAAAAAAAGGATTGGAGCCTTTGAGCTGTTCGGGTAACATTTCCGGAAGTCTCCGATTTCATTCCTACTCCATTCAGTGCCGGCAGAGTTTGCCGAGACTCTGATAATGAACCACGCCCCCGATTCAAAGTGAAAGACGGGTTCCATGCACCACTGCCTCTTTCGAAAGCTCACGTTGTTGGTGGCGCCACACAAGCAGTTCGCAAGTAACGAAGAGAGATCCCGGCTCCTGTAGCTGGATTCTTCCCCTTCTTCAGACTGGGCTGGGATCATGATGGCTCTCCACTTCGGAACGTAAAAAGTGCATGATTTTTCTTTTCAAAAGCCACATTACCATGCCATAACCCGGCTACAGGCATCAAAGAGAATGTCCTTCCTTCATCAATGTTAATGGTCATGAGATACTCCCTCTCCAAAGATACAACTTGAGCTCTGTGGAAACGTTAAACATGGGTCGTCCAATCATCTTCTGGATGCACTCAGCGCTCGCGGGCTGGTGGTTGAGCCCTCCACAAAAAGAAT
This sequence comes from Fonsecaea pedrosoi CBS 271.37, assembly GCF_000835455.1. Classification (NCBI taxonomy): domain Eukaryota; kingdom Fungi; phylum Ascomycota; class Eurotiomycetes; order Chaetothyriales; family Herpotrichiellaceae; genus Fonsecaea; species Fonsecaea pedrosoi. The sequence goes on along the minus strand of NW_013550615.1, from coordinate 5,347,673 downwards.
GCAACAATGATGGTGATTTTCAAGGCTGCAGCCGTCCACAACGCACCGGCGAGTCCGACTGAGCTATGTGACCATAGTCCCCCGAGGATGGCGCCGAACAGCAGCAATAGGGGTGCCGCTGCCCTCCGGTTCCTCTCTGCATTCTGAAAAAATCCCGCCATGATCAGGGGATCCGAGAACAGGTCGCAGTAGATGCTCGTCAGAACGACACTGGTGAGGCTATTGTATTGTAGAGCCCGGCTAGTCACAGCTTGTCCGCTGCTTTGGAATGCAACCAATGAAATGGGCACGATCACTTCCCACCGAAGGTCGTTTCCTTGCCTGCTATCGACCATCACAACAACAGCAGCTACCACGACCAGCAGCATCTGGATGGCGAACGAGGCAAGCAGAACCCAACGTCGCTTGGGCGAGAAGTAGCGGTGGAAGCGACTGAAGCAGAAGGAACCAAAGCAAAAGAAGGCGATCGACGTAAGTGACCTAATCCATCGCGTTCCTTTGGTCGGCTCAACCAAGCCCAGTCCAAGGTAGACGGTGTTGCCAGTTTGCATGCTCACAAAGGAACCCCAGATGAACACTGCTGAGCTGTCGAGGAGCCCGGTGATGACATACGACAGCAACAGCAGCAGATCAGCCCAGCGCCTGTCGATATCCTCTTTCAAATATTCTCGAAAGCGAGCCAGAGACCGAGGGGAGTCCCTCTTAACAAGTAGAGGACCACTCTCATCTTCAGAACCTTGGTGTGGCTGACTCGCAGCAGTTGAGTCCCCGTTGATGGCCCCGTAGCCATTCGCTGTGGTCATTATTGCGTGTGAGCACTAACAGATGCTCCTTCTGGCGTGATTTGTGGTCTGGTCTGTCTGGCTATATGGGGAGTGGGAGCATAGGGAGGAAGTAAAATGTCTTGGGACGTGAGAGCAAGTGGACTTTGCTGCTGACAAGGAGGACGAAACGATCAGCCGGGCGACGGGGGGAGAAGTCGAGGTCCTTTTCTCGTTTTGCGGAGTTCTGAACCGCGCGTCATGGGCATGGTTGATCAATATGGATGATAGTGGTGAAAGTGGGTTGAGTGGTAGTTGGTGGCTGGAATCCCCTTCCCCGTCGTCCCCGTAAGTTTTTTGGCCCGTTGAAACAATGTGGGCCGGATGAACGTTCTGCCGTCATCATGACGTTCCTCCTCATTCGCGCCACGGCGGGGCTACTTTTCCCCCTTTGATGCTTGGGCAAAATGTACGGATTGGCTGGACGGAGAGCTAGTCTGCGGAGAGCATATGTTTATATCTCTCTACTATGTAAGGGTATATATACTGTGCAGCTCAGTTCCACCCCCGACTTTTTCTCAGAAGATCTTGTTTTGTACCTCCATCTGTCTTACTTGTCTCGCTATGCATCTTTCCCTGTGGTCCCTGTTCGTGAGCTCTTGCTTGGCTGTACCGGTCATTCACCGGCAACAACAGGCCCTGCAACCTCTCGACAGGAATGACCCCTACACGCCTGACAACCGGGATCCCTACGATAGTAAAATCGACTCGTATGGCAAAGACTTGCAGCCACTGCCTTGGCGGAACGGCGATGGCGCGACCATGATGGGGCCGCGAAACAAAGACCGCGAGAGGCAAAACCCAGATATGCTTCGGCCTCCCAGCACCGATCATGGGAGCATGTCCAACTATCGTTGGAGTTTTGCCGACTCTCATATCAGGATCGAGGTGAGCTCATAGAAGAGGACTCCCATGCCTGGTTTGGACCTCCAACGTGACTGACGCCGCGCAGGAAGGAGGGTGGACACGTCAAACTACCATCAGAGAACTCGGCTCGAGCAAGGAAATTGCCGGTGTCAATATGAGACTCGATTACGGTGTGATTCGAGAACTTCACTGGCACAAGGAGGCTGAGTGGGCATATGTTCTCGAGGGTAGCGTGCGCGTCACTGCTCTGGACACTGAGGGCGGCAACTTCATCGACGACCTTCAAAAGGGAGACTTGTGGTACTTTCCATCAGGCCATCCCCATTCTCTGCAAGGCTTAGACCCCAACGGCACGGAATTCTTGATCGTGTTTGACGACGGCAACTTCAACGAAGAATCGACCTTCTTGTTGACGGACTGGCTAGGTAAGTCAAGTCTCTTGGGTCGTCCATTATTTGGTAGTGAAACGTCCACTGATGCGGTGCAGCCCACACTCCCAAGTCTGTCCTCGGCGAGAATTTCCGCCTCTCGCCCGAGGTCTTCAAGACCATTCCCAAATCCGACAAATATATTTTCCAGGGTAGCTTGCCAGGCTCCATTGACGAGGAGAAGCCAGATGGCACACACGTCAAGAAGTCCAAATTCAAATTCACCCACAAGATGATGGATCAAGAGCCTCTCAACACCACTGGGGGTCTGGTCCGCATCACCGACTCGACCAACTTCCCCATTTCCAAGACCATTGCCGCAGCCCATCTCGACATCGCGCCCGGCGCAATGCGTGAGATGCATTGGCATCCCAACGCTGACGAGTGGTCATACTTCATTAAAGGCCGTGCACGTGTCACCATCTTCGGCGCCGAGGGCAATGCTAGAACTTTCGACTACATGGCTGGAGACGTCGGCGTGGTACCCCGGAATATGGGCCACTTCATCGAAAACTTGAGTGAGGATGAGCCCGTTGAAGTCCTGGAAATCTTCCGCGCCGAGAAGTTCCAGGACTTTTCATTGTTCCAGTGGCTGGGTGAGACGCCCAAGAAAATGGTTGCGGATCACATCTTCGCCGACGACCAAGACGGAGCAGACAAGTTTTTGAAGGAGATTCACGATGCAGATTATGATCCGATCCGGGGAAAGGCCGAGTAGTCCTGTTAAGCGAGATTGTTGCCCAGTATCGGCGTTTTGCAATAGGTGAAGGGAAGATAAGGTCCCAAAACGTATCTGTTAAGATCAAATCCTTTAGCACCGGGGGAACATTGCCTCGTATAGTGGACTGATCAACACCTTGACAGCAGGACTGGAAGAGGATTTGATACCTGAGTGGCGTAGTATTGTTATGAGGATCTCAGGTGCCCAAACCCTGTGCCACCAAATTGTACCTCAGGTGGCAGAACGATTTGCCGGCTTAGACGAGCCCTTGTTGAAGCCATCCACCCCGAGTGCGACCTAGAAGCAGTGGCCTGTCTTCGACATACTCGTACTCTAAGACTCATGAGGTATTGGTGCGCGACTGAATTGGCACTGCTGAAAATGACTCTGTTCGGCCACAAATTGACGGCGGAGATATCAGCAGTACTTGGCAGATTTAAACGTGGCCAGGGAGCGAGTCAGGCAACTTAGTACCCCATCTCGCCGCCAACGATGGTTTTAGGATGTAATCCTCCATATGAAGTACGAAGACGCCGCCTCAGCGGGGACCATAGTCGAGGTGTTTCTGGTCACACAGACTTGAAGCAGGCTGCTCGTACAAAGAGTATCTCAAGTCCCATCGGGAAGCCAGAGTAGATCATCCCAGATCCAGGCTTGAGAAGTGCCATCGAATGTATTTGACACTCTGCTGTTTGGCACGGCACCGAGGCCCGAGAGAGGTTGCGAGTACGAGAATGTCCCAGACATCGATGACAGACCGACTTGTTCTTGCTGTCGAGTGCCATTTCCGAGGCGGCCACTGAGCCCATAGCGACCATCACGAAACACTACAACTCGTTAGAAAGGGGTGAAAGACAGGCCTAAGGACATCAAACCATCTTGTAGAGAAAGAAGAGCGTCACTGAAGTTGCCTGAACCGATATCTCGGGGCAGCTCGCTAATGGGGTGGGAAAACAGCTCAGGCGCGTCTATACCAGTCGCGCCAAAGATACTAGCATCCTGCGCCGGCACGTTGTTTTCATTGTTAGGAGCCTGCACTGCGTAAGGCTTCATGAGCGGGGAAAGCTCGTCGATGAGAGGGTATTCAGCGACGAGCCTGTCCTGTGCACGATCCTGACCTGACGACTCTGCTTCTGTCAATAAGGCCTTCATCTCTTCCGCGAGGATCAGTCGGATAAGCTCTTCCAGAACGACACCACACTGATCAGACACCGTTGTGCGAAATCGATGAAGCTGAGGCAGCTTGATGATCCTGCCTACCGCACGTTTCGCTTGATGAGCTTGATCTGAGCTGGGATCGGAGAGAGCGAAGATGCCAAGGACAACACCAGCGGTGAAGGACTGGATCCCAGCGTAAGCTGCTCCATGAGTGTTTTGAGCAGCAGCTAGGATCTCGGCGTGTTCGCCAATCTTTGATGTTCTCATCGACGAAACCCAGCATTGATACTTACTTGTCCTGATCATCGTCGTATCAACCGCTTCAATGCTAGTGTGCAGTACCATTTGGTCTGGATCATTGCCTACTTGTGGTGCTGCATGGGGAGACCGGGGGACGCGGTTTATCGTCAACAGAGGCCTATGGAGTACCAATTGAATATTGTCATAAGAGAGTTGAAGGGCGAGGGCTTGAAGCTGGAAGGTTCGGATGGTCCTCATACTCGTCCTGTCGGTGCTGCTGTACTTTAAATTCTTAAGCCGCAATTCCGGCGGGATACATTTTTCCCACCGTAACAGGCGGTGATTGATCGCTTTGATTTCTCGGACAACTTCAGAAAGCGTTGCTCCACTCCGGAGATAGATGTTGCGAGTGATAGTAGAAGCGATTCGATACAGTCGAAACTTGTATCTCTGGTAGGATGCTATGGTAACTGGCCCGAATGCTTCATCCTCATAGCGTTCAATCGAATCAAAACCCGGGCAAGTTGTTGAGGTATCATCGATGTTTCCGGGGAAAGAGACGTCCCAGTCGCTGTCATGGACGTTACAGGGAGTCCCAAACGAGATGGCACTAAACCTATACCACAAACGGTGAGTTACTGGATGTTCGCAGGCCTGAAGACCTCTCTTGACTCACACCTCGGCCGTATAAAGTGCCCAGCACAGCCGCCGCCATACCTCTCGCAGGACAGGGTCATCCATCTTCCAGCGTGATTCCTGTTGCAGTCCTAAAGCTTGAGCGACTTTGAATGCACTTCCCACCAAGGCAAAGCTGCGATTTGGTCTGCTATGGTAGACATAGTATGACGAAAGAAGGATCGAGATTTGAACAGCCTCAATATTGGCTTGATCAAAGACATCAAGTAGTCGATCTTCTGCTTTGCGGATCAGCTGGTTTCCAAGCCCGTCCATATCAAACCCCGGGCATCTCGCTTCAGCTTCGGATCTGGTTGAGTACTTTGCGCCAATACCAATGACCAAGACAACGAGAATCAGAAAAGAGATTCGATCAGCGCGGACAAAACCCGTGGTGATGAGCCCTCGTAGTTCAGCGTTCAAAGAAGGTTCGTGCAATAACAGCATGAACCAATGCACAGAATATGAATAGCTTTCCAAAGCGTAGTCGATCACATGGGGAGGTGGCAATTCCATCTCAAGCAGATCACATATGGGTAGATACTGCCCACCGGCTTCAGAAGACCTTACATCAGGACTGCTACCCGGAATTGCGTCAGTCGAATGGAATAGCCGTGCCGCAGAATTGTGCTCTCTAAAGAGCTGATCCACAACCTCGTAGGTCGACGTCCTTTCCCCATATATCTCAGAGGATCGCCTGATAGACTCTTGCGGGCTTCGTGTGGATGAGGGCGGGGGGTTGGTCTGGGACAAGGCAGTGGCAGGGCTCGTTCGAGGCCCAAGAGAGATCGAGGTCTGCGGAGAGAGCGCAGGCGGCTGATCAGCATCGAACCGGCCGGCGTCACTTGTGTCATGGCTGGCTGGGATGTCCGCGGAGGGTTTCTCCAATCCTCTGTTTTCCGGTCGCTCTCTGCATTCGACTCCAACACGCAAGCACAATGCACACGGTCTGATATCATCACATCGCAATTTCTGCTTCCGGCATCTTAGACAGGCACGTCGCGCTCGCGGCAAGGGCCGTTTCTTCGATGAGGACGCTGTCGCAGGAGTCATTAGGTAGGCCACACACTAATCGAGATTTCTGGAGGAGTGTTTTGAGCCACAACTGATAGGATAGGCACGGCGAGGTAGACAGGAACAAGACATGTTAGCAAGTGTCTGTGGTAGACTGCTAGATGTTGAGCGCCAGAGCGGATTGCAGTATTCGGTACTTGTGATTGGTACAGTAAATTGGTTGACGCATGCACGAACAGGAACAGAAGAACCTCGGTGTTATCACTTAAAGTATCTGCGGGGGGTCATTTATTTGGTCCGCGCCCGGAAATCATCTTCCTCTTCCCCGTGCAAATATATTTTTACCAACAGCTCTTTTCTACTTGGCAGCGTTGACATGGGTACCGAGTACGGGGTACAGGCCTTACATACCGGAAGCAGTCTTGCCTAAGCGGCTCTGCTTAATATGCTGCCACAGGGCTGGTGCCCGGATGCAGGACCGGATGAACAAACTCCACCAGCTGGAACTAATGGGCTTTTACCGCCCTAGTCGCCTTCACCATCAGCATCTTCGAAGCCCTCCAATAAGATTTCCATCACAGGCCCCTTTACCAAGACTCGGAACTTCCTTATTCCCTCGTGACCGGAACTTCTTCCACCGGAATTCAGCTGGAATACATCCTGTGCTCGAATACCCCAGTCTGACTCGATTCATGCCTCGTCATCCAATAAGTGAGCCATAGATAGAAGCTCTGTAAGTGTTTTAGGAGGTAAGTTCTCTTCTTCTCCCTCTTCGTCCTTCAATGGATTGAGTACCTGGTGCCGTTTCGAACTATCCTCGAGGAGCTACCAAGGGTGGAAGCAAAAGCCTCTACCATCGGCGGCTTTCCGCAATGGTAGTCCACACCTCCAAAGGGTCCGTCAGAGTAGGCGGTCTCGGCAAAAGAGCCCCTCGGGCATGTGAATCGTGCCGCTCAAGGAAGGTCCGTTGTGATGTTACCAGGACTAAGATTCCGTGTACAAACTGCAGACTTGACTGCAAAGACTGCTCATTACCCACAAGCAAGCGACGTCATGTCGGGGATCGTATACTAAACCCAGCCTTCTTTGAGGGCAAGCAACACGGTCCTCGGAGCCCAATATGCGACGCCATCATTGATTTCGGAGATATAAATGGCATCGTCTCGGAGGGGACCAAATATGCTGCTGCCAACGGTGCAGTTGGGCATGGTACTTTCAACATCTTCGGTCTCTCTGAAAACGTTGCCTCCAATTTACCAGCGGCGGCCGATGACTGCAAGGCTGGCGATAAAGATGACACAACAGGTGTCGAGCAGCATTTCGAGGCAGACGTCCTGGCAGATTTCCTAGCGGCATATCCATCGCCCTCACAGACTATTTTGACAGACCATCAACAACCGTTACTTCCCGAGTATATCACACCTTTGAAGAAGACTCTGTCTGCCGAAGACCTGAACCACCTCAGGCGAAGGGGTGCTCTCGACATTCCTGACTCGATAACGCGTGACCTTCTTTTGACAACTTATGCGAAATGGGTACATCCTTTCGCACCGATGCTGGATCTCCAAGCCATCCTGTCGGCAGTCTCCAACAACGGTAGCACAGGCACAACCAGCCTGCTTCTTTTCCAAGCAATCATGTTTGCCGCAATGGCATACCTCAAGACGAACAGCCAGCATGGAAGCCACAAGCAAACGAGAGGCATATTCTATGAACGTGCCCGACTTCTTCACGACTTTGACGTCGAAGTGGACCGGCTCATCATTTGTCAAGCGGCTATCCTATTGAGCTTCTGGGACGGGGACTGTGAAGGTGTCCGGGACAGCTATTATTGGATCGGAATCGCCACATTGCACGCAACCAGTATCGGGCTCAACTTCGATCCCATGAACAGTCTCTCAGACCCAAACCATCGGCGTTCATTCAAGACGACATGGTGGACACTTGTGATGAGGGATAGATTGCTTGCTGTCGCCTTGCGGAGACCGGTACAGAATAGCGTGTTTCGTTTCGATGTTCCCATGTTACATCTTGACGACTTCCGACTAGACTCGCTTTTGGTTGCTTTCCAGAAAAACCTGCAGGTTCACGACATTAGCTTACCCGAGCTAGAGACACTCGCCAGTTCCTGCGTGGCTCTAGCTCAGCTTTCCGAGTACATCGATAAAGTCTTAACTGTGCAGTATACTGTACAAAGAGCCCCCTCTGCTGCAGGACGGAGCGCAGTCGCTGTATCTCTGGTTCCGAGGGTCACCAGTCCAAGATGGCTGGATATCATGACGTGTGGACAAGAGCTGCAAAATTGGTATGGATATTTACCAACTGAAATACAACAGGCTGAGTGTCATCCCGACATCGAAGATCGAAAGGAGAACGAGCTCGTGAGTGTCCACAGGGCTCTCTTAGCCGGTTATTACGCCATGACTTTGATGACTCTATACCGGCCTTTGCTCAACCTGTCATGCTCAAATGCAAATGAGACCAAGCTGCGATGTCTGTCGATGAAGATGGTTTCACAGGCCTCAAAAAGCATTACAGGCATATTCACCAAACTCTATGCTGACCATCTCATCCCCTGGTTGCCAGACACTGCGATTGCCATTTTGGAACCAGCCGTCGCCACACACCTGCTCTACAGTATGTCCGAGCTTGAACAAGTGCGACAGATCAGCTTTCAAAGGTTTTACCTCTGTTGGCGCATTCTCCAGCAGCTGGGAGAAGTTTACTATCTGGCAGAGACCACCATGTCGATGCTCAATGCCGCCGCCCACAGGCTCAAGTCGCTGCCAGACCTGCGGGGCCTGAAGTCTGTCGCTTGTTCACAGCTCATTGATGTAATCAGTCCGTCTGGTGGTGGCGATGACACCGCAACCCATATAGCCGTTCCCTTTATCGGCGTTGTTGGAGACCAGAAGAAGGATCAGTCCGATGTGGCAGTGGACTGGAGTGACCCGCCAGACACCAGGGAGCAACGCAGAGATAATAAGCAGGTATCAGACACATGTGACCATAATTTCGACCTGGAAGCGAACTGTGCCTTGGATTCGATCAACTTTGACCAACTTGTCTATTGGGATGCTGTCGAAGAGATCCCGACTAACAGCTCGCTATGAAACCCTGCCGCACACGACGCTGCGTCGACAAGGTCTCAAATACACCGCAAGCTAGATGTAAAAGCTGCTAGCTGCATCATGTATGAATATAACTGTGACGAGGGACGCGGCTTAGAACACTCGCTTGTATAATGTTTGCTTTGTTGAAGCGCCACCGACGCCTCAAAGACGCACAGTGCAACACTTGTACTCCTTCGCCGCACGGCCTCGTAAAACCGGGACAAGACATCGGCTAACTGAGCAGACCATCCACCACTCAGCTCAAAAGCTGTTTATCCTGCTTAAATTAAACCCGTGGCTGACAATACTGGCGACGAGTCAATGTAAAGTAGCACAGTAACAATAGCGATAAGAATTGACATGGAGGTAACCATCATTAGGGTCAATAGCACCTCGATCCCTATCGATAATATGAGCTATATCTGATCTGACGTCCGCCTCATCGCTGTGTTGACTAACTACCTAAATTCTGAGAGGGCGACCATTCGCTATCCATCGAACTATGCCGTTTATTTCCTCTCGAGGCTTGCTGGGGAGCAACCCCGGATTCCCCAACGCTAGCCCGGATCGACCTCGTTGTTTTCCAATATCTGCCTAGGTAATTACATCAAGTGTCACGACAAGCCCTAGGCGGTGATCACGACGTCATGTGGGGAAGCGCTGCAACAAGAGGTCCTTTTAAGAGAGTAGAGGGCCACGAGGACAACGACGATCGACTGCAATCTCAAATTATGGGTACTGCCTTCTTTTCGCTCTGTACTCGGCCAGACGGAATGGACGAGCTGTGTAACAGCTATCACAACTGAGCCCAGAGTAGACAATATTCTTCTGAAAAGTGAAAAGAAAGAGATATCCGACCTACCACTGGCGACACAAAGCAACTCGTTTTCGCAAAGCCGGAAGGTTCGAGACCAGAACAGGCCTCCAGCCAGCATGGACGACTATGGGGAGCAGGCAGAGGAGTCTCTGCTAGAGCTACGAGACAATTATGTCAAGCCAGGTTTGTGCTCTTGAATCTCGGGCGCGATGGCTGTCTTCTACTCGTGAATCCCCGTGGCTTCCTCAAAAATGTAAGCCGTTAACAAAGAGGATTCTTAGGTCTTCGAGGAACTTTCCAGTCGAAATATGTCGTCCTTTGTGCCTTCGTTGTTAGGCTCGGGGGTTTCCTGTTCGGTTATGGTATGTATCACGCACGGATTGCAGGCCAATCCGAGTATTAGGATCAAAGGTTGACTTGCACCTGTAGACCAGGGAGTCGTGTCTGTCATCCTTGTCATGGACCAGTTCCTCGACCAATTTCCTCGAGTCTCAGAGACCGCCAGTGGAGCTGGCTTTTGGAAAGGATTCATGACGGCCATGATTGAGCTTGGAGCACTTATCGGTAGGCGCTCCGCATGGGCTTCCAGAATCATGTCAGGATTACACCAGGTCTAATTATCTCCTCACAGGGGCGTTCAACCAAGGCTGGGTGGCCGAGAACATATCCCGAAAATACTCGATTTGTGTGGCTGTTTGCATTTTTGTGGTCGGTTCAATCTTGCAGACGGCCGCACAGGACTATGCAATGTTGATTGTTGGCCGCCTCATCGGTGGCATTGGTGTCGGGATGTAAGCCTGAACGTAATCTTACCTTTTGGATCTCTTGAGCTGAATTGGCCTCTAGGCTGAGTATGGTGGTCCCTATATATATCGCGGAAGTGTCGCCACCAGAGATCAGAGGTAAGTTGCTCGTTGACCCTGCTCTCGGCGAGACTGTGTGCATTGCTGATCATGCGAAAGGAACTTTGCTTGTCCTCGAAGAGTTTTCCATCGTTTTCGGTATCATCTGTGCCTATTGGTTGACCTTTGGCACGCGTTATATCGGCAGTGAATGGTCATTCCGACTTCCCTTCCTTCTGCAGATCATACCCGCTGTACTTCTGGGCATCGCTGTCCTCTTCATCCCCTTTTCACCCAGGTGGCTTGCGTCAAAAGGGCGTAACCAAGAAGCCCTGGCCGCTCTGGTCAAACTCCGCCGAGTTCCAGCAGACGATCCACGAATTCAAGCCGAATGGTTGGATATTCGTGCTGAAGTTGCGTTTCACAACGAGGTTGCTAAAGAGAAGCATCCCAATCTCGACATCGTGGGATGTCGGTCTCGTTGGGATTCTGTCAAACTGGAACTTGCGGCTTATGCTGACTGTTTCAAACAAGGGTACTGGCGCCGCACTATGGTCGGCGTTGGTCTGATGTTCTGTGAGTCCTCAATCTTTGTTTCTGGGCTCTTATCTTCTGCATCCTCCCCAGCTTGGTCATGGCTAACGAATCTTCGCAGTCCAGCAGTTTGTTGGCATCAATGCCCTGATCTATTACTCACCCAGCTTGTTTGAGAGCATGAATGTCGATTACAACATGCGGCTTGTTCTCTCGGGTATACTGAATGTCACGCAGCTTGTTGGAGTTTCGACATCTCTGTACACCATGGATCGCTTCGGACGGCGGCCGCTTCTGCTGTTGGGAAGTGTCATCATGACCATTTCCCATGTCATCATCGCAGTCCTCGTGGGTTTATACTTTGAAAGCTGGGATGATCATAAAGACAAAGGTTGGGTGGCCGTTGCTTTCCTTTTCCTCTATATGTTGGCCTTTGGCATGACATGGGGACCTGTGCCGTGGGCTATGCCATCGGAAATCTTCCCAAGTTTCTTGCGAGCGAAAGGTGTGGCATGGAGCACCTGCAGTAACTGGCTCAATAACTTAATTATCGGCTTAATCACACCACCTCTGATCCAAAATACTCGGGGATTCGGAGCGTACACATTCTTCGCTGTCTTTTGCGCCCTGGGTGGGATATGGACTTGGTTCTGTGTGCCAGAAACAAAAGGGCGCAGCCTTGAGGATATGGACCGGGTGTTTGGAGATAGAGCTGCGGCGGCAGATAAAGCTCGAAGGAAGGAAATCATCAATGAGCTCAAGCAAGTCGATGGTCAAATGAAGCAGGAAGAAATAAAGACAGCATAACTGCAATCTATACGGATCGACTTATTCCAGTCCGCGATGAACCGCAAAGCCTGTGGCTGAATCAAAAATGCAGTTTTTGATCTTCGTTTTCTGTGCTCCCTTTAGATTGCCGGCATCGATGGCGTCGCACAGAGAGGGATTCTCTGTTCTCTTAGGTGATCGAGAAAGAACTGGCGACTGTCAAAGTGCCACTGCGTTCTTTCGTGGTCGTACCGAAGCATCGACATGTCGTTTGATCTGCCTAGAGTTTACCGTGAAACAACCTCCTACCTTTCCTCCAACACTTTGTGCGTGTAGTAGGTCGGAGAAGGGGTTGTTCGCGGACTTTGAGCGGACATCTACCAAGAACTGTATTGAAGCATCGCAGGAGCTGACACCGGCCACTCTTGATGATATGGTGCTCGAGAGTCCTTGTGTCTCGTCGAGAGAGTAACGCAGGTGAGTCGCTTCACCAGAAACGGCAATCTGGGTCCATCTTGTTGGCTATTTGATCAGCGAGCTCTTGTCGACAGTAGAGCCAAATAGGGATGACTCGTGTTCGAAGCTGAGCATGCCGACAAAGGGATGTGAGGGCAAGAAGATAGTCATTCCTTCGGATGAGGACGAGGCAGAATAGAACAAAACCCCAAGAGCCGAACAGCCCCACAGAAACCCCCCCTTCACCCCCACAGGTCAGCATCTGGCTGGAATTACGGGGTGACACCGGATCGAGGTCGAGGCTCAAACAACTGCCGGGGACTAGACAGTTTGCAATTCATATACGGCATGAAGTGCCGAGTACATGAGAAGAGATAAGTAGACTTGGCCGACGTCGGACATCTAGGAAAATTTTCTCTTCAGATATCGTTGTTTCGATTCTTCAAGCAGCTCAAAAGCAGCATTCCAGTCAGGAGAAGTAAGGACGATCGCAAACAAGGCGCAGGGTGACCGAAGCGAAAAATGACAATTCCGTCTACTCACAAAGTCTCCATTCTGGTGGTAAGGATGCGCAATGACCGCTTACTGCTCAGAAGCACTCACGGGTGGATAGAGGCACGATGGGACATACCACTTTGAAACCAAAACCATGCCGGTCCCCGAGATCAGTCCTACCGATTTGCTAGTTCGCTTGTCGGTATCAGGAGTGTGTGGCTCGGATTTTCATCTTGCAGAGGGCCACTCGGGCCCAACTTGCGACATTCTCGGACATGAGGGCGTTGGACGAGTTGTGAAGCTTGGATCTGCAGTGAATCCGTCCTTTGTCAATGTTGGTGCTCGGGTTGGTTTAGGATGGGTGCGGGACGTGTGCGAAGAATGCTTCTGCTGCTTATCCCCAGGCGGCGAGGGACGTTGTTTGGCAAAGTTGTGCTCTGGCTTGAGAAGAGACGGTACTTTTGCAGATTTCGCCGTTGTCCCGTCGCGGTATGTAATTCGGATCCCGGAGGACGTCCCTGACGATCTCGTTGCACCGATTCTATGTGGCGGGGTGACGGCGTACAAAGCCATCAAGGTCAGTGAGGCAGTCCCAGGCCGATGGATGGTCATCTCAGGTGCTGGAGGTGGTGTTGGGGCTTTGGGAATTCAATATGCGAAGGCCATGGGATACCGGGTTATCGCGATTGACGTCGGAGATGCCAAAAAGGAGTACTGTCTGAAGCTGGGCGCCGAAGTGTACTATGATGCCAAAGAACTCGACACGGCAACGGTCATGGCACTCACAGGAGACGGTGCTGCGGCAGTTTTGGTCATGGCGAACTCGGGGAGAGCGTACCAGGCGGCACTGGAACTGGTGGCTCCCTACGGGACACTTGTCTGCGTGGGAATACCGCCGGAGGATCAACTGGTAAACTTTCATCCTATTCTGGGTATTTCCAAAGGCGTGAAGATCATCGGCTCTGCTGTGGGAACCAGAAAGGACATCTGGGAGGCAATCGAATTCGTGCAACGGGGCGCCGTGAAGCCAGCAGTGGAAATGGCCACCTTGGACGATCTGTCCGATATTGCGAAGAACTTTGGAAAGGTGAGCAGCATCCTCATTCTTCCTCTCCCCCTCTTTCTCTGGGACATAGCTTTGATGAATATATCTTTGATCGATCGAAAACAGACTTCGGGCAAGTATGTCATCCGGTTAAGTGATGAAATCAACGGTTCCGACTCCGGGAATGCTGATGCCCTGAAAAACGGTCACTAAGGGAACAAGGCACGTCGAGGTCTCCAGTGAGAGGATACATACCCTTTTTTGTGCAGCGAGATTCAAGCAATAGATACAGATCGAAATCCTGCGTATTGACGTTTTCCAAGCTCGGATATCACGGAGTGTCGACTGATTGGACTTCGCTTAAGGAGCACCATCTTCGATCGTCCCTCGTTTGAAAGCTTCCCCGCAAATCATGCTCAGCGCTCATGCATGATTTGCCATTATGAAACTTGAGTCGTGCTTCGTCAACCGCTCACCAAACTCACCTCAGCATACGATTTGCGAAATGATGGCCAGGGCGTGCAGCTCCAGAACGCGCTGCTTTTGCCATCAGGTGATTGACGACGCCCGGCCACACCTCAACCCCTCTTTCGTCATGCAAGGGTGTTTTTTGAGAGCTGACCTGTCGTGTCCGTTCCCTTCTCTTTTGCATATCTCTTCGAGCTTCTGGACTGCAACTCCAGGTGAAATTGACCAGTAATGTTCTCGGTTGCGACGATGGCAGCACGACCGCTACTACTTGGCCTCGCTTCAGCAGCTCGGCCAAGGGCCCTGAGCCTTCCCATCCGAGGTGCAACCAGACGAGCGTTTCAGCTATCTACAGCAAACCTCAGACCCACGGCTGCCACATTGAGTCCTTCTGAGTCGATTCCGCTCAATAGCCAGACACCAACCCCGGGCACCGTACCCCCTGAAGCCGAGGTGTTTCCAGAGAACACGCACGCGGCCTTCCTGGGTGAAGCTGACAGCAATGAAGGGCACGACGCCGTGCGAGAGGCCCACGGGGCACCACAACCCGCCCTCGAAGCTGAAAATTCGGCATTCCTGGGCGAAGCAGACTCGGATGATCACTTTGAAGTGCGCAAGACTATAGAGGGAGATAACAATCCGCCCCTGGATGCAAACAATGCTGCGTTCCTTGGTGAGGCCGACAGTGATGACGGCTTTGAGGCACGAAGAGCGGCTGAGGGGGACAAGCAGGAAGGCCTGGATGCGACGAACGCCGCGTTTCTTGGTGAAGCTGATAGTGACGATGCACATGAGGCTGATTTTGACATACATCCCGAGAGACATCGTCACAGCATCGAAGATACCAGCGTCAGTGGGTTGCATGGGCAACAAGGAGAACAAGATCAGTGAGCAAGTAAGCTGCAAGGACCACTGCCGATGGATATTCCCCTTATGTACCTGAAACCGGCCCAATTTCAAGAAAGCCCATTGTTATTTTGTTCTGATATAATTGACCCGTCTCATTCTTTCTCAAATTTATCGTAGTCCTCTTTGCTCATGAGATTGTCGAGCTCATTCAGGTCACTCACTTCAATCTTCGCCAGCCAACCCTCAGACTCGGGGCTTTTGTTGATCGTTCCTGGCTTCTCTTCCAGCACCTTGTTATGATCGGAAATCTTGCCCGACACAGGCGTCATGATGTCGGAGGCAGACTTGACAGACTCGACTGCGCCGATCGTGTCGCCTTTGGTCACTTCCATGCCGAGTTCGGGAAGCTCAACATAGACGACATCTCCCAGGGCCTTAGCTGCGTACTCGGTGATGCCTATGGTTCCTGCGCTGGACTGTAAGCATCCTGCGATTGCCCACAGAGACCAAAGCTTTGAAATGGTGAAGATTGCGCTGGGGAAACATACCTGTCTTGCCGTCGCTGTCGAGCTCTATCCATTCATGATCTTCAGTGTATTTCTTCACGCATACTGTAAGCAAACTAGAGTTAGTAAAGCTCAAATTGAGAGAGTGGTGACGCACGGGCGGGTCTCGCAGAAAATGATCTGGTAGAAAGGTAGGTCGATCGACCTAGGTGAGACTTGACTGATGACCGCGGGACCACCACTCCTTTCGTGACCAATTTCGAGACTGCCGGCATGAGCCGACCTAGTGTAGGGGAAACCATTGTATGTTTGTCTTGACGCGGAAAATGAAGTGGAAAGACGCGAATATTTAAAAGGGCGCTGTTGTGAGCTCCGCAAATGCAATCGATAAAGATCTTGCGATCGGAGACAAACCCGCCGTCAAAATGCGCCGGTGAAAGTGGAGATCTCCCAGGGAAATTCTCAATTCCAAGTAAATCTAACAATTACCCTCGTATACTCTCAAGAGGTGACATTTCGGCCTCATTGAAAATGCTGTACGAGCTGATAGCTGTGGTAAGTACCTTGAGCTTTGTGCTCCTCGAATTCGAAGACAAGATTCAGCTGACTTATAACAGGTCCGGCCGGGCAACCTCAATCATGTCAAAGAGTACGCTTGCTCTCCCAGCTTCTTTGCACAAGTGGAATCACTCACTAACTCACTTTGACTCTGCGCACAGAATCGCCCGCGTCGCCGGTCAACAGATTCTGGCCTCCAGCGGTGTGATACGCGGCATGAAGAACTGGGGCCAGTTCGACCTCCCCCGACCGACCACGAAACATCAAACTCAACATCGGCAGGGCCATTACTTCGTGATGCAGTTTGACGCGTCGGTCAAGGCCCAGCAGGATGTCCGGCGATTTTTGAGTCTTGATCCACGAATGATCAGGTTCAGTGTCATTAAGATCGGCGACAAACTGGGCGGCATCAATGGTGCAATTGAAGAGGTGGACGGAGAAATACCCTGGAACTCGGGCACCCAAGTCAGAAATCCATTTACGGACCCTCGAACAACAAGGACAGGACCTCTAAGATAGCCAAAGAAGAAAAATAACGCGCTACGAAGGCGCAGTGCAGGAACATACGAACCATGGCGAGAGAGGCATGTCCACATGTCATTTCTATCCACACACAACTCCGGAGGAACACACGCTACAAATGGTGGTATCATCAACAAGTTTGTTCATCAAAACAGGCTCCACCGCCCTCTCTCCTTGGTCTGTGACGCCTTCGCCTGCTGCGTCTTCGTCCGACCCTCTAGCTGCCTCAGACTCTCGATCTTCTCTAACACCAACTCCAACATCTCCTTCCGCTTGATGACATCGAGATGTCTTCTGATCTTGGGGTCTTCTCTTGCAAATTGTTCAATCTCGTTGGGTTCCAGATGACGACCAAGCCTCAGATCTAACTCGCGGGGGAAATTGTAGTAGAATTCGGAAAGGAGTTCAACATTGAGGAAGAGCACCGCTGTAGACGTCAGCTTGTCGGCGACGACGTCCAGGAAGATCTCGGGGCAATAGTATTTGTTTTTGAGATTGGCACATTGCTTGGACTTGACCGCCATTAGGCGCATCTTGAGGATATCGGCACGGTCACGGAGGAAAACGGCTTCGCGACCTTTGTATAATAGTTAGCCTGACATACCTGTAACGGTTGAAGATGTTGACATACCCTTTTGAAGGAGAGCTGCTGAAAACCCACCAGCGCCACCGGCTCCATCGCCCTCGAGGACGATGTCTCCCTTCCTCACTCGGTCGATGAATCCCATCACATCTTTAAGTTTTTTTTTGCCAACGTTGTCTTCCAATTGTCTTTGCGCAGCTTCACAAGCTTTAAGTTCGTTCTTCAGTACGTGACCCACGTTTTCTCGTCCTTTATTCCACTCATTCGGCTCGACTTCGATCTCAAATTTGAATGGCTTGATACAATTTTCGACCTGATCGCTTGTACTGTAGAATCGATCATTCAATATGCTGGATGATGCATCAACAATGGAACGTTGAGCGTATGGATGTGAAGCAAACGTTGAGGCGGCGATCAACTTGTCGACATGGCTTTGTAGTTCCGCAGCCACCACAGTAGTTGCCAGTCTCCCAACGCCAAGTTTGGTAAGCTCCGATGTCGAAGCGTCCAGTTTGCGCTGCCAATATAACGAATGGGGATCAGCCTTGGGCAGTTCTGATAATGAATCTGCTTCGGGCTGAACCGGGGATAGATCCTCCACGGGCTTGTTCCAGTATCTTTTGGCCAGCACATCCATCACCTTCTGGTCAAGAACATCTTTCAACAAGGCTCTAACTTGAGGCCTGCCAAAACGCTCGCTAAATTCCTTGAATGAATGCTTGAAGCTGTCCAAGCTTTCGGCCAAGTACGACTCAGCACTGAGCGGCCTATCGTTATATTGTACTTTGAACTCATAGGTTGCCTCTTCCAGCTCTTGTACGATAGCATCTCTCGTGCCAGCAAGGCTCGCCGCCATTGTTTGCTCAAGAACGTGCATGAGCTTGTGCCGTAACGTGGTAGTACCCACAGCGAGTTCTGATTGTGGACCAAACTGTAACGGATGTGATGAGAAGTATGCATGTTCATTTTTGATGATGGCATTTGTCACATTGGCGCCCGATCGAGAGAAAAGCCCCGCTGACTGTGGTATCTTACATACCACGCCAACATAACCTAGCCTCAGAGGATATTTTCGATCCGACAAAATTTCAACGCCTCGGCGAGGGTCAACCAGATCCATTTTCGTGATGACGCCGATCGTTCTCTCACCCCGAGGGTCAACTCTCCGACTTGCCCTTAGGGCAGTTGAATTAGCCAAGTCCACGTCCGCGGCGGAGATGGCTAGGATAACATTGGGCGGCTGGATGTATTTATCGCATAAGTCGGAGATCTTCTGCTTCAGCTCGGAAGGCTGATCTTTGCCCGATACTTGGATATAACCCGGCAGATCAATCAGGGATAGGTCTGGAACATTAGGAGAGTAGATTGACAACTGAATAGGGTCGTCCGTAACACACTGCTCCGGGGGAACAGCGAGATTGAGGTCGGTGAGAATCTTTTGTATTTGTGTAAAATCCGTGATTTTGCCCATTCCGAGAGTGGGGAACTCGCCATACTCTGCTTTTGCATCCGGTGTGTTTACCAGCGTGAGTTCGATCGGGCGCCTGGTGACCATATTAGAGCCTTTTGGTAGGAATTCATGCCCGACGATCGCCTCGAGCACCGAGCTTTTCCCGGATGATTGTGAACCGATAACCACAATAGATGGTAGCGTCAGTGCGCCTCCCTGGCCGATCGTATTGAGAATGCTTCGGATCTCAATCATCTTTCTCGTCAGAACCATCATTTGATCATCTCGTGCCATCTCCGCAGCGGCTCGCTCGTCATCCTCACTCGATTGTTCCAGTACTATTGCTGCAGCCGAAGCAGCAGCAGCTCCGGCGGCGGACTTGCTCGGCTTGGGCGGTTGTGGTTCAGACTCGCTGTTGCCAGACTCCTCCCCCTTTTCAAAAAATTGCTGGAGCCATTCCGGTAGATGTGCCTCTTCTTTTGTGCGCTCCCAACCGACTCCTATTTGATCGACAATCCCCTTGGCACCCTCGAACATATTTGAGGACGTCTCCGAGACCGCTTCTCCGGCTTTTTTCAGGACGTTCAAGGTATAGGTTCCGGCCTGGGCGGCTTGGTATTGGATGTAAGCTAGGCCGGCAAGGATGCTCGCTCCAAACATGGCAGGGATGCGAGCCATTTTCAGGGCGAGCTTTGGAAGAATCCTAGCAAAGGAGATGGATCGGACGGCGGGGACATTGTGTATTGAACTGGACCCGATCGGCCATGCTCGCAGAGGGAGACGGACATTTGGCCTCAACAAGGCCCCGGGTCTTGTGGCAGCATAACTGTGGTGAAGGAGGCGTGCAGAGACGCCTCGCTGGCGCAATAGAGGCGCGACCCTCGCAGAGAGGAGTCTACCGCTCATCCCAGGTCAGGTCGAACATGAAGGTTGATGAAAGTTGAATTAAAGAAAAAGTTGTGGAAGTGGTGTCAACTGATACATGATACTACTCGTTAGGTACTAGGTAGTACGTTGGGGCAACAAAACACGAGAATGCCGAATGACGTGGGAGAAGATGCGCTCTGTGGCTCGCCCTGGTGCTGCCTACTCCGTAGTCTCGGTACAAAATCGCAGCCACACTTATGGCCGCCCAGCCACATATGAGTTCGCCACAATTTCGTGATCTCTTGCCCCCTGCACCAAGCATGGCGGCACCTGGCGGTGAAGTTTGGGACAACCAACATCAAACCCGCATGTGTCACCATGTCCTCTTGAAAAACAGCAATATCTGTGCTTCTGCCTGTCTCCTTTCCATATACACCGGGGTCCTGGCGTTTGTTGGATCGGGGTCATTTGATGCTTGGACTGCTGATACCTTTTGCCTCCGTGCAGAGAAATATAATGCGCCTGGTCGAGTATATGACTCAACAACCAACCTCACACCAAAATTGGGTTGATTTTCAAATTTTACCTGTTTGAAGATGTGCAGATTTCTTGTACGCATTTGACCCTTGTTTATGCTTACATTCCTACTCACAGGGTTCCAGGTGTACAAGGGCTCTGAGCCGATCATACTTTCCAAGTTGATCACTGAACCATCGCACAGCATTCTCACGCAATCTTATGACAGTCGCCTCCGCCTGGATAGCCGTCGCCCGGTCAATGGGGATGGCTTTGGGGTTGGGTGGTATACGGAGCCAGAGTTGGGTCCAGATCCATGTGTTTTTACATCGACTTTACCGGCATGGAACTGCGTGAATCTCGAACGTCTTGCGCCGAAGACGGCCTCGAGGCTGATCTTTGCCCATGTCAGGGCCACCACCGAGGGGTCGTTGGCCGAAAACAATTGCCACCCTTTCCAGCACAACACGTTGATGTGGATGCACAACGGTAATATCGGGGCCTGGAAGTACGTGAAACGCCCACTAGCTGACAGTCTTTCGGACAAATGGTTCCTTGGTGTGAAAGGCGGCACTGATTCGGAATGGGCGTTTGCATTATTCCTCGATACCTTGGAGCGTGAGGGGGTCGATCCAAGCTCCGAGCCCAAGGGTGGTTTCGACACCAAGACTCTGCGACGGGCCATGAAGAAAACCATTGCCCAAATCAATACGTTCGTCAAGGCCGTCCCTCCCGAATACAAAGTCTCAGATGTGGAGACTAGAAGCCTACTCAATTTTGCCGTTACAGACGGCCACTCTGTCATTGTCACTAGATATGTCAGCAGCAAAACCGACGCCGCTGCAAGTCTGTACTACTCGTCTGGAACTGCTTGGGTTGAAGGAAAGATCAAAGGGCAATTCAAGATGGAGAGGAGAGACAAAGCTTCCGATGTGGTCCTCGTCGCCAGCGAGCCCCTCACCTTCGAGAGACACAACTGGCTATCCGTCCCCACGAACACGATTGTTACAATCTGTAAACAGACGGTGTATGTACGGCCCATCAAAGATGAATACTATGACCCAGATCCCTCGACAGAGCGCTCGACAGGTTTTGCTAGGTCCAAAGGTCTAGTGTCAAAAGCACCCGGGGGGGGAACTGCAACACCCACTCCGATGGCTGCAACCCCAGTTGCGGGCGCTGGGGTCGAAAATGCCACTGGAGAATATATCGCGAAAGAAGATCTGGATGTATTCCGCGAAAAGATGGCGAAATTGCAGCCCCAAAAATGTAGCGAAACCAATGGGCAGATGGATCAACTATCGGTTTAGGCATCATGATTTACAAGCCCGACCTCACTTGATAAGGAAGTGAAGATGTGCTCTTTAGGCGCAGGAATGTATTGTGGAAATGAAAAACACTCAGGGTTTTTGGACAAAAAGTGGGATCAAGGCGCAGAATGATTACGATTGGGGGACAAGCGGTGGGAGCGAGCAAGGTGCTTTGGGAGTTGACACCATTTACAGATTGTTCGACCATGGTAACTCTGATAGTCAATCTCATATTCGTCCCTTTCCTCGGTGTTTCGGGGCATTATCCGTCGTCCCCTCTGAAATCGGCATGTCTGAAATATTTCATGCCGACCCAAGCTACTACCACCCAGACCCAAGCCATGATACACGTCAAGACCATCAGTGCAGGGTAGTACCCAACGATAGGTAGAGTAGGGTCATCCTCCAGCTCCGGCGGCGCGTATGGTGTTTCTCCCACATCCCAGGCCCAAGACCACACCCCGAAGCACGACCCCATACCCACGACGAATACAATCCACGTCACGAACAAGATCACGTAACCCCAAAATGCCGTCTCGGAGTAATCCCAGAAATCTTCATCGGGGGGCGTCCCAGCGATAGACTGCGGTTGTGTAGCAAGCGGCGAGCGAGTGCGTGAGCCAAACATCCGACGCATAGGATCTTGAATGGGGAAATAAGAGTCGGTCCCAAACGAGGACGTCGATGAGGGCTTGCGCAGAGCAGGAATACTTGGCAATACGAGGTCTTCGTCGTCTGTTGAGGCATCAGTAGTAGCCAAGTTGGGACTGATAATTGACGCGGCAGAAGAGGCCGGGTCAACAGAAGCGATACTGCTGCGGATTGAGGGTATCGAGACCCGTGATAATGTGCGAAATGGCCATGATGGGGGAGACTCCGGCGACACCGGGCTTGACTTTGATTGCTCCTGTCTGGCACGAGGGGTGGGCGGCGCTTCTAGCTCTTCATCTGCAGGCTGCCCCAAAGGGGAGTTTGCACCAGAGAGAGGTGACTTTTTGACATCGGAGGTCTTTCTGTCCCTCCCTTTTCCCAACACCGTTTTCCTTAGTGATCCCTTTCTCTTCCTTTTGCTCTGGGCTTGTGCTTCTGCCATGACACCTCGCCCCCGAAGGGAAAGATCTGGTCCATCTCGATCAGCACTATCCGTCTTGTCCTGGTCGCTGTTTGTACGGAGGAAGCTCAAACGTGAGAGGAGGTTTCCGGAGACGGATCTCTTGTGACCTGGCGCCCCATCGTTGCGCTTCTTCAACTTGTTGGTCTCTCGAAAGTCTCGCTCTTGTCCGCTATGATTAACCTCGTCCTCGATTTTGGGGAAGGGCGTAGGTTTATCTTTTTCGGAGGGATCGGTGTCGCCATGTGTGTATCCGTTCATGGCAGTTCTTCAGGCTTTCAGACACTCATATTGCGCGCCACAGTAGTAATTCACCCAATCAACAGGCCGACTTTGGTCTGCCCGCAGCGCGTGCAAGACTCGCTGTCAGTCGGTCGGATAGGAAAAGACGTTGAAGGCATTGAAATTTGTCTCCGAGAGTTGCCGTGTCGCAGCTAAAAGAAGGGCACAATTGTGTCTAGGACACACGCGAAGACTCGGTGAGTTGGTGCCAGGTTTGGTGTGGAGCTTTGGACTTGGCACTTTGGGGATTGATTCCGGGCTTTCCAAGATTTCAATGTGTAGCTCTGCAGTCTATACTCATCAAGACAGCAAAGACATTATAATTAGGCTTCAGCTTCTCTCCTCTTTCTACCACTGGTATCTAGGGATTACACTGAGTGCACAATTGGTGCTGAAACGGAATGAGGCAAGATGCTGAGTGCACCATGATCCGCACTATTTCAGGACGGGATACTCGGCATCATCAGGCCTGATCACAAATTGTCAAATGAGGTGCTGATGTACCAGCACATCTTTGCCTGATCCCATTTGCTCCATAGTTGTCCCTCCATGACAATGCCGCTTATCCCTCAGCAAGTTTTCAGCTGACATTCGGGAGCAGGGCAGACAAAGAAGTGAGGCCTATTACTTCTGTTCAGAGTCCGACTTTCATTCATCAAGCTATACCGAGTGACTCTTCCTTTTTACCATCCCTGATAAAGCACTTCAACTTCTCACAGATTCGAAGCAGACTTTTTGCACACCTGCTAGCGATGGCTGCCCTTGAGAAGAAGACAATCGAAACTAAAAGATCACTCACTTACACATACTATGTCTCGCCTGAGAGCCAAGCTGATTCCTCCAAGCCAGCCTTGTTCTTCATCCATGGCTTCCCCGATAGCGCTCTGATGTGGTCGGAAGTCATTGATCGGCTCTCAGACCTGCCATTCAGGGTGATCGTTCCAGACTGTTTGGGCTATGCGGGTACTTCCAAACCTAGTGATGTCTCTATGTACAAATGGTCTGGCCAGTGCGCTGACCTTGCCGAAATTCTGGAGGCCGAGGACATCAAGAGGGTCATCGTTATTGGTCACGATTGGGGAGCCATACTGGCCCAGAGGTTCTACAATCGCTATCCGCAACTTGTGTCTGGGG
Source organism: Fonsecaea pedrosoi CBS 271.37 (assembly GCF_000835455.1). Taxonomy (NCBI): domain Eukaryota; kingdom Fungi; phylum Ascomycota; class Eurotiomycetes; order Chaetothyriales; family Herpotrichiellaceae; genus Fonsecaea; species Fonsecaea pedrosoi. The sequence goes on along the minus strand of NW_013550615.1, from coordinate 5,323,523 downwards.
TGATCTTGTGTAATATCTCTTACCGACCTCCGTTGGCTGAGAAATTCGACCTTGACGGTTTTAATGCCATCACCAAGGAGCGCTTTGGATATCCTCTTTACCAGTACTGGTATTTCTTCACCTCTCCCGATGGCTACAAAATCATCAACAGCAATCTCGAAAGATTCTGGGAAGTGTTGCATGGCGCCGATCCCGACTGGATGAAGAAAATGTTCGCCGGCGAAGACGCGATGACGAATTACATGTCGGGCAACGAGCGGGTCGCGTTGAAGCCATATGCAACAGAGCCCAAGTGGAAGGACGATTTCATGCAGCGCTTTACCAAGGATGGCTTCCTGGCCCCAACGAATTGGTATAAGGCGTACGTGCTCAATGTCCAGGGAGATGACGACAAAAGTATTCCCAAGGAGAACCATGTCGTCAACGTGCCTTTCTTCTTCATCGGATGCACGGGAGACACCGTAGGCCGGACTGATCTGATTCACATCTCGAGAGAGGGGGGATATTTGCCAGACTTTGAAATGACCGAGATCGAATCTGGTCATTGGTGTGCGATGGAACAGCCTGGAGAGGTGGCCAAAGCCATCAGGGGGTGGGTCACGAAGCGGTTCTCATGAGGGAGCTCTGTGTATGTGTCTATCAATGACTTTCTCAAGTTTCCCATGTCCGCCCTAAGGTCTTGTCTAGGATCTTCGGTCTGGATCCAGCTTTGCGCGGGCTAATCTTGATTCTTTGAAGAAACACTCGTTTAATCAATGGCAGTCTATACCTCAAAACACCCTATACCGGCAGGGTCCTGAGGATTTCTCCTCTTCTTTCACTAGAGATCGAGCACAATGGTGCCAATGCCTCGGGACACACAACTTAGCATAGCTGAACTCTTTTCATCGTCCATCAACCCGGTCCCTCGGTGCTCAACTTTGCCACTTCTGACACCGACGCGACAAGTGCCACAATTGCCGGCCTCGCAGGAGGATGAAATATCCAATCCCGCCTCTCGCAGAGCATCGAGCAGAGTTTTCTCTCCGTCTACAGACAACGTCTTCCCCGAATCAGCCAGTTCGGCCATGAATGGATCCCCCGAAGTCGCAATCTCGAAGGATTCGAAGTGAAGATGACTGGAACAGACACCCATCGAATGCGCCGCTTCGGTAACGGCGTTTTGGAGTCGATCCGAGCCGCAGCAGTAGATATGCGTGTTGCTCCTCGCTTTTCCCACCACCGTGGCGGCATTGAACACCTTTCCGGCGGACTTGTCGTAGATGGTAACGTTGGATCCAAATGATTTGAGATATCTCTTCAGAGCCAGGTCGCACGAGCTTCGAACCAGATAGTGTAGATGGTAGGGCAATTTGTCGCGTTGGCAGCGGTTTGCGGAGGCAATGAATGCGGTTAGGCCAATGCCGCCGGCGACGAAGACATGCTCACCGGCGTCACTGGAAAGCGGCAAGCTCGGTGTGATCTTCCCGAACCATAAGGTATCGCCCAGGTTCAGGTCCTGGTGCACAAAGCGTGATGCTCCACGGCTAGTCTCGCTGAGGGCGACGGCGACCTCGAAACTATTCGTGTCGCCTGCAACGACGGAATACGCCCTAACCAGCTTTTGGTGGCCCAGCTTCACTCGCACATGCGACCCTGGCTTAACATCCTGGGTCTCCGATAGGGGGTCGGTGCGCTCCAGTGTCAAGGAAACAATCCGCGGGGTCTCCTTTTGTTTCTTGACAAGTCTGTAGCTAGACCAAATGTCCATTGCCATGCTATCGCCGCCCGTGAGCCGTCCCTCCTGGTTCTCATACTGCTTCTTGAGGCGATTCTCGAAGATGGTACGGATCTCTGCTCCTAGCTCCTCGATTTCAATCAATTGCTTCATGGCCGTCTCGTTCCGCATATCGTGATAGAGGTAGTATTGAACTTTGGCAATGGTCCATTCGGGATGCGGTCGTCGGAGAAGTACCATGTCATCTCCAGCTTGCACTGTGCCTTCTTCCAGAATTCGATACATCCATCCGGTCCGAAAGAGGTCCTGGGAGCGCTTGGACATATCCTTGATCTGGAATCGGTGGTTCAACTTGAAGCATGGTTGACGCGGCAGCGAGACCTGCGCAACAACGGTGCCAATCTGGATGACATCGCCGATACAGAGATTTCGTTCATTGGCATACTTTGCGACGAGGTTTTCCCCAAATCCGCCGGGGATAAACAGATGTGCGCTCTCAGGGAGCTCTTCTTTCCATCGACGATAATGGAGCGTGCTGTATTGCAGCAGGGCCATTTCCGGGCCGCCATGGAGCTCGAAGGCGTGTTGATCACCCTCACATCCCAACTTATTGACCGTAACAGGACCTGGTCGGACGTTCTTGAAAATAGCAGACTGCACCTGGATGCCGAAGACAGGTCTTACCCTACCGGTCCTTACTTCAAGCACTTTCTCCGATGCCCATGGCTGTTCGAGCAGTTTGATTGCCTCGACATCTTCATCTTGGAATATTGCCATGTTGGCACGACCCAAGTCGATTGCCTTTGCCAATAAATTTCATATCTGTCGGAGGAAGGGACATTTTTTAAGGGCTGTCGTCCTGTCTTCCGTCATTTTTTACCAGTGTCTAGGCTGACTCAAGAGGATTCAAGGTTGCATAATTGGGTGCGTATAGCCCCGAAGTGTAGAGGCGCCGTGCCCTACGACCGAGATGGTAGCGAGGAGGTGAGATGTGTATCTCCGAACCGACAAGTAGTCTGGACCTTCCGGACTTGAAACTTCTAGCGGAGCGAGTTAGAACGCTAAATCACCCACTCACAAGCATCTCCCACTTAAGTCTTTATGCTTCATTAGCAGGATTAGCAGACCACAGATAGTATACCGACTGATGCAGTATTTTTTACTTGACTTAGAATCCTTGACTGGTGGTCGGATTTGGTAGACATAGATTACCGCGTTCTTTGACAATTATGGGAGAGCGTTAGCGGCGCGACAACACCCGCGGAAAATATTCCGACAGCAAAATTAAGTCCGCAAAAGACGACTTCGACCGTTACTTGACCTAAATGGCTCGAAACCAACACAGGGAGAAGAGACGCTGCGTGATTCGAACTCTTTGATTGCCACATGGCAGTCCACACCAGTTGTCCGACAGGAGAAAGCTAGCAGGCTGAAAGCCAATGGCAACTGTTGGAGTGGAACGAAGTCTGGTTGCTTGGGACGTCCGCTGGCCTTGAACTAAGGATTCTTTCTCTGCTCGGCAAATGGCGACAGCATTGGTCTATATTGCGTCTATACGAGACCAGAAAACTTAAAGCCAATTCTCATGTTCATGAGACCCTCCAGCTCCTGATCATGCAATCCAGACCCATGGATTCAATTTCTATTATTCAATCGCGCCAAAATAGTCGGGTGGCGCATGCAAGCTGCTTCTCCTTATATCTCTCGATGCCTTCTCGACCAGTTTCTGGTTTTCACAGACGTTGTGTCACCGAATTCAGCTGCGTGGTTGCCAAACAAACCAAGGTGCAATGGCTACGAGACGATTGAGCGTCAAATCAGGAACGAAATCCCAGCAGCACACGATTGCCGTCCAGAATGACGATGCAACGCTCGAAAGATTAGGTGTGAAGCAAGAGCTGCATCGAAGCTTCTCATTCTTGTCGGGCTTGGGACTTGCTTTCTCTATCTTGAACTCATGGACAGCTCTAGGCGCAAGCATGTCATTGGCACTTCCCAGTGGCGGTCCTTCCGCCGTTATTTGGGGTCTGGTGGTCGCTGGCATTTGCAACTTGTGTCTGGCGGCGTCCTTGAGTGAGTTCGTGTCCGCTTATCCGACCGCCGGAGGTCAATACCATTGGGTCGCGGTGATAAGTTGGAAACGATGGGTGCCGCTCCTTTCCTGGATTACTGGCTGGATTAACACCGCCGGCTGGGTCGCCTTGTCCGCTGCCGCAGGTCTTCTTGGGAGCTCCCTTATCCTGGGCATTATCTCGCTGATGGACCCGTCTTTTGAACCTCAGCGTTGGCATCAATTCCTCATCTATCTCGGGTACAACATTGTCGCCTTTCTGGTCAACGCTTTCATGACAAGGCTCCTTCCACTGATCACTCAATCAGCATTAATCTGGTCTCTTCTTGGTTGGGTTGTGATTTCGATCACTGTTCTCGCGTGCGCATCACCAAATTATCAAAGCGGCCACCTTGTCTACGGCACCTTCATCAATGAAACAGGCTGGCCGAATGGCCTTGCTTGGCTACTGGGCCTTCTGCAGGGGAGCTTCGGCCTCACTGCATATGATGCTGTCGGTATGTTAAATAATGTCTATGGCCAAAATTTAAGGATACAAAGCTAATAAGAACGTAGCTCACTGCGTAGAAGAGCTCGGAGATGCTGTTGTTCAGGCACCGCGAATCATGATGGGTTGCGTTCTAATTGGTGTCATAACTGGCTTCATCTACCTCTCGATCCTACTCTTCGTCTCGAAAGACCTCGATACAGTGATTACTTCCGCTGCCGGCCCAATGCTGCAGATATTCTATGATGCAACAGGCAACAAAGCAGGCGCCATTTGCTTGCTTATGTTCCCACTCATTTGTTTGCTAGTAAGTGGTTCAGCACATGGGTCCACGGATTCCGAGTCAAGTATCCCACGCTAACCTATTCTCCTTTTCCAAAGTTTGCCGGAATCGCCATCATGACCACGAGCAGCCGAATGGTTTACGCATTCGCTCGAGACGGAGGTCTTCCAGCGTCACGGCATCTAGCCAAAGTCCACAAAGGGCTAGCCGTCCCACTGAACGCTCTCATACTCACAGCCGTTCTTGTCACAGTCTTTGGATTGATTTTCCTCGGCTCGTCAAGCGCCTATAATGCTATCATATCAGCCTCCGTAGTTGCGCTGGGGGTTACCTATGCCATTCCTCCCACTATCAACTGCCTGCAAGGCCGAAAGGCCCTTCCGGAAACTCGAGGGTTTATTCTGCCAAAGTCTGTTGGCTGGATTTGCAACTTGGTAAGTTTTGCCGCTTGGGGTCCCGAGATACCATTGGGGAGGTTTATGCTGACGGCAACGAGGTGGGAATTGCCTATACGCTGATCACAACTGTGTTGTTCATGTTTCCTCCGTTTACACCTGTAACAGGCAGTAACATGAACTACTGTGTTGCGGCCTTTGCAATTGTATTGGTCGTTTCCGTCGTCCAGTGGTATGTCGACGGCCGGAAGAACTACACTGGGCCCCGCCTCAACCTGGAAGCGCTCAAAAGTGGGGAGGTCATAGGGATGGCACCTGTTGAGGTTACCCAGCATCAAGGAGTTTACTACACTGGAGGCAAGGTTGCCACTCTACCCAACGAGATGCAATGAGTTGGTAGAAGACGGGAATGAGCTTGGCGCCTCTTCACAGGGAGCCTCTGGAAAAGGAAAAGCGGCAGAGTCTGACAGAAGTAGACACCCTCTTAGAATCCAGCTAGTCACTAAATAGCGATAAGATAATTAATGGTATTAATAAGGATAGAGATACCATTATGCCTAATGAGGTTACACTTAAGACACTGGTGAATTCCTCCTCGTTACTATTTCTCGTCAGACTGTACCTCTTCTCGCTCTGGATGATCGAGGTAGAATCCTAGCGAGTTATTTCCCCCATTTCTCGGGCAGCTGCTCAAAGTAGGTATGGCGAGAAGGTCGTTAGATCTAACTTTTTAGCCTCAAATTAGCTTGTTGTGGGCCTTTGTCAGGTGCAAGGGCCCCCGGAGCGCACAAGAGGAAAGAGCAAAGACGGCCCCGCCACTGTCCGCTGCGCCATCTTCGAACTTTGCATGATTCCTCGCCAACCTGCTTCCGCTGATCACAGTTCTGCCCACCTGTGTCTCCCTCATGATATGTCTGCTTGTATGCCTATGTTCGAACATCATTTGCAAATACCTTATTTGAACACCACCGTCAACCTCTCCGAAATTGTACTTGAATCCAACTGCATCATCTTGGTCATGCTCGCATGACCAAAACCCGTGGCGCGTCCGCAGCGTTGCAAGCCCCTTCCGAGTCTCGGTGCATCGACAATGTGGAAAACGGCGTTGTTTGTTGGCGATTTACAACTACTGCAACGGTAGTCGCGGCATGTCCACTGATGCTTCCATCAGTGCTCGCCAACTATGGGGCCAGTCGAGCACCACCCACACTAGTCGGACAGTGACTGATTCTTGGTGCACGCCTTTAATTCTACCCAGTGGAGGTGTGTAATAACTACAGAGTCCTGCATATATGTGAGACCAGTCGCTGATGCAGAAGACAGGCATCTTTATCTTCAATGACGATACAACAACTACTCTCTCGGCTAAAGTCACCTTCAAACTCCCCTGCGAAAACCCCGAATCCATCATCAGCCCCGATACCACAGGCAACTCGTCAGTTATTGGCTTCTCCAACCCGTTCTATGCCTCGATATCACCCCAGATATTCGCCCTTGCCACCGCGACCGTAATCAGCTATATTCTCGTCATCCTCATTTTCATCACCCCGAGGACGTTCTATGTTGGAAGTCCGGGAGGAGGCGGCGCCCGCTTTCTGGGTCGGCGTGGCATGATAACAGGGTCATACGGATCGTCCTCTATCGTCGGCGTTGGACGGAGACCATTACTACAAAAGATTGCAGCCGTCACAGTGGCAATTTCTCTGACAATTGCCACAGCAGACACATTCCACGTTGCAGAGGAGCAATACAACGAGGGATATATCGACTCCAGCCTGTTGGTTGACAATGTGGTGGATAGTTTGGAAATTCGCATCATCCGAGTCATCTCAGACACGTTCCTCTGGCTGGCACAGGTGCAGACGCTGATACGCCTGTTTCCGCGGCATAAAGAAAAAGTCACCATCAAATGGCTCGGGTTCGCCATGGTATCCTTCGACACAATTTTCAGTATTTTGGATTCTTTTGTCAGTGGCAACCCAAGGACCAGGCCGAGGAGCTTTTCAGACGCTATTCCCGCCCTGAATTATTTGTTCGAACTGGCGATTTCGCTGATCTACGCTTCTTGTGTAGTGTATTATTGTCTATCGAAAAGGCGGTTCGCATTCTGGCACCCGAAGATGAAAAATATCTGCTTGGTGGCACTTCTGTCGCTGGTCTCGGTTGTGATCCCGGTCGTCTTTTTCATTCTGGACATATCGCAACCGGATTTGGCAGGATGGGGTGAATATATTCGGTGGGTGGGTGCTGCAGCCGCAAGTGTCGTTGTTTGGGAATGGGTCGAGCGAATCGAGTCGTTGGAGCGAGATGAAAGGAAGGATGGGATACTTGGACGGGAGATCTTTGACGGCGACGAGATGCTTAATATGACACCTTCGGAGGACGCAAGCTGGCGCGGGGATGATTCGAGGCCTTATCAAGATGGCAATGGGCGTAAGGGGATGGCGGAAGGCATGGTCTCCCGGTATCAGCGCCTTCGTGCCCGGCTGCCGCTGCGAAGGAGGCGGAAGAGACTTCCTGCAGACGGCATCGCCACTGGTACGGATGCAACTGATGCAATTGGTCAAGCCGTTGGGGTATCACAATACGTTATTCCTCCACAGGTTATAACGCCCCCCAGCAGGAGTGACACAGGAAGCGCTGCGAGCACGGTCTATGCCGTACGATATCACAACTTGACGAGTCCATCGCCAAACCCACAAGCTGATTTGCGGACCCACCCTGAACAGTCTACCACTCTTGATGCTTCCAAAGTGTCTGGCGACTCTGGGTCTTCTCCCTCTGATGCGGACAAGGAACTCGCTTTGGAAACAGTACTTCCCAGAGCACCAGAGCCTCAGGGACGCAGCATTTGGCAGGCAATGCCGAACCCCTTTAAGCGACGGCGATCTGATCCTCCAGCGGAAGTCGCCGACGCTCAGAATGCGACTGGCGTGCGGCGGTCACCAATCGACCGCACCCTCAATTTAAGAGATCGAGTTGGGGCATTTGCTACTGCGCAAAGAGAGCGGCTTGCTAGTCGAGGAAATGTACTCGCATCGGCTTTGCCAGTCACAGTCATTCCAGCGCCAAAGAGTAATGGTAGGACATGGTCCCCAGACGATATTCGTGAGCGGTCAACAGACGACAATTCTACCCGCAGAGAAACCGCAGATGCCTCGAGACAGCGGCCAGGCAATCCTGCAGGAAACTCGAGCGCGCATGACTCGGCCCAGGTGGTGGACGTCTCCGGACCCTTAGAGGGTCGAACCTGGATTCCAGCTGAGGCACATATCCGCTCTCGCATCACTCCAGGGCCTCAACGCTCTGATGGCGCCGCATTTCCTCCCAACCCTTCGGAGAGTCTCGTTGAGGTTCAGCGAGTTCCTCCGCAAATTTACTTTCCTCGAGGCTCACTCACTATCTCCGAGTCAGAGGCCAGAGCTAGCCGGATGGCTGATCCTTTCAGTGCAGCTTTGCCAAGGTCTGCAGCATACGTCCGACCCTCAACCATCACGCCAATCGCAGAGGACACAGCCGACGAGGTGTACAGTGACCCCTCAGGACCCAGATCACACCAGCCGGAGCCCTCTATGCCCCAAGCGCAAGAACAGATGGCTGAAACCCCCGATGAGCCTCGACATGTCGACATGGAATCATCTACTCATGATGCCACTGCTGAGAACTCCTCGTTGGTGATAGTCACAGCGAATCAGGCCCACGATGAGGAGGAGCGTGCTTCGCAAACAGAGACGACTCAGGATGCTGATGGAAGAGACACTGGTGGCACGACGACGCAACCCATTTAGTTGGTTGCAATGACTGCGCGTATGTGACATACACTATTTAATTTTCTCACTTCACCCATGGTGAAACAAACAGGTAGAAGGGCAAGCACGAGGCTGTGCATTTCTTCTTTACCCGGCGACTGGGTATACTTGGTATACAAAAGTAGGTGCTATATGCACCGACGTAGTAAATTTTTGCTGCGGATCACAGAGTGGGTGATCAGCAGATATGACGATTGGCTCCAAAATGTTCTGCCTGATAGTGCCTCCTACATAATAATCGTTTACTGAGAGTACACCAAGACTGCGCATGCCACTCGAACTAGGGACATGTGTTGACCATCTCAATCGTTGCTTCTTTTCTCAATGATGTTACAGCATGACTTCGCGCGACAATCATCTGTATAGCAATGGTCCCGAAGTACAAGGCGCATTCGGTGTCGACACGCTCCCTCTCACCACAGTTGCCCATATCATCTCCTACCTGGAAGACGATGTCGCTTCCCTTGCGCGACTATGTCGCACCTCACGCGTCCTTTGGTACATGACGCTCCCGCATCTATGGAGAAACGTCACACTGAAATCATACCGCACTATCCGCTATAAGGACGAGGTACCCGAGGGATTTGGGAGTGCAAGTCCTTTCTCTATGGGACTCAATGCCTTGGTAACGAGAAATGTGTCGAGTTTGGTTCGCTCACTGAGCTTGGAGGGGGAATATAGTGCCTCCGATCTTTACGAATATTCAAGAGCTGGTCGTGTTTCTGAGAGTATTATGATGCTGAACATCGCCCTACGGGCTGCAATTGACAAATGTACCCATCTCGAACGGTTCCGATGGGATTTGGACGTCAGGATACAACCAAACATGTATGGTGGGCTGGCGAAGCTCTCTCGACTCGAAGAACTTTGGGTCCGTTTCCCTACGAATCGCTCTCCCCAACCGTCTTACGATATCCCACCTTTACCAAATCTCAAGTCCTTGACAATAACACACTACGACCCTCTATGTTTTCCCGACGACATTGCCACCCTGCTCCTCCACGCAACACGTCTCTCGAGCCTAATCATGCACTTCTCCCCTCGTATGCGTGAGCAAGGGGAGCCGTCTGTTGTGCTTACGCATTTCTTTCGGAAAAATGCTGCCGCAAAACGAAAACTTCGTTTGCGTAAGATGGGCCTGTATAACCTTCTCGCCAACGCGGACACGGTAGAGTGCCTCGCTGCATTCGATACGAGCACCGTTGAGGATGTGACAGTGTTGAATACATTCGGGGCGGATGAGGATGCCCTTATAGCGGGGAGGGAAAGCACAACTCATTTCATGGATCGCACATGGCATGTGATGGTGAACAGCAAGGAACATCAGCCGAGACCCAAATCTCTGAGGCTAGATCAATTGCATAAGAGACATGCGATGGATTTGGCCCAGTTTGTTGGACTGGAGAGGTTATACCTCGTCAATGCAAGGTATAGACCAAGCAAATCAAACGACACAGTGGCAAAATGTAACGGTCAAGGCCGCAGCAACGGTGTCGGCGCTTTGGATTCTGCGTCTCCTTCTTCTGAGCACTCCCCTTGGTCTGGATCAATTGTCAACGGAAATGCCTCTGCTAGGAATACACCCGGCCCGCCCGCTTCCTATTCAGCCACAACCTCCTTGAGGGACCTATACATCACCAATATCTGCACCATATGCGGTCCTACCCTTCAACACCTGATTTTACCTGGCCGTTGGCCTCTCCCGACCTCAATAACCGCCCGTCTCATCCGCTCGTGCCCCAATTTAACACAGCTCGCCGCCGCCATCGAATGTGCCGAGGACTCCCAGATCGAGATGCTGCGCTTATTAGTGCCATTCCTGAGTGAACTATGGGCCATCCGTGTGCTTACACCTTCGTATTCACCGGACTGCGCACTGGGTGGAGAGGATGGCAGGAAAATTAGAGAAGCGCACGACAAGTTTGTGTGTCTCCCAGATTCTATGCTCGAGCAGAAGATAAGCGAGGCTTTGACCGAGCATAGTAGATTGGGTGGACTTGAGCAACCGGATTTTCAAAAACTGAGGTACATCGGGCTAGAGAGCAAAGTTTGGGAAATTGGTGGAGTGGTAGAGGACATTGTTCGACGAGAAGTCGATCCGGGAGAGGATGCGCGAGAAGTCGACGGGCCCAAGGAAGAAACTGTGTATCGGCGGCGGGTGAGGAGAATCGAGGAGAAAGACGTGCAACATGTTGAGATATGGAAGATGGATTCGCTGGACATTGTTTGACCTAACAGGGTTCGACAGAGCTTCCTCTGGTCTTGCAGGGCCACAAGCATCTCATGTCCCACCGTTCTCTTGACGAGTGGAATGGACGTGTCGTCTGGGTTCACCAGGAGCAAACCTGACTGGTGTTGCTGCAACACATCGATAACTTCGACCCTCACCTCTTGCTCGTGTCTGTGGGTCAAAGCTTTCGCCGTGGAGAATACAGGCGGAAAGTAAATGCATCTTAAACACCGAGCATGGCAGTGGCATGCCCTCGTGGTCAGGGTTACCTGTCCTCGATATAATGTTGGAAGAGAAGGAATTTAGTAAGCACACTGATGATGGCTAGCTACAGGACGAATTTATGGAAAAAGGGAAAGGGAAAAAGGAATATGGCAAGTTAGTTCTTAGACTAGACTGGGTAATTGGCAAGGTGGGAAAATGCATTGGGACCAAGACACAATACTATGTCCTTGGGTTTTTGTGCATTACATATCCTCCATTTACGTGGTTGTGAAGGGATTGAAGATGATTTGTCCCCATCTGCGAAAGATAGCCCGGACCAAGATCGATCAATTGTCTTTTGGCTGAACGTTATCCATAAGCGATAACCGCGGTCCCAGAAATGCAATGCTAGTCGCCTTGGGGGACTCGACTAGCTAGCCATCGGCATAGATCAATTGGGCACCAGAACTCTCGTGCATGACTCGACCTCGAGCAGCACTGACATGTATGCACTTGGCGAATTCGTCCCACAAAAAGGACTTTCTCGTGATAGTCTCGGGCTGCCCTGCTTAATAACGTGGGTAATCGCGTCGATAGCCGTCGTCTTCATCGACTGTGGGACCAAAGGCCCGTTGGCACTTGAACGACCACCACTTCGATAGCGCGTAGTAGACATAATTATCGGCATTGTTGGTGGATGGGAACGCCACGAGAGGTTGCATGGGGAGGGTGTTGACCAGCATGGCGTGAAAGGGACCATAACCATCCGGCGGGAACGGACCCTTCCAGTCATCGATCACGCGTATGAGTTCCTCGTCCAAGGCAATAAAGTCCTCAAACTGTGGAATGTCCTCGAAGAGGTAGGTCCAGTGGAAGAGCTCATGCAGCATAATCCCGCTGAGGCTTATCATGTAGCCGTTGTCATGATCAAGCAGATTGTCACAACCATACCCGGGTTCGGGAGCTCCAGTGGGATCTCTTGCCCAGGCTGGCGGATTTTCAATGTCGGCGAGTGATGGGTGACTGAAGGAGTAATCGCAGACGGACATGAAGGCTGGTGGCCCCAGCTCGTCAATCCGCTGCTCAAAGTATGCCTGAAAGCCTGGCATGACTGAACACATTGGATCGTATCTACCAATGGCGCTGTTGTCATTGATGGATATTGTCAAGAGGTCGAACTTGGGGTTGACTTGGTTCTGCCCGATGCCAGAGATGAATTGGTTGATATCGGTCGGATCTGGAGGAGGGTCATCGAGCGGGATGTTGGCGATGGTGTAGAACGCGTTCCTGACAAAGATGGCTTCCTCTGGTTTGAAATAGCGGAGGTACACCTGGATTACCATGTCAGCCTGGCATGTGATCGTCATCACGAAGCGCAGATTCATTTCCCTCACAGGTTCGCAAGGGTTGAAGGTGACCGCGACCAGTCTCGCGAGCATTAGGGCTTCATGGAACCCCCAATGAAGGTCATTCTGTCGCTGTTCGGGGGTTTCGGGCAAATCCTCCTGGTTGACGTTGCCGTTGCCCTGGTTGTCAAAGCGGAATCGAGGACCGCGAATCTGACATAACGCGATCTGAGCAATGAGCAAGGAGAGTGTTGCTGACAGGTAAGGGAAAGGCCTGAGCGAACGCATGATTCGAGAACAGGAAATCAAGGTGCTTGAATCAACGCGTCCTGATCCGATCTTCCATCTAGGGGGGGTTTTCCGGTGTGCGTTTGTTCTCGCACTATGCTTTTCTCTTCCTCTTTTATACCCGTCAAGGAGGGAATTTCTTCAAGGCTGTCCTTTGGGTGGAGTGAAATCTTGCATCACTTGGTGACATGTCGCTTTTGCCCGATCGGCTACCTTCGCAGTGAATGGGCATCTTTTCAACTACATTATCGATGGGATGTACGTGATTGTTCATGATGTCTGCTGTATTCTTGTGTCAGGCAATACCTATATATCGGAAGCAGATAGTTGTGGCTCGCGAGCCAGAATCCGCTGTCAATGGAGCGATTCCGCCCCCAAATTCTCGGCGCCGAAAATGGGAGACACAAAACTCCAAAATAAATAAATTCTGCACCTTCAATTTCTGCTCTTCCCTTCCTTTGTTGCGCGACCTCCACAGCACAATGAAACCCTTCTTAGAAACCCCCGCCGCCTGACCCTCTCAGACCAATGTTGAAGACTTCGAGCATTATGCGATTGAAGTGTGTCAAGCATGGTGTCCTTCACCAGAGCTCCGCGCAATAAACATCAGGTTTCGAGCTTTGTTAGACGCATTCTGATCTTGATCGCTTCTATCTATGCTAGAGCTGGCCGTTTTATTTTACCCCAAAGCGAGCCAGTGTGGACAGGGAAGCTAGAAAAGTACCAGGTCTCGAATCACGGCTAGAAGACGAATGTCTATCTGGTCGCGAGGCTTCCACACATCTCTACTGTCGCGACCCGTCATGGGTTGTGGTCTGATTTTATGTGGACACATTGTTGTTTCGATCTCTCATCGCTTGTTATACAGTCTGATGTCAATCATATCTACGTAGCCCCTGGTCCAAGGTCATTGAAAAACACCTGCCCGGGTCATAATAGCCTGGAATTCGTCCATGTTCACGCCCCTACCGACACCCTTGCCTCCGTTCGCCTCCAGTATCATGGCTTTCAATACGTCGTCATCAACTTGCTCGTTCAACGTTTTCGCCACAGCCCGCAAGTCCTGTAGTCGAATCACCTGCTCTTGTACGCCGGCGCCTTGACCAGGATGGAAGAGATTAAAGGCTGTCTCAACTTCTTCTGCTTTGGTCTCATCCGTCTTGGATTTCAGTTGAATGGCACACAAGGCCAGGAAATGCGGGTACGTCACGTAGCCTTCCGATTCAGGGTCAAGTGTTTCGATGAATTCTTGCATCTGTGATTTACTACTCGGAGCTAGGCCTTGTGCTCTGACAGAGGAGAAGGCAGTCAGATATAGAATGCAACATGGAATCTTTCCCGACTTACTTCAAGACGTGTTGCACATCATTCGTCTGAATAACGCCTTCCTTTTCTTCCTCGTATCCGTCGACATCGCCTAGAGAAAAGAGGCTCCATGCTTCTTTGATCCTAGCCTCTTCTTCTGCCGTGATATCATTCTCCTTTGCAAGCTTTGACCGGCGTCCTTTTGGCGTAGCAGGTGAATTTGCATCTCGGCTAGACCTAACAGCGGCCTTGCCTTTGGCTGGGGTCTTGCGGGGAGGCATGGGGAACTGTCACGGCAGAGCAAGGTCCTGCGGAATACAGTCCATTAGCTGCCGGTCAAATGCAAATGATCTATTTTCGTCCGCCTGCGCCGAGTCTAGAGCGAGGTAGTTGTTTAGACGAACAGCCTTGAGACAGGGGAAGGGTGGTGGATGGAATCCATCGTCGCCACGATGAAAAAGTTGCGTGTTTTGGTGACGCCACATATTTTCAGCCTTGACTCGAGTGGCGGTGACGAGGCTGCGGCGGCACAAACACCAGCGGCGGCTTACGTATCTCTTGCCGCCTTCAATGAACTACACACCACACGAACACCACAAATACCTTGACTGTACCTTGTGCACATAAACCAGTCTTCAGTCTGCATGATGTGATAGCCGTGTCCCATCTTTTCTCCCCCACAGCATGGAGGTCGAACTGTACATCTACGATCTGTCACAGGTAATGTCCTGCCCGTACGGAGACAACGCCAGCACCAGCTAATGGGCATCAAGGGCCTCGCCCGCCAATTCTCTCAAGCCTTGACAGGAACTCACATTGACGCCATTTATCACACAGCAATCGTCTTCAATAATGTCGAGTATTTCTTCGGCCAGGGCGTGCACCGGAAAGTTCCTGGCTCAACCCACCATGGACGACCGATGAAGATCGTGAGTCTGGGTCAGACCCAACTGCCCCTGGATGTCATCGACGAGTACATCGAGTCGCTGGAATCAATCTACACGCCTGAGTCGTATGACTTGTTCTTGCACAATTGTAACAACTTCACCCAAGACCTCGCCATGTTTCTGGTCGGCAAGAGTATCCCTGATGAGATTCGAAGCCTGCCACAGACCTTTTTGAATACTCCGATTGGACAGATGTTGAGAAGCCAAGTTGATGAGTCGATGAGAACCATGACCCAGGCACCCGATGCTGTCGCAGGTCAAAATGTTGGCCACAATCATTCGGCTGCGCAGAAGGCCTCGAAGACTGATCGCAACGGTGTTTTGGCCTCTGCGTCACCTAATGGACCCTATCATAGACTCACGGCGCCTACAATTATCAATGCACAACCGCCCGCAGATAGCCCGGGCAAGGTTCACAATATCACCACACTTTCTGAGTTGGATTCCCTGCTCTCCTCGGCTTCACACTCGTGCGCCGTGCTGTTCTTCACCTCAGCGACATGCCCGCCTTGCAAGATCGTTTATCCTACCTATGATGACTTGGCTGCTGAAGCGGGCACGCGTTCCGGTGCAAAGTTAATCAAGATTGATATTTCGGCGTCGCCTTCTGCTCATGCAGTCGCACAACGATATAGTATTCGCGCGACACCGACATTCGTAACATTCCTCAGGGGGCAGAAACAGGATGAATGGGCAGGTGCGAACCCGTCACAATTAAGAGGCAATGTCCAGTTGTTGCTGCAGATGGCAAAGCCCGAACCCCATCAGCACTCGAAGTTGAGGTTGCCGACGTTTCAACGTGTTATTGAAACACCGATTCTCTACACAAAGATGCCGCCTCTCGATAAGCTGCTCTGGAAATTGGGCAAAGCTTTCTCTGATGAGAAATCGGTACAGAGCCTCGTGAGCTACATCAAAATGCGAGACGCAAAGGGTATGACGGAAGCTGCACTCCCGGATCTACACTCCTTCAGCGAACACATTGCCTTGATGGTTCCAAGCCTCCCAAAAGAGTGCCTCTTTGCAGCCATCGACCTTGTTCGCGTGACGGCGGTCGATCCTCGCGCAGCAAGTTTCCTGACTACTGAACCCGAACATCGCACACTCTCAACTCTCTTCAGTACAGCCCATATCTCACAAGGCGATTTCGCAAACACGCCATACAACGTTCAATCTGTCACCCTCCAGCTTGCGTGTAACTTGTTCTCCTCAAATGTCTTCCAGGAGCACGCCTTCAGCACTCAATCCTCTGCATCTCCTACCACCAGCGGCGACCTGAAGCAGAAGATAGAAGACCTTGCAGCACAGTGCCTGCTATCACCACATCTGAATTCGAGGTCTTTGGCTGCCGCATTGGTATATAACCTTGCGAGCTGGTCCCATAATGAGCGGATGCATGCAGACAACTCTCAACCTCCGTCCCCCGAGACAACCGCGGAAGAGGGGGGAGCAGTGAGCGACGACCTCGCAGCCGCTTTGTTGGAGAGCATCTCGTCTTTGCCAACACTCACTCCTGTCCTAAAACCGACACCTTCGGGCGGCGGTAGTGTCAAAGACACCCTGCACGCCCTTCTCCTCACTCTGGGCATGCTCCTCTACTCCGCTCCAGCTGGAGATATGCTTTGGGACCTGTGTCGGGCGATGGAGCTCGGGGATGTTTTGAAGGAGCTGGGCAAGAGGGACGATTGTAAAGGAGAGGCCCTATTGAAGGATGTCGGGGAGCAACTATTGGGCAAAGGTGGGTTTTGACTGCTGAGTGAAATTATGGGAGATCATTAGACATACCATCGGCGGCGGAGTGTTTGAATTCACTTGTTAGACAGAAGATAGAAGACGACGACTCGAGGAGAGGAAGGCGAATAGATCGCTAGCTGTGACAATCATCGACAAGAAGCGATCACTCTGCGTCATGCACGCAAGTCAAAGTTCTATGTATCATTCTAGACCCTATGAGCGAGTTTGCGGCAGGGCTTTCGATCCCGGTCTATGTATACATTGAAGAGGCAAACGGCGTCAAATCTTACACCATAACGCAATATAATCATGCTGAACCATGTCCTGTTGCACCTATCCCGGTCAAGACCATGTAGAACCCATCCCCGAGACCATCAAGCAATATTAGAAATCTCACAAAGCGCCTCCGGATGATGGCACCTTTGCGGTGTCACGTAACCTCTTTGATGCGACACTGCCAACCACTCTCCTTCTCCAGCAGCGGCAAACTCGCGCCCAAACACCATCCCAGTTCGTTGCCCTTGATCTTCTTTGCAATCTTAACCTCTCTATCAATAGGCATTTCATAGCCTGTGTGCAACAGCGCCGACATAAAATTCAAATCCAAACACCACTCGGGCCTCTCGCGGAGATCGTCCAGGGCACCCTCGATTCCGGCAAACGCATCCCACGATTCTTCTCCGCCGCAGACTCTGGCGGTCAGATCTTGTAGTTCGCGCAGAGTAAATGATTCAGGCATACCCAAGTCGTGCGTGCGGTCATAGAAGTACGAGAAGATGTAAACATCCTCCCTAGCAAAGGTCTTTTCGAGAGACGGTTGATGCACGCCGTTAAAGGAGCAAGGGGCTAGCGTGCATGCTTTGTCTTTGTACAGAATGGCTTCGGCGAGGGCTCGACATTGAGCTGGGATAGCGTCGGCGGGACCCTCCATTATCACTGTATGTTCTCCTGACAATGGGTGATCCGCAGGCATCTCGACAACGACTTTCTTCTGTACTCCAGGAGTGATGCAGCTATTCGGGATTGGCTTGCTGAGCCACGCCTTGGAATCGGGGTTCTGTTTGTGCATGCGATCGAGGACTAGCTGGTGCAAGGCCTTCCGCGCAGACATGAGCCCGTAGCCAAGATGGGAATGCTGATATAGCTCAAATTCTCGCCCTCCAAACTTGAGGTTGTACTTGTGGTCCCCTTCTTCCATTTTCTGGGGCATGCCTCCATGCGGACTGTTCTTAAAAGTTGGCTGGAAGACAATCTGAGTTGAGCCACCCCCGAGGTCGAAAATGGCTGCGGTTGGAGTGTCATCGGGTCCCCCAATCTTGCCCAACAGATAGTTGGTAGTGATCCAGGCAAAGACGCCTTCGTCCTCACCTTTCATGATTTCCACCCCGCCCTTTTCACGAGACACTACAGGGAAGGGGTAATGGGTCTCCAACCTGTGCCGAACAGCTTCGAGGATCTTAGCGCTCATCTCGTCCCCCAGCAATCGCAGACCAGCAGTCGCTTTGACTGCGACAGGCGTGCATGATTTGTATTCATTTGGCACCGAGGTCATGGCGACTTCCATGAGAGGGTCAAGACTCCTGGCAGCACCTTCGGCATCTGTCTTGTATGAACTCAATCCCGAACCCTCCGGCCTCTTTTCAGTCATCTTGAACTCTTCGTTTTCTAGTTCCGGTGTTGGCCCACAGTTGTTGAATTTGTAGACATGAATTCTGCTGCCCGTGCTGCCTGCGTCGATCATGATGGCGTACTGCACAAGAGGCCTGGACGGATCATAAGGTTTCGTGCACCTCGAGGTAGGAGAATTGGCCGGAGTGTAGACATCTGGGACAGAACCATACGTGGCCTCATTTCCTCCTGAAAGGAACCAGTACAGGACTATGATCAGAGCGAGGACTCCTCCTGTCTTGAAGTAACGAGCCTGGCGACTTTGAGTCATCCAGGCGTTATGAACGGACTCCAGGATGGATGGTTGGCTTGCGCCCGAGCCGCTGGTTTGTCGATTTGTTTTCTCGAAGGGGTCCCAGGGGGTGTTGTTGACTGTAGCGCGAGGAAGTCCGCCACTAACAGACCGGCGCCGAGGGGAGGAAGTAAAAGGAACGTATGACCAGATGCCGGATCGGTCTGAAGTTTTGGCCCAAGAGGACATGGAAGTCGGCGAAAGCGAGTGGAATAGAAGGAAAAGGGGAATGAACAATTTGAAAATCGGTCGTCAATACTGCGGATAGACACAGGCCCGTCCGTCAATGCGGAGAAATTTATGAGGCTAACGTATTATTTGCCGCGCGTCGAAGCGTTGGGGTTGCAAGTGACGAGATTCGAGCTGGGACTTATGCAGTATTCCCTCTTTCCTTAGCAGTATACCTCGATTGACACTGGATGCGGCCATCTTTATTATTTGGTCGACCGCTCTTGCGGGCTCTCGCTCCTGTTCAACGCTGTCATCTGCCACTGCAAAGATACTTCGTGGCCACTCCCAGCAGGCTGGCAGTTGACCAACGGCGTGTCGCTGGCAAAATTGAAATCAAAACCATCGACGACAAAATTGCCGCCTTCACACTGAACGAAAAGATCCAGTCCCCTAAAGTTCAACTCAAAGGCCCTGATGGGAAGCTCTCTGAACCCCAATCGCTCTACAAACTGCTCGATTCGATCGACCGCTCCACTCAATATGTCCTACAAATGAACAAGCCCGCAGAAGGCGACATGCCTATTGTGCAGATTGTCACACGCGCGGATCTAATTCAGAGGATAAATCGTCAGGAGGACTTGTTGAAGAATCAGAAACGATTGGAGAAGGAGAAGAGGCCAAAACAGTTGGAGCTCAATTGGGCCATCAGCGCCAACGACCTCCAGCTCAAGATGAAGCAAATGCAAGAGTTTCTAAAGAAGGGGAAGAAGGTCGAGCTATTATTGGCAAACAAGAGACACCAGAGGAAAGCCTCGCACGCGGAAGCAGAGGCGTTGCTGAAGACGGTCAGAGAAAAGATCGAGGAAGCTGGTGCCGCCGAAATTGTGCCAATGGAGGGCGCAATCCTCAGGCAGGCTCTCTTGACGGTCAAGATGCGCGGAAGTTGAACAAAGATTCATCCAAGAACCGCCTGAGCTGGCGCACAGGGCCATGCTCTGAGCTTGGCCCAGACATCAGAGTGTCTGTTGGCTGAGTCCAGAGGCAATCGCATGCTTGTTTAGCCCTTCTGTATCGACATCATGAAGACAGCTGGGTATCTGGAGCAGATTGCCGAAGACTCCCATTGCTGGTTGTCATTTAGGTCGTCTACGACCAGCGAGTTTTGCAGAACTTGACACAACGATAGGATGTCTTCATCCACCTGGCCGTCGATATGAGTCCTGCCTGGGTGAGCAGTCTTCCAACAGGCCAGCTGCCGGAACCAGGTTCCAAGATTTTGTGCCATGATAAACAACTGTAAAGATACATAAAACACGATACTGAAGGCTATCTTGCCTGGGTACATCATTTGTCGTAAACTCATCAAGAGGTAACTGTACATACACTAACCATCTCCTTCGTTTCACGTAGTCATTCCCACCCATGCCTGAGGACTCATGAAGTGACTATGACTCGCACTCATGGCCGTGTCTACTTCGACTTTGAACTGGACGCTCACCTCCCATTTTTGCCCACTACTCCCTAACCCGTATCCGCCGCTGAGTTTGTTTCGGATAATACTCGTGATTCGCTCCCTCAGCTTCACCAGGTTCTCTTCGCTGCCGACGACTCGGAGTCGCAGATTCGCCATGCCTGTTCCATAGTGTGCCTGCCAGAACTTGGCCTGTTCGACTGCCCGCACCAAGGGGTCGGATTCAATTGTCGCCACGACTTCGGACAAAGCAGAGGCGGATTTCGAGGGCAGAGACATTAAAAGCATCGAGCCCACATTGCGACCCAGGTGAAAGCCCAGAAACAGCATGGAGAAGGCGATGCTCAGTGACAGTGCCTTATCCATCCACTCATAGGTATGTAGGTCGAGGAGAGGCAGTAGCAGCACAGTTGCCGAACAAGAAAGCGTCAGAAAGTGGCAGGGGTTGCTGAGGAGGGATGGCAGATTCTCCATGGCGGCGAAGCGCATCGCCTTACCAATTCGTGCGTGATTCTGCAGACCAACGGCGGATATCAACGTCGCGACAAGAGCCAGTATCGCCGTCACGTCGACCGTACCGGCTGTGACTTGCTCATGGGCGTGTGGATGGTGGGGTTCGTGCCCAATGCCTTCCAAGGCGTGCTTCGCATTGTGCGAGATCAGGTCAAAGCCAAAGAAAATCAGCAGGACAGACAACGCGAATCCAGCGATAACTTCCATCCGCTGCAAACCAAACGGATGCCGCACGCTCGAGCGTCCCCATACTTCGAAATTGGAAAGGACCTCCACGAATACACACAACAATGCTCCCAAAGAGTCGTAGAAGATCAAGTGCGAAAGAGCTTCCATAGCAGACGAACCATGCGAGTTCCACGCCGTGTAGCCTGCAATGGCCATGTGGCATATGCTCCAGTAAAAGCGAACTTTTTGATCTTTTGTCATGCTAGCCCGACATTCCGCAAAGGTAGGAATCGGCAGTGAATTGGGCAGGGCTAAGGGTGCCCTTTGAGGAGGTTCGAGGAAGATTTGGTGTGAGACGCTGCTGTGCTTGTACTTATGGCCACGCCGCTGGCCGATATTCTACATGGGTACCAGTTAGTAACCTTTAGGTACGCTCAAGAGGTATCTGGGCAGCCACGAACAGATTTGATCACTGGTGACTTGGCCAATGTTGATGGCTGGAAATTGAAGGGTCCTGCTCCATCTCCTGTTACATTCCCACCAGCCGTTTGTTTCTCAGGAGTCGTCGGAAGGATTGCGCCTCCGGAAGGGGGCATGAATTCGGGGTCGTACTGGTGTGGCGACAGTGACTTCGGGTCATATGGAGGATCTAGATCGAATACTGCGGGTTTCTGAGGGGAGGATGTCTCGTCAGGTGGTGGTGTGGGTGTTCGAGGAGGTAGAGGAATGGGCATTGTATTGGCCATGCTGACCTAGGGTCCCGTGTCCCTCGGGCAGGAGCAGCTATACAGGCTGACTTGTAATGCAACAGTGGTGTCTGCGCCTTGTGTACGCCGTAAGTGCTAGGCGGGGTCCATGGTCTGAGAGACCAACGCGTTGCAAGAGTTTGGGTTGGGTTCCCGTGGCTCTTTGACTCCGTGTTCGACTGGGTGGACAGAAGCGGCTGAAAGGGGAAACCTCGGCTACCGGATAAACTGATATTCCGACCACGCGTGTTCTGTCTCTCACGACACCTCATCATCCACGGTCCATCTCAAACATTATCAAAGTCGAACTCTGCGATGAGTCGCAGAAGGTCACACCCCGGTGGATGGAGAGTCCACGGGTCGCACTGTTGATTATCTTACTTATTTTCGTCTTCCTCACCCCTGAACAGCCTGCGCGACGCTTGCGCCAAATCGACGCGGATCGTATCAGGGAGGAGCGCCGAGCAGGACTTGGTGTTCTGGCAAACTCAACTTATGGTCAACTCAGCCCAAAGGCAGATAGGTGGTTGAACCTGACAGGCTTCCGAGAAGCCGATGGCTACAAATGGGATTCCCTATCACTTGCGCAGGACCTGAGCCGGGGCCAGTTTGACACCAATTGGGATGGGATCGATGTGACCGATGACTTGCCCATCTTCCAGAGGGTCACAGGGGAGATTCGCGGCAAGTTTCACCGAAACGATATCTCTGGCATCTCCCCAGTCATCAACCTGACGGCCCTGGACCCGAGAGTCGACTACTTTACACCCAGATTCGAAAGGAATATCACCGAGCATGAAGGCGAGCTTAGCCTGTCCATCTACGATTCCCACGAGAGGCTCTTCCGAGAAGCTTCCTCGATCCAAGCAGACATTTACATTTGGACAGACTCCTCCCCTGGCAATGGTTGGCAGGCCAAGCTCCATGGTGTTCATCTGGCTTCGGGCCAGATCATCATGTCGACAACTTCCTCCAAGTTCGATTCTCTCCCTGCTCTTCCACATTTTGCCCTGGCAGCCGACGCCTTTGGCGCATCAGTGCCTGTGATGAACAAAACGGTGCACAAAATGTGGGATAAAACGTTCGATGATGGAGCCGATGGACTTGCATTTGCCCCTCAGTGCGAGCTCATCGTCTGGCTGCAGCCAATACCATATAGGTTTCCAAGTCTCGATTCGACAAGAGCCGCTAACTTCATGCATCGAGTCGAACAGGAGCTTTCTGATCCGGACGGGGCTCCTGTTGGAAAACCTCCACCACTAAGCTTTTCAGCCGTGGTTTTCTCCCCTGACTGCGGCTACATCCTATCATCTCCCGCCATATTTGGACCAAAGGTTGAGACATACTGGACTCTGGCACAGCGCTTGCTGTTCGCGTACGTCATCTCTATTGGAATGCAGATTGCCCTTCTCAAGCGTCAGATGGAAAAGGCTTCGACTCCCTCGACCCGGAGCCGCATCGCTTTCCAGAGCATCGTCATTGCTGCTCTGGGTGATGGCCTGCTCTTGTTTGCGCTTATGGCCCTACTCATGATAGATGATGCGGCCTTCTTGATGGTTGCAGCGGCTGCCTACTTGGCCTGCATACACGTGGCCTTTCTGGAGGTCAAGTTCGTCTTTGACATATGGACGGTCCAAGTCGGCGACCCTGCACGTGCGGAACAGGAGCGTCAACAGAGGACGGCCACAACCCCAGCAGCTGCACCAGCTCCCGCATCGACAGACGTGCGGACATCAAGCGCTGACGGCGCTGTTGGCCTGCCACTTCCAGTCACCGCTCCAAGGCCTGAAGGGGCCACTCCAGTGATTGTGCCCTCCGATCAGGGCAATCCTGTGCCAGTAGAGATTCCGAGCCCGCGAGCGTCATTCGCCGCCATCTACAGCCGATTCTACTTCTCACTCGTCATGCTGATGTTCTTCTCCCTTTGGGCGACGACATGGCCAAGAAGCTTACGATCGGCCTATGCCAATCTCTTGGTATTCTGTTACTTCTCCTACTGGTGGCCTCAGATCTATCGCAATGCAATGCGTAATTGTCGAAAGGCTTTGAGCTGGGAGTATGTGGTCGGAACAAGTATTCTCCGCGCAGCGCCGATTCTGTACTGGTATTTCGCCGACAACAACCTCCTTGCGATCGATACAAGTCCGACCGCAGCTGTCGTCTTGCTGAGCTGGTTATGGCTTCAGGTTGCTCTTCTTGCCAGCCAACAGTTCCTGGGACCTCGCCTTCTCGTGCGAGATTCCTGGTGCCCGCCAGCTTACGATTACCACCCTCTGCTTCGCGAGGATGACGTTGAAGCGAATGGAATGTCCATTGGGCGGCTCGCTTCCGCGTCTGAAGCCAAAGACAAAGACGACAGAACGCGCAAGGTGTTTGATTGCGCCATTTGTATGAACGAGATCGACGTACCTGTTCTGTCCAAGGCAGATAATGCCAGTGGAAGACCTCTCACCAGAGGTACCGGGGTGGCTTGGCTTGAGCAGAGAAACTATATGGTGACGCCTTGCAGGCATATTTTTCACGCCGAATGTCTCGAGGGTTGGATGAATCTGAGGCTTGTCTGTCCCGTATGCAGAGAAGCCCTGCCTCCACTTTGATACGTGGGCAATGTCCACTTTTGTACACAACGTGGGTCGTCCTTTGATACATTGATTTTCATGCGACGTTCACCTGGTCCTTGTTCCACATAAAAAATCTTTTGCCCTGTGTGGCCCGGGATGCGAAGCTCTTGTCGGAAACAAGTGGAGATCTGAAATTTGAGCAAGTCAACCTTTGGTGGAACGAACCCCGAGATGAACGCCGAGATTGTCCGCCCTTTGAGATTGACAAGATTGTAATGATCCCGAGAGGGAATGATATCTTCGTTCCCATACATGCGTCAGCCGAGAAACTGCTGAACAACCGGATCAACTTGTCAGTTTTTTAATCAGCTCCAGTCTCAGGCCCTCGACGCAACTTCCCGCGCATATCCCGTCATGCGGTCCGCCACAGGATCCCGAGTCCACAAGTGAGATTAGCGACTTTGACAAGTGCTTAGCCGTGTAAATTTGCGGGGTCCGCGAGATTTCGAAACGGAAACTGGAATGCTGCGGCAGAGTGCCGTTACTACTTACTCGGGCTGTGTAAAGTTGAGATAGGGTGTGTACTTTGAGAGCGCGGGTGCAGGAAGAATACATGGAGATGACTTGAGGGGTTGAGACGAGGGCAACAGCTAACAGGCAATAGACCCTTTAGTGACTGCGTTCTGGGATACGGAATACATTTCCCTCGTTCTCAGCTGAGTGTGTCTACAAGGGCGTGGACTAAACGTGCTGTTTACGCTAATTCAAATGACAAATGTTACTTACTATGAATGGAGATTTTCTGAGCTTATAGGCACTCTTACCTATCTCTTAGCTATAAGTTAGATCTAATAGGCGGCCGCCTAACCTATATTCCTAGTCTCGTTAGGTGCTGTAGGCGCTGAGTATTAAGCTCCGATATCTCCGGGGGCCGTTATAAGGGGCGACGAAAATAAAGTCTATCGTCTTTTGATCAGCTTGTTATCCTCTTACTAGCGTTAATAATACGTTTGGTGCGCGCCTCGGTACGCATAGAATTCCGACGAGCGAGAAGCTCTAGGTTCCTCGTACCTTGATTCTTTTCTCAATTCAGATGTAGTATTACTATCCTCTATCGATGGCTCCGTTGTGGTTACATTGCAATGTGAATTTGGTCACCGGCGACAGCACCTCGAGTGGTTTTCAATCTTGTCCCTTACCAACAACCCACTGGTCCTTGAGCCGCAGGTCTCTCGAACTGAACCCTACATTCACGACAAAACTCCCACGAGAGATGACCCACTCCTGCTGCTTGACGTCCCAGTAGCTCAAGTCTCGCCGTGTCAACGGGAAGCTCGTCGCCTGCGACTCGCCCGGCTCGAGCCATATCTTGTCGAAGCCACGGAGCACGCTGGATGGGCTGGGGATGGAGCTGGGGACGGGTGGCAGTGTCAGGTACACCTGTGGCACCGCCGCGCCCGACATGTTACCCGTGTTTGTCACCGTTACGTTCACCGTACAGAGTATCTGCCACAGTGATGGGTTCCCCCCTGGGGCGATGGGCAGAGAGTCCGGTAGAGCATTGATCGTTGCATATTGTATGTCCACGCTCAGATCAGACATGTTAAAAGTAGTGTAGGACAGCCCGAAACCAAACTCGTATAACACTGTCTGGTTGTAATAGTCGAAGTGCCGGTAGTCGATCAGGAGACCCTCGGTGAAGTTGGACTGCCACGCGTTGGGATCCTCAGTTTGCAGCAACTTGGTGGAATTGGTGATCTCGCCAAACCGATAATCGCTCTCGTTCAAGGCGATGGTATAAGGGAGTCGGCCACTCGGATTGACTGTCCCATAGAGGATGTCAACGATGGAGTTGCCAGACTCCTGGCCAGGAAGATGTGCTGCAAGAATGGCGGTGACATTGGGGTGGTTTGTCCAAGGCATCACGTTGACTCCGGCGGAGTGCGTGATGACCATCGTGTTGTTGCAGTATGCAGCAACGGCGCGGACGACAGCTGAGCTGTCCCAGTCTGCTTCGAGGCTACGCCGATCACTTCCCTCGGCCGCCCAGGACTTTAGAAACACCAGGCAGACTTCCGGGACTGGCAGAATCGCACTGAGGCCACTGGGTTGAGTGAGCAAGTCGTTGTTCAGGATATACTGGACAAGGGTGCCATCTAGGGCAGCGCGTGCTTTGAGCGCTTCGAGCGGAGAGACGAGATATGAAAGCCGACCAGCCCCACTGCCGCCGGCGACAGGAAGGGTGCCGTATTCTAGCATACCTTGAATCAGTATATTTAACAGGAATGGCTAGTTAGAGTCGCTTACCGTAGCCGAATGGAGTCTGGAAGGCCGAAGTCAAGAAATATTGTCCATTGACCAAGTCGCCGGCGTCGTTGCCGAATACACCCAGAGTTTTTGGCGCCGTTAGTGGTAGGGCACCATTTGTGTTTTTCAATAGGACTGTACCGGCAGCAGCGATATCGCGGATGAGTTGACCGTGGCCGCTTCGCACATCCAC
This sequence comes from Fonsecaea pedrosoi CBS 271.37, assembly GCF_000835455.1. Taxonomy (NCBI): domain Eukaryota; kingdom Fungi; phylum Ascomycota; class Eurotiomycetes; order Chaetothyriales; family Herpotrichiellaceae; genus Fonsecaea; species Fonsecaea pedrosoi. The sequence continues at coordinate 5,296,617 of NW_013550615.1, read as the reverse complement.
GTTCGATGCGCCCAGCGTGAACGGATGTTGATATCGAAGAGAGTCAGAGTTCAGCGTTGGCTCCAGCCCATCGATCGGCGGGTATTCGTTCTGATTTAGATAGAAGTAAGGGGTCATGATCCGCCTAACCATGTCGTCGAGTCGATCCTCGTCGAGGGTGCCGTTTCGAACAGCACGCGTGACATTGCCACCGAAGAACGAGGTGTTTCGTGAGCTACCAATGGATCCTGTCCGTGTTCTCGTCAGCAGAGTTATCAAGCACGAGGAATAGGTCTATACTGACCAGGCATATCCATGTCTAAGCCGGCCTTGATGGCAGAGACGCCGGCATGCGTTGCTTGCCAATCCGACATCACATAGCCTTGAAAGCCCAGCTCGGTCTTGAGCAACCCATTCAGTGTTTTGGAATTCTGACACCCATAGGAGCCATTGAGTCGATTGTATGAGCACATGATAGAAGCCGTGCCTGCGCGGACGCCATTCGCGAATGGCCACAGGTACAACTCGTGCATGGTCCGATCATCAATATTGGAGGAAACGGCTTCGATGGTGGTGCCGGAGGGCGACAGCCCTGGATTGCGGTGTGTCTCCTGCTCGTTGCCGATGTAATGCTTGAGACAGGCCTGGACACCACTCTGTTGCATGCCCCTGATGGTCTCCTCTGCTACTACGCCCGTCAAATATGGATCTGGGGAGAAACCCTCCCAACCCCGTCCACCAAACGCAGACCGGCCGAGAGGACCGACAACGGGACCAAGCGCCACATGACTTCCCTTGCCTTTGAACTCTGCCCCCAAGAACAAGCCTCGGAGGAATATGAGGCCTCTGTCCCAAGATGTTGCAGCCGTCAGCCCTGCAGGGAAAACAGAGGCATACGTCGCCTGTCTGATGGCGAGAGGACCGTCTTGGAGACAGAGCCCATCGAATCCGACCCGTGGGATGGCTGCAATGTTGCCCACACATGGACCCTCGGTCCCCGTCACCAGCTGAGCTTTCTCTTGAAGTGTCAGGTTTGACACGAATGCTTGGGCTTGGGCAAAAGCTGCTTCCCAGCCAATGCCGGCGCTCGGGGGACTGGGATATACGGGGGGTGAAGTGCCATAATCTTGAGCAACACTCTGAGCTGTCAAGGTTAGCAAGCTCGACCAGAGAGTGACGAGTAGCATTTTTGGCAAAGCACGGCCCTTGAACAATGTTTGCTGAGAGAGCAGTACTGTGGTGTCGCGTCCGCCCCCCCAATCTATATAGCCGAGCAGCGTCGAAAGAAACTTCATTCTCTCTACCTGGCGCTCTGTGGTATCGATTATAGTCCTCGGATCCTATTAATTGAGGAACGGATACGTGGTGTCTCGAAGGATAAATACTGATCGGAAGGAGAATTTGACAGAATCGGTTGTACGTCAAGCTGCCGGTGACACTGCGGTCGGGAGATCAACCGTCCAACAGACAAATTGTCACGCTGAGGTTTGTGCAACCTCTTTGGGCGGTGATGCTCGGTAGATCTACAATACAGCAAAGGAGGAGGTTCGGTAGTCAAGGAGTATGCAGGATGAGATGGTTGCCTGTCTCATCTTGAATTGATGTTTACAACCCCAGGCCTGGCCAAGATGACCTCATGTATGTATGTACTTGGTACCTAATAATTCGACTCTCAGCCTTGCCAGACCACCCCTCTTTAGGACAAATTATAGTATTTCGACGATGATCTCCTTTGTCAAGGAATGTCTTCTTGGTCTTCTCACCCTTGTGGCCACCCTTATCTCCCGAGCGGGTGTCAAAATCAAGTGGCACAGTCTGATAAGAAATAGTATCGAGGAGCGATTCACTATTATCGTAAGGGTAACCTCGTTGGGCAGGATGGCATCCCTATCCTTATTAATAACATTAATTAGATTGGATCCGGCGGACGCCTCATTGCTATTTAATCACCAGCTAAGAGAGGTGTCTATTTTACTGTCAGACTGTGCCATTCTTTCCATCCAACTAACAAAATGGATGTCGCAGACAACCTCACCGCGAGCGCCTCTTGATCTTGAATGCCACCACGCTGCAAATACTGGCACCATGAGCTTCCCGCACACTGGCGGACACCACCAGCAACGGCACCGTTAGCTCGGCCGGTGACAAAGGCGGCCCTCTTTAGGCTTCGCCAAGCTGTGTACCCTCGACTTCTCAGTCCCACTCCAATGTTCCGGACCAAGGAGCACCCCAAGAAAGCACGAGGTGTTGGAGAATATATGTCGGCGTCTCCCCCAACCGCGATATGTACTGGTACTGGTGGGGTCTTCACAGCGGCCTCGATGACATGAGATTGGATACCGGCAATGGCCGTCAACACATGCACCATAAGAAAAGTCATACATGAGGTTTCGCCCAATGACTTCCAGTCCATTATACATTATGCTTTCAATCAGGACCGGTATAGCTGGAAATGTGCAGAGCATTGATATACCTTGGATAGCTCCAGTCCCACCAAGGTAGCCATCTGTGTCGTTGTTCCAGCCCGTTGCTAAAGCTGCCAGCGTCACCGAGGCCCTCATTATATAGTGGCTCAAGATTTCGGCTCGGAAGTGCAACTGGAAAACCAAGTCGATATGCTCGCGCCTTGGCCTCGCCCAGGTGAGTTAAGCAATAGCCGAACAGATCCCAGACTGTGTAGTCTTCTTGATCGATGTCACGCCCTCCGTAGCATTGCCGCGTTGTTATTTGCGCCACTAACTGACCAACCTTTGTAGCAGTGACCACCACGCGAAGATCTGTCGTAAGTTCACGGCGCCTCCACACTTCGGGGCTATTGTCAAAGAACGCGGTAATCCACACCTACAAAACCCGTTTGACAATCAAGGATACTGTACCAGCCAGCATACTATCAAGGACTTACTCATCCTGCTAATGAAGCATAAAGACTTAAGTAGGAGATGCTTGTGTGCGGGCGACTCAGCGTTCCCATTTGCTCTACTAGAATTTCTAAGTCGGGACGGGCTAGAAAGTAATCACAAACTACCATGTTTGCAATCTCATCGCTTTGGCTAAATTCAAAGGCCAACCGAAATCCGCGGATTGCACTGGCGCAATCTCTCAGCTGGCACTCTGTTTTTCTAGAAAGGCTATCTAAACCGCCATGAGTGTCATGAGCATCCGTCCTTCAAGTTTTCAGGGTCGTTCATACTTTGGCCAGCAAGAATCGAATTTCCTGGGAACACATCCACGGATCTTTCCGTCACCATCTCGCAAAGCCGCGTCGAAAGATGTCTTGCAAAGCAGAAGCTCCAACCCACATCTATCTACCACGTCACATATTTCCATAGCCAAACGTGTTGCTACCCCACGGCATCTGGCTGTAGTTTCGGTTGGTAATCGCTTCAAGCAAGTCGCGACCACCTAGTGTCGGACCGATGCCACCAAATCCTTGGTCCACAATCGCTTCGTCACTTCCCCAAAGATTGTCGAGGGGTAGGGCAAGCCAATCGCCTGTAAGATCGGCCATCGCAGAGCTCATGTTGACATCATCGGGAAGGGGGAAATCAATATCATGATCTCCACCGAAATTCGGGGGCGGCACAAATGTCTGGGAATCCAAGTCGGCCATAGGTCTTGCTTGAATGCCGGCAAGAGGATCGTTCACGTAGAACTCAAGCTTGGGTTGGATCGAGTTGCTATCTTGATGCAGATGTTGCTGTTGCTGGTGGTGATTCTGCCGTTGTTGCGACTGATCATCTGCGCCATCAATTCCATGCGGATGGGGAGATTGTGGGCGGGACTGTTCCCGGCTTGGGCCGGCAGATCCTGTACCAGGATGCTGGACTCGGATCATCGACTGCTTCACGTTGCGTACTATATTTTGCACGAGCCGGGATGTTGACGAGGCTAGGTGCACGTCATCAACGACTTCTTTGGACAAAAGCTCGGTGATCTGATCGAGTTGCTGGAGACATTTTCGCACCAATCCTTCGTGGGTGCCTAAGCTGAAACGCTACACACAACATGAGTTAGTGGCCAGTAGTACTAAGAGTGAAAAGAAAGGACTTCGTATCACCTTGAGAGTAAACATCATGCCCGAGAGGCTTCGAAGGTAGGTACGGACAGGCGCGTCTCTGAGGAAGCCTCTGGCTGCGATACCGTCAATAACGAGGCTGAGGATGTTGAGGGCTGCTTCAGTGACTTCATCGATGAAGGGCTTGTTTTCTTCCGAAATCCTGAGCAGGGTAGCCTTGCGCATGGTCGCCCCGCCTTCAACCCAGGACTCCACAACCTTCTGGAGGCCCAGTGAGTTGATGTACAGGCGACCATATTCATATTCAATGAGCAAGATGCACTGCATGACTGGATGAATGTGCGATTTCACTTTCTCAAACTCGGTTTTCCAATGCTGCAGTAGAGGGGCGATGTTGGCAATCGCTTCTTTGTACCGTCCAGTGGTCGTCAACTCCCTCGTGAACTGGTGGGACGAGAATATCTGCCGATTGGCCTGGTTCATGATCTTGGCTACTTGTACCCAGCATTCTTGCATAACATCAATTGGGTGGTCTTGCTTCGGGCTGCTTTTGTCCCAGATCTCGTCGGTTTCCCACTCGTCGACATTGAGCGAAGACTGCACACCCATTCTGCCGCTTGTCTGCGCAACATAAACGAGTACCAGGCGTCGAATTCGTCTCTTTCGCGCGCAATCAGACTCGGGGCCATGCTGATGGCGGCAATAGAAGTGATTTGTGTCGAAGACACCAAGTTCAAACGCAAGACTTTGAGCAAGGCCAAGAAGCATCCACGACATCCTGTCAGACCTCCACGCAGGTTCAAGCCAGCTTGCATATGGCAGATCGTCATAGTCTCTCGTGCCTCTTGGTTCATCTTGTTGTGCGGATGCCTGGGCATTCATGTCTGTTGTCACGACCAGGCTGTGATCAAGAAGACCATTCTCGTCATCGCCCGGAGGGAAATGAAGCGCACGCGGTTGCCAGTCGGTAAGTAACAGAAGAGCTTCGATGGTGCCCAAAGTGCGCAGACTGCCTTGCCATGTGATCTGCCCTGTATTGGACTCCCGGATTTTCGCATTACTACCACCTCCACAGAAGCCACCCCCAAATTGTTCCTGGGCCCAAAGAAGCCGCTCCACTTGGCGACGGAGGTGAGTCCAGAGCTTATCATGGATCTGATATGACCGAGACATTGCGGCATGGCCAGAAAGACGCATATGACGTGATGCAATGGCGAGAATAGCCAGCGCTAAAATGGGCTCATCAGCGAGAAGAACATGATGTTTGACGGGTGATCTGAAATCAGGGAACACGACTGGGGTCATGGGGGCCAGCTTCTGGTAGAAATATTCAACGTATTTCATGGCTTCCCAAGCGGTGAACCATCCATTGCGGACAAAGCGCATCTGTGACCAGGTCTTCAGACCCGCTTCTTGTTCTGCTTGTTCAGTTGGAGTCAGGCCTACCCCAGGAGGCTCCTCAGGACCGCCACGGCCGAGATTCGACATCGTCTTTTTGCGTGTACCGCGATCAGAGAGTGGGCTATCTTTGTCACCTGGAGCGACATCCTCAAAGACGTTTGCAGCATCAACCAAGAGCATGATACTATCTTGAGTGCTCGATACTGGAGCGCCCAAAGTTGCAGCAGCTACCTGACTGTGCAGCTGCACGTCGGACAGAGGCTTGTTCCTTGTCGATGTGGGATACATGGAAGAAATGTGAGAGTGATGTGAGTCGTCGCGAGGTTGGGAGGTGACAGATGTTCCAGGGTTCTGAGACATCTGAGGCGACCAAGATTGGCGTGTGAAGCCGTTTGTTGTCGGCAAGGCAGAACTGGACTGTCGGGGGCCAGAAGGAAGGCCGAAGGGGGACATGCCGTCACTTATGGTTGGGGCGTCACCATTGTCAAGTGTTTCAGAAACGTCTCTCGCCGTGCCATCCGACTTCTTTTGCTTCTTTCTGGTGGGCGCAAATTCACAATTCAGACGCTCACGCAGGCATCGCTTGCAAGGGGGGTTCATGGGCGCATCGACACCTGAAACACAACATCGTTAGTGGCCATGCAAACAGCTCTCATCTGTGTAACGTACTACCCAAGTCACACTTCACCTTGCGCTCGCGACATCTTTGGCAGGCTTGGTAGCCTCGCCGATGAGGCTTGCCCTCGCGGGGTACCTGCGTGGCATTATTGTCGCTGGGCTCTGGTGAAGTGCTGTCCTTAAAGGTGTTTGAATGGATCGCGTTGTTTGAAGGCAATTGGGGATGAGCATTGTAGGCCATAGCAGGCAAGGCACTGCCAAAAGGTGGAGCAGTAGCTTGGGATGGAGAGAGAGTTGCGACACCGACACCGAGATAGCCGTCCGGAGGAGCGATCCCAAGCGGAAGCGGAGGCTGAGGCTGGAGTGGCTCAAGAGGGCCGAACTCAGGCCCCGCCATTGTGGCTGCGCCACCAATCTGCTGCGCCACACCTCCACCAACTGCGCTGTCGAAACTTGGCAAGGCTGTGGGTAGTGCAGGAACGTCGTTCATCAGCAACGCATTCAGATCCAGATCGTCGAGATCTTCGACCGCGACACTTTCCATTAATGCCTCATACGTATCATTCTCGGGGTACTGGACATTTGGGGCCCCAGTCCACCTGGAGTAGAACTGGTCATCCATGATCTCGCTGAGATGGCTTGAGGAAGAACTACAAAGAGGGAATTAGAGAAGTTGCATTAGCAGAACCTTGACGTGATTTTTCTTGTTACGGACTGTGTTTTGAAAGTCACTATGGAACACGTGCACCAGCTACGTGTGATCGGACCTCTGTCACTTATTCACTTTCCATCAATGACCAGCTTTGAACAGTAACAACCATATCAGAGCAAGTGACATGTCAGTGACCTTGCCAGACACCCGGAGACAGACCACCGGATTACCTTTTATGCCCCTGTTTACACCCAAAGGTAAGTCTGGCTTTTTGTCACCTGTTTCTTGTCCCTCGGAATCCTTGTCGATATGACAGACTCACTGCTGGAGATGTTGCTAAAAAGGTATCAGTATCCTTTTCTCTGCCATCAACAATGGTCTTCATGTCGTCGGGTTGTTGTTTCGGCGGCATCGGTAGACTGCGGACACTATCTTCGCTAGCTCTTCGTAATATGTCGGGTGTCATGCGACCTCCCAACAATCCTTTGACACCACCAGCTTTCCGCGAGGGCATCTCGCCGGTACCGGCGGTCAATACATAAAGCAAGTACTTGAGGTTTGGGAGAGTGTGCCGAATATCAAGGACCCGCAGACCTTGTCGGTTCATCAGAAACTCAATGTCCTTGTTCAACAGGAAGACACCATATTCAAACTTGTAAGGAACGGTTATTGGGTGCAGCGGGTATCTGCGCTGGCTAAGGCCGATCGATATCGGATCAATGATGTAGGATGCGGACCCATACGGTTCAACTGTGTATGGCAAAGGAATAGACAGGTAGAGCGCCAACTGATGCACCAACTGAGCAGTAAATCCAAGAGCTGCAGCAATTTCGTCTCGGTTCGTGTCGTTGTAGACCGAATTCGGAAGGTGGATACCGCGGATCGTGAATTGAAGCGTCCGGTTTTTGAGTGGTTCGATTGGGAAGATGGCAAGAAGTGACTCGCATATTCGTCTAACTTGGCCGCTGGAGTCTGCTCCGATCTGGTTAAGCTGAGCCTCAAGCTCCCTAGATTCCTTTTCCCCTTCATCAATCAGCGCCCTGGATGCGACTCCGGTCTTGCGGCCCATCGCAAGAGCATTCCTCTGTTCCTCCAAGGATCCCAGTAATTCGTCTCGTTGCTTTTTCAATTGTCTGAGTTGCCTTTGCTCGGCAGCCAAAGCCGCCTTTGCCTGAGGGTTCTCGTCATCAATCTCAGGCTGCGCCTCCTCCGCAATGGTGAACATGCGTGCGTTGGCGAGGACTTTGTTGATATCCTCCTCAAGCTGAGAGCGTACCTTGATGGCATCCTGAATACACTCATCCAGGTTTGCAAGCTGCATCAGTGCATCGAACGTGGTGCCCGGTTTGCTCCCGCCGGCTCTATGGTCAACCGAGTGCTCAACGGTGGGATGGGGCTCCACTGGCAGGTCCGTGAAACTGGTGTAGATTCCATCAGATAGATGTAGCAAGACGCAGTTTTGAGGCAATGGGTGGTGAAAGTTCTCCAGACTTCGTCCAATGAACTGCAAAGATCGCAGGTTCAGGTCCAATTCCACCAGCAAACAGTAGTCTTCCGTCTTCGAAGGCCGGGCCCAAACTCGAATAGTACACTCGTCTGACCTTGATATCATCGGCCCGCTGTTGTCCAAATCGAAGAACGCAAAGCTCGGATTCATGGATTTTTCTATGACCTCGCTGATGTATACAGGTTCGGAGATGCCTGCACAATGCACTGATACCCATGTATCGGCAAGGCGCTTAACGACCATATCTTCCAAAGTCGACTGGCGCACGCGAGGGTTGCTCGAAGCCCAATGCAGAGTACTTCTTCTGCGAAGCCTCACCCCGCCAGATCTGGTTTGCCCCTTCTCATTTCTTTCGAAGGAAGTGGCAGCCCTTTGAGGACCACCGGAAATTGAAGCTTCATCGAAGGCAGTAGGGAGGTTTGTGAACGAACGCGAGTGAGATAGGTGCGATTGGCTAGATTCCTCATGCAGAGCGCGCTTGGCCGGGCTAACAAGGTTGTAGGGAGCGTCGTCGTCGGTAGTCGTCCTGCCCTGTCGTTTGGGACTGCTCGAGGTTACATGCAGGTTTCGCAGAGATATACCGTGTAGGTGACGGAGGCGGCGGTTCTATGCGCAAAGTGAGATGGCGAAAAAGAGCAGGTAGAGGCCACTGACCCATGGATAGAGGAACGGTCGCCCCTGGACTCTGGAGTGGACGACGAAGTCATCTCCACGATCAGCCATTGCTTTCTGTGCTAGCGCGACACATTGCTGGCAGATTGCTGGAGAGGAGTCGGTTGGTGAAAAGTGGCGCAAAGACTACATTGAGCAGGATCGAACAGGACCGACCAGGAACGCTTCCCATCCATGCCGGGTTTTGGGATGTTCCTTTACACCTCCGCCGCAGAATTGGGCATCACCTGCATTTTGCGGGTGAAGTCAGGCTGCAGCCAATCACAGCTCTTGACACGTGCGACATTATGGAGTAATGTTTCTCCGATGTAGATCCTCTTGGCCTTTCTAGCTTCTTAGCTTCCCCTGAGTTTTCGAACGCGTGTGTTAAGATTTCCCTCACGCGCAACGTAAACAGATTGCAAACACTATTACAATGCAATATCGACAGAGAAGATGCTGTTGAGATGAGGCGCTTGCCATCCCACCCCAATCGCAAATTGCTGTACGGGACATCAACACTCCGGTTTCACCTGGCATCACAGCAAGGACATTGTCAGTCCCGATGAGCATCGCCACGGACAACTCCTGGTATCTCGATCTGCCACCTCATTTGTCCGTATACGTGACATTTGGGGCCGATGTACGAGATACACGCGCGAAACAAATTTGTTGCCGAGGCTTTGACGTCTTTGACAGCCTTTTGTCCACGCCACCATGTGTTTTGTTTGCCTGGCCTACCTATGTAGGAAGGTTAGACGGTAGGTCATCTGCAGCATTTACACTCCGCTCCCTACCAAACTAATCGCGAGAAGATTTCAATAGAGCAATCGATAGACTTGAGCAGGTCCCACACCAGTTTATTGTTACACACCCCACTTTAATGTCTATCCAACAGCCCGCAATCTCTTGCCTCTTATGTGTCACGTCCTCGACGTCTCTCAGGCCATTGGGGATGGTCGGCAAGCTCCAGACCAAGCATTCAAGTTGTACCAGACAGTAAGCATCTGCCCACCACCCAGACGGCTGGGATCGTCCCATTTCCTTGACCCGAACCCCCTTTTGTAACTCTTCTGTATGAGCACAGCCTGAGATCCAATGATCAACACAACGTCTACACCTCTTCGGTAATGTTTCTGTCATTGGAAGAGAACCTGTTCTATCCCAGGCCTCAATTATGGTTTCCTTGACGACCTGTTCTTTGATTGAATTTACGTTCTCGGTGCGTTCCGTTCTGTTGACGCGCTCTAGATCGCTGAGCTTGGAGGTTATTTGCATATGGCCCTTGTGCAGTTGTTATGACAGCAGTCTCCTTCAGCTGTCTAATCTCTTTTGGCTCACCACCTCCAAACAGCATCGAATAGATTGTTCGGCACAACCCTCGCAACACAATGCGCGGTGTGGTCCAGGGGCGAGAAGAACAACCGAGTCTACATAAACGTCTTGGACGCAGCAATGATTTCTCAATCCTCATACTTTTCACCTTCCACTGGTTTCTCTCTCGCTCTCACCATATTCATTCCCTTTGCGAGTTGTTATTTTTCGACCTGATTTTCCGGCTTGACGTCGCCGGAACTAACCTACCACCCTACTACACAATCAATATCACAAAGCACTATTCCCAAGAATGAAGATCCCTACAACGACCCTTGTTGTGCTGGCCGCCAGCGGTCAGGCACTGGGCTCCTGGTTTAAGGACGTCACCGTGACGGAAACTGCTACAAGACTGGTACAATCTTGCCCTTGCGACGGGGAAGTTAAGGTCACGCCCATTGCTCGAGGAGAGGACTTTGGTCCTCCTGGCCATGGTGCAGGTCCTGTGACCAGGGCAGGTCCGATAGTGGCAGTCTACACCACCGCGGGTACCGTAACGACCAAGACCGGCATCGTGGTTGAGTTGGGGCCAACTCCGGGAGGCCGTAAACCCGGAGTGACCACAACGATCTGGACGGGTCCTCTGCCCACCGAGGGTATGTCATGGGTAAACTGGGACTCGGACGATGAGAACAACGCTGCACCAGTGCAGACAAGGTTCACCACCATCAATGGCCGCGCTCCGACGAATACAGCGCCTGAGCTATGGACGGATTGGCTCAACCCTCAGCCGACAGGGGGTCCTTCCGGCAATACCAGGACTTCATCTTCATCAAGGTCCTCATCACGCACTGGCGGTCCTGTCGGTGGTTCTACCAGTACTACTACTTCACGCTTCTCAACCACGTCGAGCAGCAGCTCAGTCGTCGGCGGCACCTTTACTTCCACTAGCACCACATCGGCTTCAAGCAGCAGTGGTATTGGTCCTATTGGGGGAAGCACGACGACCTCTTCAAGTACCACCAGCACCTTGTCAACGTCCACCACGATGACCAGTGAGACAAGCTCCAGCAGCACATCTTCCGCCAGCTCTTCTCTTGGTCCTATTGGCGGTACGACCTCAAGCTCCACCTCTGAGTCGGTCACTTCTTCCACTAGCACGACCTTGTCAACCACCACTTCGACCTCGTCAACTTCCTCGACAATCACTTCGTCCTCTTCCACCACCAGTTCGTCGACAACTTCGTCGACGACTACCTCCTCGACGACATCAGTTGCGCCAGGCGCAACCGTCACAGTTGATGTTCGCTCTCTGTCCTATATTGACGGCATCCTCCTGGCTCATAACGTTCACCGCCGCAACCACTCTGCTGAAGACTTGACCTGGTCAGCTAGCCAAGCAACAATTGCCGCAGAAATCGCTGCCAGCTGTGTCTTCGCCCACAATACGTAAGTATTTCTGTCCTCTCTTCGTCGTCAAATACACATGCGCTAACTCGGTTCGTTCTTTCGCAGCGCTGCTGGAGGTGGTGGCTACGGTCAGAACATCGGCGCCGGGTACACCCCTGCGCAAGTACCCGCCATGATTGGTAACGATATGTACAACGGCGAGATGCCCTACTACCCCCTGCCTTACGGTGTAGACAACGCAGACACCACCAACTTCGCCAAATGGGGCCATTTCTCCCAGATTGTATGGAAGGGCACTCAGCAAGTGGGCTGCGCGACGCAGTTCTGTCCCAACGGAGTGACAAACGCCGAGTTCACTCAATATTTCACGGTTTGCAACTATGTTCCTCCTGGTATGTGCCATCGCAAGGAATCCCTTTTGACAGACACATTTCTCGCTTTGTCAGGTGCGCGAATACTGATTGGAGGATTAGGAAACTACCAAGGATCTTTCAGCAACGTTGGCGCACCTTTGGGCCAACCCATCACCGTCATCCAGACCAACTAAGGAAGATGAAAAGGAAGCACATGATATACGGTCAGATCATGACGGCAAAGGAGTTCGTTTACATAGTCATTGGGTTTTAATGGGTATCATGGGTCAAGGGTCAGGGCATCGACGCTGGCAGCCGATCTTGGATTTGGAGGGACGGTAGGACGGTGGTTTGGTGAATGGAAACAGAATGCTATACTTTCACATTTCGGTCAGTACTACCTAGTTTTTGGAGCTACCATATGTAGGCTCCTATCAGTAGTTATCGAGACATACAATTCGAACTTGAGGAGACGGTGTTGATTCCTCCACACAGCTCTAAATCCCGGGTGTGGTCGGCCTTTGTTTCGATTTGGCCCTCTTCGGGAACATTTGACCTCACATTTTATATCGGTCAAGTGGAAGACACATTGTATCGGTAGTACAGCCTCACTGGGCTGTCGGATGTAAATGTAGAGAGCTCTTCGCTATACGAAATAAGATCAAGACGAATACCATCTACTCTGACTCCCAGCGCCGTTGCTCAACATGCAGATCCGCCTTCCAGATATTCCTGCTCTTAGTTCTACTTTCGCAGACTATCCAAACGAGCTTGCAAGTCATCATCCTCACCTCCTCCACCTATTGCCTGAGCAACGCGGCTTTCTGGTACTGCCGCCTTCTGTATGCCGGTTGGTGTTTCACCAAGCTGCACGATAGGATTAGCGTCGAGCATTTCGAAGTATGGAATCGCTCTTACGGCATTGTTCAAATCGACACCAATTTCGTCCAGCACCTGATTCACTACTTCTTCTCCTTCCTCTTCGTCTTCTAGTCCGGTGACATCGTCAATGGCATCGTCCATCATCTCCTGGCGCTGATCCATGATATCATTCTCGCGCTCAAATTCCATAGCGATTCGCTGTAAAGCAGGCAGGTTCATTTGGCGATTCATGCTCCCTAGTAGCATGGTTGCTCCTTTCATGGACTGCATCATTTGTTCATTGCTCCGGACGGTCTGTCACACGCAAAGCCTTGGTCAGCAGACAGTCACAGTGAAATAGAACTTTAAGGGATACTACCTGTATTCTCAAGCTAATAGCCTGCAATTGTGTCCGCATCTGATAGAACTTTTGAATATACCTCCTGGTCCTGACCAGGTCCTTCGCTTGAATCTTGCAGGCTCCAATCTGTCCATTCTTTGCACTCTTCTTGATGTCGGCCACAAGCTTCTTCTCTTGATTCTCAAGCTTCACACGCTCACGGTCCAGTTCGCGTTGGGTCTTCTCCAGAGCGCGTTGGTGTTTACGTAGCCTCTCGGCGGGGGTCATGCGTTTGCCAAAGGCCCATTCTATGATCTGATGTCTGATTGTTAGCGGGGTAGAGGCGGTGGTAGCGGAGAGACAGCAGAGACTCACATTCATGATGAAATGTGGGAAGAGTGGTCAGAAAGAAAAGCAAAGATCGCTTTCAGTGAATATACTTCCAGACCATAACCCCAGAACCAGTATCACGGTATTTGTCGCAGCTATAATGTCGAGGTAGCGGTTAGTAGATGTGTGGACCAGAGCAAAGATGCCAGCAGCCACTGACGCTGTCGGAAGAACATCGGCCCCGTTCCTCCGGTCACTCCAAACTGCGACCTTTGCTTTCTTTTTAGGAAATATCCTTGGATTATTCTTCGCAGATTCAACCATAGGCATTATCATGGACCGATATGTGCCCTTAGGTCTGAGTAACCCTGCGACGATTGACTAGGGAATACTGAAGACTACTTTCGAAATGAGCCACACTGACGAGCCCGACGAAGGGCCATCGCGCGCATCCCGAGATCCTGATTTCAATTCCTCGACCACAGACCGACACGAAATGGCATCGCCCACTCCCGTCCACACCGCAGGGTACCGACCCGAATACATAACTGTAGGCACTGGATCACAGCCATCTCATGCTACAGCACTTATGGAACAACTCGAACGAGATTCCGGCTACGGCAGTATGGCAAATGACGTCCAACAGGCCGGTGGCGAGATGCGCGCATGGGAGGACGAATTTCTCAGAGACAGACCAACGCCTGCCCATACTCCCCAAATCAACGGACAACCTGCAAGAATGTCAGAAACAGAGAAACGATCTCTTGCCAGCCATGTACATCAACTCTATTATAATCAAAATCGCGTCGCTCTCGCAAAGGCGATCTCGCAAACCGTCGAACTGTTGAAACAATTACAGGAGATGAATGCCCAATGGCCTGCACACTACCCCTCTGTTCACAAAGATGATAAAGAAAGTCAATCTGTCAGACCGATCCTGCGAGAAGTCCAGTCGACAAGGCAAGCGGCGGATCTGTCACGCCAGATGTTTCTTAAAAAGGCGGCGCAAGATCGGCCAGGGGTGTTAAGAAGAGCTGGAACTTCACTTGGAGAAGATGCGACAGGAGAGTCAAGCTCACAGGCACAGCACAGACAGACATCCGAACCACGACTCATCACGCCACAAATCGCACAGGAGTTTTCTATCCTGAAGCTCGATCTCAAAGTTGGCGCACTGTCTCAAACGGAACTCGTTCATTCTCTGGAGAAGAAGTCGATCGCGTCACTGCTGGATGGGAAAATAAGCCAGAGCGTCCGGCACCTGCTGGCGCTTCGGGACCGGATAGAGGATACCTCGAGCAAAGTCCTGGTCACTGGTGATCTAAATGCAGGAAAGTCAACGTTCTGTAACGCCCTGTTGCGCCGCAAGATTCTGCCTGAGGATCAGCAACCCTGTACCAGTATTTTCTGTGAAGTACTGGACGCAAAAGAGAACGGCGGCATCGAAGAAGTCCATGCCGTTCACAAAGATACGGTATATGACCGAAATGATGAAAGTACCTACGACTCTTATTCCTTACAAGAGCTGGAGAAGATAGTTATTGACAACGACCGATATATGCAGTGCAAGGTCTATGTCAAGGATATCAGGACGATTGACCAGTCGTTGCTGAATAACGGCGTCGTCGACATCGCGCTGATTGATGCTCCTGGCTTAAACTCGGACTCGGTCAAGACCACGGCTGTCTTCGCCCGACAAGAGGAAATTGACGTGGTTGTCTTCGTGGTCTCAGCAGCAAACCACTTTACCTTGTCTGCCAAGGAGTTCATTTGGCAAGCCGCGCATGAGAAAGCGTACATCTTTATGGTGGTCAATGGCTTTGACAACATCCGCGATAAAGAACGATGTCAAAAGATGATCCTGGACCAGTTGGCCAAATTGAGTCCGCAGACATTCAAGGAGGCCGAGGAACTGGTCCATTTTGTGTCTAGCAACGCCATTCCCATGATACCTTCACTACTCAACGATGGAGCTGCCAGTGGTGGCAGTGGCGGGGGCGGTGGGTCAGATCCTCCCGATGGAAACGATGACGACGATGGTTCAGACAAAGGCAAAGGAAAGGATAAGGAAAAAATCCGAGATTTCGAGGTCTTAGAGAGTGCGCTCCGGCGGTTTGTGTTGGAGAAGAGAGCACGCTCGAAACTCGCTCCCGCAAAGACCTATCTGATGAACTGCTTAGGTGACATGAATGTCCTTGCTACAGTGAACCGCGACGTTGCACAATCAGAGCTGGACCGGGTATCCAAAGAACTTTCGGAGATAGAGCCGGAATTTGAAGAGAAGCAGAAACACCGCGTCACAGTTTCAGAACAAGTCGAAAAAGATATTGACTCTACGTCCACTGAGGTGTACAACCATACTCGATCGACTTTGACCAACACCATTGCCAATATCGGCAACCACAATCACGGCGTCGAATACCCTGGGATATTCTCTGCATTCCAATATGCGGAAGACTTGCGCATTGCCATGCTTGATCAAATTTCTGCCGCGGTTACCAGTTGCGAGAATTACGGTCGGACGAGGACTGTGCAGGGCGTCAACACCATCAAGTCCCTTGGCTTGTTACATGTTGGTAATAGTTACGAGAACCTCAACTTCGCAGCAGACAAAATGTTCCAGCGCCGCAAGGATGCGCTGGTACGGTCTGTAGACACGGACGTGGATATCTGGGACTTTTTCGACGTTGCTGGACTATGGGAGCGACAGGAGAAGACCCTTGGTACCGGGCTGGCTCTTACCGTTGCTGGCACACTAGGCACCAGAGCAGTTGGTGGTGTTGGTTGGATTGATGGTGCATTCGGCGCGGCTAAAATCCTTGGAAGTCGGAATCTGAGGAGATTGATTGTACCAGGCGCTGTTGCTGCTGGTGAGTTCTCCTGTCTCTTCGCAAATAACCGATTTCACCTAACAAGGTGTTCTTGCAGTAATTTTGGCGGTGGCCTACATTCTCTCCACAATCCCGCAAAGCTTGCCACCACGTCTTGCACAGAAACTCTCAGCCACTCTCGCCGAAATGGATTACACGCACAGCAATGCCCACCGGATAGCCTCCGAAGTCCGTCGCGTGCTTCGCTTTCCAGCTCAACAGCTAACAGCAGATCTCGCCCAGAATGTAGAAGAACTAAGACAAAGAAAAGAAGATGTGACAAAGACGAAGAAAGAGAGTGAGGTCGCGCGGAAATACTTTGGGAATCTTGTGCGGGAAAGCGAGGAGGCGAGGAGGCGAGTGGCAGGGATCGATCTCGAGGGAGGTCCCCCTGGGGCAGTCGGTGGTTATGTTTTGTAACCGCGTGTGCTCGGCCTGTGATTCCGCTGTGAAAATGATATATTATGGAAAATGGAGGCGCCGATGGAGCATTACGACTATCATGGGCATGTATATGAGCGATGCTGGACATTCTCCTCTTGGTCTCGTCTTGACTACTGTCTGCTTGTAGAAGTCCAGCTTCCAACCTCCGTGCAGTAAAATTAGCGATAATATGAAGCTTTTGTTCACTTCGAATACTTGCCGGTTGGGGTTTGTTGTCTGCCTAATCTAGGACTACGACGGCTACCGTGGCGGATAGAGGCTGATGTTGAACCATGACGAAGACATGAATTGTGGTTGCCTTGTCTCGCCCTGTCGGAAACAGCGGGATGGGAGACGCTAGTGCCGCCTAAAAAAGCTTGAGAAATTTAGGTAGACAAGCGTGACAATCTCAGTGGATCTCAACGGCCGCAGCCTCGAAGTTGACGTCATTTTGTTAGAGGTTCACCACGATGATTACCCTCTGAACCGATGTCGAAAATACCAGGTAAGTGGCATAGTGACGAGAAATAGCAATGAGGAGCGACTCACTATTGACATGAAGGTAACCATCACTAGGTATTATAAAACCTTGATCCCTATCGATAACTTTACCTATATCTGATCTGACAACCGCCTCATCGCTCTCGAGTAACCACCTAAATTCCCCGAGGGCCACTACTCTCTGTCTATCGGACTGTACTTTACGCCTTCAATCGGAGAAATCAGCAGAACCCCCCAAGTCCGGCATCAAACCGCAACGACAGACCCTTCGCAACGTCCCAATCAGTATTGTTCCGAACAACAACCTGTGGACATGAATCATCCAGCTTATGTATACCAGCCACAAGAACAGCATCCAAGCTATCCACCGCCTCCCCCTCAGCCGCCGCGACCGCATGAAACCACGGCACCAGGATACGACACTCCGGGACCCCCCCTCCCACAGAGGCACAATGCCCAAGGAAGTTTAGATCTTGAAGCCCAAACGACATCTTATCCACCGCCGCCTGTGTACAACCCGGCGTCGTACGCACCCAGTCAGCAACACCAATTCCAACCGCCGCCCCAGCGCTACAAACAAATATTCGCCGCTGACGATGACCCTTCCAGCCTGGTCCATTATATCCGCGATCCTCAGAAACTCATAGGATACCTGGTCCCTTTTCCACGTCCGGTGCTTCCCAATGTTGATCCAGAAAGTATTCCAGCTCGTTTTGTGATCTACACGCCGCCCCCACCTCCATTGCAAAAACCGGCCGAGGGAGTGAAGGAAGGCAAACTGCACAAAGTCCAGCGGAAATGGCAAGAAGAAGTCCGTTCCGCAAAGAGCAGCACGGCCAAAACTGCCAGCTGGAAAGGTGCCAAATCTAAAGCGACGCGCGGGATCGATTGGGCTATACACAAAACCACAACCTCAAACTTAGATTTCTTGGGTCGTGTGTCTCCCGGTCCACAGAAATCACATTCCGATGACGAGAGAGACCACCAAGACTCCGAAACACACAAGACGGTAACGGTTGAGGAAATGGTCCTCATTTACCCACCCACCCTCAACCTCACTGACCAACAGATGCGTGAGGAGTTCGTGAACACAATGCTGCGTACCAAATCCAAGGCGCAGAGAGATACTATTATTGCGACAGGCCTCATGCCGGTGGCTTACGGTATCGATATCCTCGCTACATTCATCTGGCCGTTCGGCGGACTGGGTGAGATCGACACTGTTTGGGCATACGCGAGCTTCCGTGGCGCAAAGACTGCAAGATCCGTGACGAAGAGGCTGGCTAGCTCCACTCAATCGTCGCCCAACCATGAAGACGAATCTCACAAGCTGAAACTCACATTTACACACTCCAAGCGTCTGGACGTCCTTCGCAGATATCTCGATGCGGAATGCCACAAGGCTGATTCCAAGCTTTTCCCGCACTATGAGCATTCTCCCACGGAAAGTGAAGTGTTGGAGGCAATAGGATGGACTCCCAGTCGTGATATTGAGGAGAAAAATTGGGAGGATGAACATTGGGAAATCCAGGAGGTCAAGGAAGACTTGAGGACCGTATTCAAGAAAGCAGCGAGTGAGTGGAGGAAGTGGTGCCGGCTGCTGGAGAAGAAGTAAGTTCTTTCCAAGTATTGTGCGCTGTTCCGGGATGCGACGTCCTATGAGACTTGTCTATGAGGCTAACGACCAAACAGTCCGGAGAAAGCGATGAAGAAGTAGCATAGGGAGATCACTATCGATGACTCGAGCCTGGGGTCATTGATTCCGGATATCTCATGCAATGGAAGACTGAACAACAACATCTGGACAAATTTGTGGATATATGTCCAATCCCTTTTCCTTTTGTGGCCAGCTTCACGACCCGGGCTGCAGTTTCTGGCGGTAGTGTTGATTTACACCTTCACCACATCCTTGGGCTTGCAGATGCCTTCCTTTCCCTTTACGCCAGAACTACCTCCGCTACCGATACGTCCTTGCTCAACAACTCCTAAGTTCCTTAAGTAATGTGTCGCACCGAATCTGCACATCCTTGGCGACGCACGTATCCGTTACAGGCGTTAGCGTTGAAGCCCGACTCTTTGGTCAGCCGCCATTGAAAAATAATCGTGGATCGAAATAGGGAAATCTATTGAACAACGAGACAAATGGCCCAGCTGTACTGAAGGTTATGTCCCGAATTCTTGTGGAAGGTTTTGGGCTTCCTGTCGCAGAAGAGAGGCGCTCTAGGAGCCCGGATGTTGCTGTCCCATAATCTCACAGACAAGAAGTATACGGCTCTTGAGGTGATCCTCAACGTGAAATATGCTCTTTCTGTCACTTCCCTCATGCACAGAGCGCTTCGGAAAGATTGTGTTATAGACGGGCTATCTCTACTTCACGGCGTTGCCCTGAGATAGGGCCTCTTTATCGTGATCTTTGGTCACCTCGACGGACAGCTTGGCAGCCTTGTCGCTTGATAGATGAGATCGATGGTGGTCATCTGTGCGATTGGCTCCTCGGCCGTTGCTTAGGGGTTGCCAGCGTCACCATTTACCCCACCTCCCAGCGGCTGGCTTGATCAAGCTTAGCAGCTCTTTTTGACACCGTGTATCGCCATGAGTAAACATACTGGTAAAGAAAGCGATCTTTGTGAAATAGGGTGGTTCATTGTTGCACAGCAGGTCGAGGGTTGGGTGGATAATATGACCAGTTTCTGCGAGATCCGTCTACTGCGATTCCTCATTGTACAACCAAGCACAAGGCCCACACCTCTAAGCATCCTCCACGGGCAAGGTGTACTCGTACACGCAGGCTCGCTGTTCGGCAACGGAATTAACGCATTCAATGGCGTTTAGGCAAAGGGCCCGCAGCCTGTTCGAAAGTTTGTAAGCCATGCGAAGCGCGTTGATTCTCGCCACACAGGTTGGGGAGGGACAATGGCGATTGTTCTCACCTCTCCACTGTGCCACCTTTTTGAGTCTTGACTCCGCGTATTATGCATCGGTTGAACCGCGGCTGCCGAGCAACTCGGCCGAATTATTGTTACCACTAACCACTCACCCACTCAATAGGCCGGACAGCTGCAAGGGCTAAGCTTGACAGGTAGCCAGCGGGGCGGGCGCCTAATGAGATGAGATTGACTGTCTGGACTCGCCAATGGTGGAAACAGGAAGAAGTCTCAGTCCCTAACGGCGATCGGGGTGAAGGTGTGCGCGGCGAGAAGAGTGAAAAATAGGTAGGGAAAGGGATGCCTGCACCTTACATACTTTGGTCTCCGGTTGTGCGTTTGTGGGTACATCTCAAGGTTAATAATGTAGATAAACACATCATTAGAGAATAAACTTGCAGGGGCTTGGGAAGATACATAAGTGAGTACAAGTAGCGAGTAATTATCTCGTAGTTATGAAGTGCTTGTAGAGTCTCTTGCTGCAGTTCCTGACTGGACTGCCTAACTCATTAGATCACTAGCACGACAGCATCACCACCAGTGTGTGGCTGCGCCCCCAGGGGCAAAAATTGACGTCTGATGATGTGGTGGTTCATCCTGGTGCGGCACCAAGCGGCACCCCCAGCATACCTCTGGGTGCCTCTCTGGTTCTCGCCCACCTTCGGTCTTCCCCTCCCCCACAAACCTGCGCGCACAACATTCGATCCGATTGAGAAGAGCAAAGGAGAGGTGGAAAGAACAGCACACAAGGACGAAGACACACCCGCAAATCAAGCCACACCCCTCATTCATCCAACACTACCCATCGCAGGCACCCAATTTCATCATTCCATACCTACTACATTAGATTCTCGAACCGAATCGCACCCTACGCCCTGCTACCTTCATCTTCTCATCCTCATCCTTTCCAAACAGTAGGTTACTGCACTACTTAGTTGCCTCGCTCCCTCACTCCCTTACCTTCTCCCTCAAGCGAGTGCTATTCCTATTGACCTCATATTATTCCGCTCCTGTTTCTGCAATCAGCGTGATCAGCTTGCGACGCTGGTTCATCAGCCTTACATTGCCTCGAGTCGACTTATTCTTCTCGTGCTTGCACAGAGATACGCCTCATCCATAACCTCCGAGGTACCACTACCAAGACCGGCACCTAATCCTTTGTACTCGTCGAATCGCCACCTTCGCTATCCTCACCACTTGCCTCTACTTCGCGCTCTTTGTTCAACCTCAAGCTACCTGGTATTGCTTCCTCCCAGGCAGAGACTAGAACCCGGTCCGACCGCTATCTCTCCCATCCTGCGTCAAGCTCCTCCCTCTTGTTTCTCAGGCATATTCGCGCGAGACGCTCCTGGTAATCGGTCCGAGGCTCTTTGCGCATTTCTGTCTCTTTCAAGCTGGCGGGCACAACCGATAGGAGAACCTCCTCGGGAGGCTTTCTCAATCGCGTCTTTGGAGGCAAGAAGGAGAAGGATACAGATTCGGAGAGCACACCCTCTCGAATAAGTACTGATAGCAACCACAATGGCCCTACTTCCCCCGGTGGCAGCATTACGGTTAAGACTAACGACTTGAGCCCCAAGTCCGAGACTCGAAAGCCCGCAGACGAAGCCGCCGTTGCTTCGCCTACTGCCGACTCCAAGAAGCGGAGGAGTAGCAGCGCCAAAGCTAAGGAGATCTTTACCCAGGCCAAAAATTCATTAATACACGGCGACAAGGACGGACCGCAAACACCAATGCAGAGACTATCCAAGACCGATGCCGCGCTCAGCGTGCCTCAAGGCTCGCTGAATAACTCGGCCGGCGAGTCGCAGCCTACACCGAATTCATCCTTCTTAGTTGGTGTGACCGAAGACAAGAACAAGAAATGTCGTCGTACCATGGAAGACACTCATTCATATCTTTACAACTTTCTCGGTACGCCGGCGCCGGTTCTCTCTTCCGACAGCTCATTATCCAAGAAAAGTTCCCGAGAAGATCGGAACAGCCTCAGCACCATCGCGTCCAATCCTGCCCAGCATGTGGTGGAGACCGACAATGGCTACTTTGCCATTTTTGACGGGCATGCGGGCACCTTTGCTGCCGAGTGGTGTGGGAAGAAACTGCATGTCATCCTGGAAGAATTGATGCGCAAGTACCCCAACACACCCGTCCCAGAATTGCTTGATCAGACATATACCACCGCCGACAATCAATTGGAAAGGTTGCCACTCAAAAACAGTGGGTGTACTGCGATCACGGCAGTGCTACGCTGGGAAGACCGCGTTCCCACCAACCACTCTGCGACGGGGTCTCAGGCTATCGCATCCTTGGCCGCGGCCGCAGCCAAAGAAGCAGAGAAGAATGAGAAAAACAACGAGTCATCGAAAGACGGAAAAGACTCGACACCTCGGTCGAATTCAACGGCTGAAGCGGCGGCGGCAGCGATTCAGGAAGCGAAACAAAAGGCTACGCGACAGAGGGTGCTGTACACCGCTAATGTTGGTGACGCCCGGATCGTCTTGTGCCGCAATGGGAAGGCACTCCGTTTGTCGTACGATCACAAGGGGATGGATGAAAACGAGGGACGAAGGATATCGAAAGCCGGAGGGTTGATATTGAACAACCGGGTGAATGGAGTGCTAGCGGTGACGCGAGCATTGGGCGACTCATATCTAAAAGACTTGGTAACCGGACATCCTTATACGACCGAGACCGTGATTCAACCTGACCAAGACGAGTTTTTGATCTTGGCCTGTGATGGAGTAAGTTCATGATACAAACCAATTGCCTACGTGTGGCATGTCATACTGATGCGCAATAGTTATGGGATGTCTGCTCAGACCAGGAAGCCGTAGACTTGGTTCGCAACGTCCACGACCCTCAAGCTGCGTCCAAAATGTTGGTGGACCATGCGTTAGCCCGTTTCTCGACCGACAACCTGTCTGTCATGGTGGTGCGCTTCGATCCGCAAAAGCTTCAGCAGAACACCAAGATGGACATTGGAGTAGAGACGGAAACAACCAAGGACAAACTTGCGATCAGTGAGGTGGAAATGCTCGTGGGAGAAGCACGTCGGCACTCTCTGGCCCAAGAAGGGCAAGTTTCCGACCAGGACTCGGAAGAATTGAGGCAGAGCGTGATCCAGGAACAGGATGAAGAAGACCAGGAGACCGGGCCAGAGTACACGCCGGAGGGACAGACTGAAGCTGAGAAGATCTTGTCGGAGAAGAAAGCGGAGCAGGAGAAGCCCAGTGAAGGTTGAGTTGATGTTGGATGCTGTCTGGGGTAAAACTACAGAAGGAGAAGATGACTTGTCTGGCACGAGATGGGGGGCCAACGCACGCACAGAAGGCGATGATGCACCACTCACCGCTGCCGAGATGGAGAGTCTGCACCAAATAACCCCGTGTTATTGAGACGGATATCAAACCTTGACTGGTCCACCCCATCCTGATCTGTGGTCGGTCTTGGATAGACCAAGCCTTGATCGGAGACGAGTAACAATCTGAGACGATTGAATCACTTTCAGGATGCATTTCCATGTTACCGGAGAAAGGGCGCGACCAGCAGACCAACAGTGGAGAGATTCAGCAGCGGAGTTTTCGAAAACGGCAGATGAGGCACAGCAAGCATAGTGAGATTTTGTTCTTAAACTCTGTTCTCAGATCAGAGAAGGGCTTGACTGAGTGCTTGACCGGTGTCTGGTGGGAAGACTCTGAGAAGCTCTGTGCTTGAATGATAAATTTTGTTTTTGATCCAAGGGACGTTCTTGAGTATTCTTTTCCCTTCGTTAATACCACCGTGAACCAGTAAGTGGGACGGTCGAGGTTGAGACAAGGCTGGATGGGAATAATCAAAAACGGGTACTAGAGGTGTCCGGGCTAATGGAGGCGTGGACAAGGGATTGGTCCTTTTGGTACGGGAGAATCTGGTCGAGCGTGAAGTGTGCTAGGTAGGAGTGTCTCGTATCCACCTCTTTCTGGGCTATCGCCTCTGATCCCATTCAGCCGAGTTTGGCGCATGGATAGACGGGCAGAGACAGGTTGACTTATTAACGGGCGGCAACGGAGACTCCGTATTATGTAAGGGCGTTCTCAACTGGAAGACTGCCTCATGGTCAGTATGATCCATGGGGCCGGATGGGAGCAAGGATGCAGGAGGTAGAGCGGAGCGGAGGCCGAAGAAGTCACCGAAGTGATCGAATATGGGATAACGTGGGGGCGTGGACTTGGAAGTAATTAGTTGGAAAAGGTATCCCATCATCAGTATGCATGTACCGAGTACTTGGTACCTTGTCCCCGTCAACGAGGGCGAGGGAGAAAGGATGAACAAGGCGAGTGATTGTGTGGTCCAGTCACGGATCTGCGGAACAGTTTCTGGACTAGGTACGATACCCAGTGTTGCCAATCGTCGGGAGCCAAAGTGTCATTACAGACTTAGTACCGGGTACTCTTCCAGGTCAACTCGGTAGTAGCCCTAAATTGCCAGAAAACGTTAGTGGAGAATGCCATTCTGCCCTCTTAGGGGGTCTTACTTGTTCTAGTCCTGGTCTGTACCGCAGGCCCGTGCACCAGGTACTTCCTAGTAGGTATTACCTTGCCTGAGGAAGGACAATCTAGCCGCTTATCATCATCTTCAGCTCCAAAGCTTCCCTCCTCAAAGTACGAGGTACACGAGTATGAGTAAAACAAGAATGTCCTACGACCCACTCCAACCCCAAAAGGCTACCATGGAGCTCCTTTGTAATACGATCCTAGTTCAAAAAGTAGCTATCTACCTGTATGACTCCAATC
The DNA here is from genome assembly GCF_000835455.1 of Fonsecaea pedrosoi CBS 271.37. NCBI lineage: Eukaryota > Fungi > Ascomycota > Eurotiomycetes > Chaetothyriales > Herpotrichiellaceae > Fonsecaea > Fonsecaea pedrosoi. Next base: position 5,271,696 of record NW_013550615.1, on the reverse strand, counting down.
GCCTCAGACCCTGACGTCCTCTGAACTTTTTTCCCTTTTCTCCAAAAATATTAATCTCTGGCCTCTCGAAGCTGGTTCCTCTGCAACTTTCGCTCAACATCCACCCTCAGCGTTTACCCATTCTTCAAATTCTCCCTTGATCCTCTTCTCTCTTTTCTCTCCTTGTCTTCGTCTGATCTCCTCATGGGCTTCATGATCTTTCCTTAGCCCTTCTCCTCCAACCCGTCTCGACCGCTGCGACCGCCATGGCGAGCAAACTTCCCCTGCGCATGATGCCCAGCTCTCCAATGGCGTCACTCAGGCCTTGGTCAATGCGAGCTTTCTCAACATGTCGCCGTTCAACTCTCTCGCTTCCAGTCGCCTCCAGATCGTCCTCCCTGGTATCCAGGCCACTGATTCAGCAAACCTTCCGTCGTAACTACGCCGACGCTCCCCAAGTCCAGCTGTCTCCAGAACCCAAACCCAAGAGGCGCTTCCGATTCTTCCTCTGGACCTGGCGCTTGACCTATCTTTCCGTGCTTGCCGCCCTGGGATACACTGCTTATCAGGTCTATGAGGGTCGCAATCCAAAAGAGCAGGCTGATCCCGATCCAAGCAAAAAGACACTCGTTATCCTCGGTGCGCAAGCTTCCTTCCACAGAAGCTGGACCTGAATGCTGACATGGTCTAGGTACTGGTTGGGGTTCCGTCTCCTTGCTTAAAAACCTTGACACGGAGAACTACAATGTCGTCGTCGTCTCGCCCCGGAACTACTTCCTCTTCACTCCTCTGCTACCCTCGTGTACCACGGGCACCATTGAGCACCGATCCATTATGGAACCCATCCGGAACATCCTCCGTCACAAGAAGGCAAAGGTCAAGTACTACGAAGCTGAATGCACAAAGATCGACTACGAGAAGAGGATCGTCTATGCTAAGGATGACTCGGAAATCAAGGGTGATACCATGGAGACCGAGATTCCCTTCGACCTGCTTGTCGTGGGTGTCGGAGCAGAAAATGCCACCTTTGGAATCCCTGGTGTTCGTGAACATGCCTGTTTTTTGAAGGAAGTTGGTGATGCTCAAAAGATCCGCAAACAAATCATGGATTGTGTCGAAACGGCTACTTTCAAGGATCAAAGCCCCGAAGAAGTCAAGCGTCTTCTCCACATGGTGGTCGTCGGTGGTGGTCCAACTGGTGTCGAATTTGCTGGTGAGCTGCAGGATTTCTTCATGGAAGACTTGCAGAAATGGGTTCCTCAAATTAAGGACGATTTCCATGTCACTTTGGTCGAAGCTCTGCCTAATGTGCTTCCTATGTTCAGCAAGCAACTCATCGAGTACACGGAATCTTCGTTCAAGGAAGAGCACATCCAGATTCGCACAAAGACCATGGTCAAGAATGTGACCGACAAATACATTGAAGCCGAAGTCCAGAACCCCGACGGTTCGAAAGCGCTGGAGAAAATTCCCTACGGACTGCTCGTCTGGGCTACTGGTAATGCTCTCCGTCCCGTGGTCAAGGATCTCATGTCCCAGATCCCAGCTCAGGCGAAAGCTCGCCGTGGCCTCGAAGTCAACGAATACCTTGTTGTCAATGGCACCGAAAACATCTGGGCAGTTGGCGACTGCGCCGTGGCCAACTATGCACCCACTGCTCAAGTCGCTGCCCAAGAGGGGGCTTTCTTGGCTCGTCTGTTTAACACCATGGCTAAGACAGACGCTATCGAGGCTGAACTGCGCGACTTGTCCTCCAAGCAGGCTACTGCGAACCCCGAGCAGCGCAAGGTCATCCTGGAGGAGATCAACGAGCGCCAGCGCCAGCTCCGTCGCATCAAGCAGATCGGGCCATTCAGCTATTCGCATCAAGGATCGCTTGCGTACATTGGTGCTGAGAAGGCAGTTGCCGATGTGTCTTGGTTCAGCGGAAATATTGCCAGTGGAGGTACCATGACGTACCTATTCTGGAAGAGCGCTTACCTGAGCATGTGCTTTAGCAGTGAGTATTATCCCATTACCATTTCCCTAACCATCCTTGCTGCATCTGTGGGGGTTTGGCTGACATCTTTGACTTGCCAGCGCGCAACCGCATCCTAGTCTTCTTTGACTGGGCCAAAGCCAAATTCTTCGGCAGAGACGTGTCGAGAGAGTAGAGGCAAGACTGGAAACGTTTAATGGCACGTAACCTAAGGAGCCATATATGCGCTTCCGCGAAGCAGCAATGAGTCGTCACAAGCCCTCGACACCTGACTTTTGGCTTACTAGGCCTCTGGACGATTGGGTTTTGGCGAGGTATCCACGCTATTCTTCGCAGGGATTGTTTTTGGGGTTCCCTCGGAATGAGCAAAAAAAACCACAAACTGTTTGAACTTATAGATGGCCGCGTTGTTTTGGGGGCCGAGCCCTGCCTGTATGGTTATTTACACTGTTGTTGTTTTATCGTTTTTACGCCGAGCAAATCCCCATTTTTGCGCCTCTTAATGTCGGCATGTGTCGGACAAGATCGTCTGGCATCCCGGGCTCTTCATGTGAGATTCATCAAACGATATAACGCGTCTATTTTTCCAGCAAAAACCTGCCAGGAGCTAGTAATCGCTCGCGTGCTGTTTCTTAAACCTACTCGACCTGATGAGAGCCACATTCGTCCGAGTCGGAGATGCGTTCCTCGTATAACATTTGCATCTCCTAGTTTCTGTCTGCATCTTTTTGCCAACTCGAGGAGGAAAAATGCCGCCGGAAAGGACATTGTTGTACGAGATATAATACATATGTTCCGCCTTCCCCTTACCACAACTTATCTCCTTCCTTCCGTTTCGCAGCCCTGCCACTCCTTGCGCTCTCTCTTTTCAGGGCCTTCAGCTCCTCTTCGCTGATTGGCGGCTTGAAATACAGGCTGGCGCTCTCACCTTCCTTCACCATATGGCTCAAATAGCCGCGATGTTTCGCGTCCCTATAATATTCCAAGTCTTTCCGTGAGCTTGGATCTGGTAGTCTGTACTGGAAGCCCATGCCCCTGGCACGATTCTCGGCAACCTCGGACCCTTCTACAGCCAGGTGAGGGTTGTTCAGCGCTGAAGGATCCCACCGGAGAGAAAGGAAAGGATGAGTTTGGCTGCTCTTTATGCGGCGTATCGATTGCTCGGTGTAGAAGCGTGTTGTCACCGTTCCACCCACGGCTTCCACTGCAGCAATGGCAGATTGGGACGCCCTCGAGACAACAATGTGGATGGGTGTTTTGAGCTCTGAAGCCCCGTTGCCGAGAAGTTTCACGCCATCCTTGATGCGACCGAGCACGCCGGAGGAGCAGAGTTCTTTCAGTGTGATGGGTTGGGAAGGGTCCAGGCGTCCTTGGTCGATCCAGGATTGAATCTTGTTCAAATTGATTGGGGACATTTCATTGGCAAATCTGTAGGCCACACGTCAATTCAACTTCACCATTGTGGATGGGGGCAGGGCAGACAGACAAGTTCTTGAATCCATATTTTCCGTGCACAATGTGTTCGGGTGTTTGACCACCGTTGAACCCTTCAGGCACTTTGCTATGCTGTTTCTGCCCATCAGACCCGCGACCGGACTTGCCTCCTTTGCCAGAAGCAGGACCTCGTCCGCGACGAATCCTCTTGTTATGGGCCCCGGGCCGATCGGATAGGGAGGTTAGGATTGAGGCATATCGGCGTTGCGGAGGCGTTTGGGACTGCGTTTGGAGGAAAGGGAGGAGGAAGGCAGGAATGGAGGAGCTTGTATTTGCGAATTTTATATTGACGGCATCCGCGTGCAGTGCCGTCGACGGCGAGAGCCGCAGGGGTAGTCGAGGCGGCATTGTCTGGTCGGAGTGAACTGGTCTTTCCAAGATCTTTCATGCTCTGCGGCCGGAGTGAAAGCTCTAGCATTGACTGCTGAGGCATAGTTGCCCTTTACGGCCGCCAAGCGCTAGATGCCAAGACTCGGACATTTCCCCTGTTGCGATTCAAGTGGAGCAATGGATTCAGTGAGAGGTCTGAAATGGCGCATGATTTCTCACCGTTAGTTGTTATGAGAGAGGAGCTCTTGACGAATAACTTCATATTTGGGAAGAAGAATACAAAGTTGTCAATGTCATGACCCTTGCTCGGCTCAGCCTTGCTCAGCCTCGCCGTGTGACGGAACTGGCATAGACGAAAAAGTAGCTTTACGTTGACGAGGGGGGAATGGCCAGATCAAAGTATCGCATATGTCATACTTTACATAAGAGCAAGATTCATATCAGACTGCTACTTGCTTCTCGACCTAGGTCGCTCATCAGAGACTCGAGCTTACTCCTCTTCACTCGTTGATGTTCCACTCCAGCCAACCAACACCTTTGCGACCATCGTTAGTGGTGATTGTAGCCCAAGAGCGTGGAAATTTGGCAACTCGCCCGTCTTTCGCCATGAGACAGAGAGGAGCATGTCCGATAGGTTTCACATAGAAGGTGAGTGGCAGAGGAGCCATTGTGATGGTCGTTGACACGCCCAAGCCGTTGGCTGCCATCTCAGCTGCTGCTTTGACATCAGTCATTTCGACCAGGGGCTCTCCTTCTTTCTGGACATACCCTACACCAAGGTGGGGATAATCTCCTCCTCGAGCTTTGGCATGCACGAGGTGGCTGTGAGTACCGTCGTCAAGGTGGAATGCAGTCCACACCCAGTCGGCGGCCCACCAGTCTCGAGGACCCCAGGAATGGTCCCGCTGGCCTCTAGCCTTGGTGAAGGTGAATGAATGGTCGTCCCACGAGAAGGTGCCGGTGACCTTGCAGGGGATCTCATATCTGGTGGCTCGGCGCCACTGATATGGCTGTCCGTCGGTTTCGAAGAAGAGATCCATCTGGACATCAACGGGTCGCCCGTCGCCACCCTGCAAGATTGCCGCCGGGTCGTCGAATGCCACTCCTTTCCCCTTCACAGTGGTGCGATATTTCTGGAGAGGCACTTCGGCTTCATGGGTGGCCGTGTATTCTCTACCATGAACAACCAGGTCCTTTGCTGGATGTGGTGCTTCGAAGTCGATGACTCCTACTGTGGGTATGTGAGGCCCACAGATCAACGCGTGGTACCACGAGCCGCTTTGGTTTGGAATGACCCCGAGTCTCACCCACACTCCGACTTGCTGGTCTATGTCGACCACGTCGAAATACCAGCTCTCGTTGTGAAGGGGATGGTCACTGAACGGATGCATCTCTTCGTCCAACTCTTTCGGCTCTAGATGGGGGACAGGAACCGGTGGTGGCAGCACCTCAAGCGCCTTTGTATCGACGACGTGTTCACAGCTCCGTTCGAACATGGTCAGGAACAGATCGTCTCCTCGAGTTGTCCTCTCAACCAGACTAGCCGCCGTGATGGCTTGACGCATTCCTGTAAAGCTGTGCATTCGGACCCCCGCCTTGCATTCATGGATACTGATCGGGTACGGGGAACTTGCAGAGAGCGCCTCTTGATATATCTTCAACAGCCCCTCTCCGTGCTCACGGCGAAACTCGGGCGTTACGGCTAGGCCCAAGAAGTACGATGGGTCGTGAAGAATAGGTCCCCAATAGCACGTCTGCCAGTCCACCAGGGTCAACGGCATGCCTCTGCTGTCTCCGAACAGGATATTGTCGAGTCGGTAGTCTCCATGGACGAGCCCCGTAGGGGCGGAAGAGGCATCCAGGGCGGCATGGTACACCTCGAAGCTGTCGATGAATTTCTGGCCGATTTCGCGGTGTTCTGGCTTGATGCGATCTCCGTATCGCTCCTTAAACCGTTTCCAATACTCGACCATATTCTCGGTCGGCGCCCATGGTCTTGTCCTCCTCATCCAGCCGTGCTTCTCCACAGACACATGGTTCAAGATCAACCCGTGGAGTCTTCCCAGCTCCGACATGGCCAAGCTGGCCTCCTCAAGCGTTGCTCCGCTGATGTCGCTGCCCACTCTCCCAGCATTGTCACTCATCAGGATGACAAACTCCCCGGACTCTTCGTCCCTTTCTACCCGATAAACAGTCGGGATGGGCCCCGTCGTCATCAGCGGGGCCACCTCTTGGTAGAACCGGACTTCTCGCTGGTACAGACCAGAACTGAGCCCGAAAGCCTTGCAGTCCGCGTCGAGGGATGCCATTTTCGCCACCACCGAAGCCGGTCCTGCTCGCGTCTTTACGCCATACTCGAGCTCGATGCGATATACCTCGCCGATTTGGCCAGTTCCGATCCGGACAGGCCTGGCCCCGACCACGTCGAAGCCCAGGGCCTTTGAGAGCCACTTTGGCGAGAGTTCGAACTGTGCGGCAACCATGACTGCGAGAACAAAGGTCCCTACCCGGTGCTACCTCGAAAGAGGATTCTCGGCAACTTTTACATATCGCTCGCTCCCACGCGAATCCAACCCCGGAGTCAGGCGGGGTCGCGGTTACGACGTTGCAAAGCGCTCGATTCCATCACCCATGCATGGGAGTTTGCGGGGTTCCAATGCTCAATATCACCAGCTACCGAGGCCGAGGCACGTACACTATTAGACAGGCAGCCCATTGTCAGGGATTGAGAGCAGGTCTATTCTGGGGCGTCTCTGACTGAGACATGTTGACTCGGGAAAAGTGGGTTGGAAGTGCTATTGGTATGCGTACATGCGTAAAAGGCTCTGAACCCGTGACGCTGTGAGTCAATCCCCTTGACGCGGTTGACAGGGGATTGGTGCATCATACTGTTATTTACACTCAAGAGTGGTTAAACAGAATATATGGCAGAGCCAGTGCAAATTCATCGAGGCCGACCCTTCACAATACACGTGATTGTGGTACTATTTCCCAGACCTGAGAAGTCTCAAGGCGTTTTCCTTTCGGTAAAGACGAGGTTCAAAGGCGGACAGGCTAGAGTAAACCCGTCAGTCATGTCCCGAGTGAACCTGGCTGGATCCTCCCCTTGTGCCAGAGCGAAGTCGTAACGGTGGACTATGTAAGCCGTGACATATCGCAACTCCATCAACGCGAGCTGTTTGCCAATACAGCTATATGGGCCTGATGTTGAAAGCATTTTGTTAGCTCACTGCGCCCAACGTGATGTTTCCTTTCGTTGAAAAGTCGTGGATGGCTGGACTGCAAAATCAATGTCATGGACTTACCTGACGAAAAGGGAACAAAAACAGAGGCATTCACGGTCAATTCGGGGTTTGTGGTCCATCTTTCAGGGAGGAATTCCTCTGGTCTTCTGAAATTTCGTTCGTCTGCACCATAATGAGAACGTATTCACTTGCTCCGGCCTCAGAAGTGTAATGAACAGAGAAACATACCTCTGAACACAGTGTATAGGGGGACATATACAATCGTGTTCCCGGGCACAAAGGTGTCCCCAATCATCATCCCCTCGGGAGGTGTCAATCGCTGGACTCCTGAAGGTACGGGAGGATGAAGACGTAATGTCTCATTGATGAAAGCATCCAAGTGCTTGCTCCTCGAGAGTGCTCCAGCATCAACCTCGTTGGACTCAAATAGAGGATCCACGTGCTCCCGGAGCTTAGTCAATAAATGGGGTTCTGTTGCCAGATGAAAGAAGAGCGTCGTCAGAGTTGCGGCGGTGGTATCGCTGGAAGATGCTGTCAGATGTAGTCTTCAGGAAAACAACGATCGGCACTTCAGGAGGAGGAGGAGGAGGAGGAGGAGGAGGAGGATATTTATTACCTCCCAGCAACGACAATCAAATAGGCATCTGCCTGAAGATTCAGCAGGCTCTGGGCCGTCTTCGGGTCTTGCTTTTCATATTCCTCAAGCAGATAAGAGAATACATCCGGCTTGTCAGGCTTCATCTGGAGGGCATTAGTCAGAGAGAGGGACTTTCGCTTGTTACTCGATTGAAACCCACCTTCATCCTCTCGTCCACTTGGCTATTGACGAAGTTCCAGAATCTCTTATGCTCGAAATTAAGGATCGGTATGGACCTGAAGATTGGAGCGACCCATACAACGTGTTTAAAGTAGCCTGCCATGGTCATATTTGTCTTGAGAGAGTTCATAAAGTAGTGCTTGACGCCATTCTTGACCATATCGAAAGATTTTCCAAATGCTAGGTCGCCCATAACATCAAAGCTGTAAAAGTTGAACCAGTCGGTGACATTTAATGGTGTGCCCTTTTGCGACTCGATAGCAGTCATCAGTCCCGTGGTGTATGAGACGACCCGGGGTTCATAATCGCGAAGACCTGAGGATTCAGCACATTAGACTTCAATGAACGAGGCTTCCTTGAGGAGACCCAGGTGGAGGTTACTTTTGGCACCAAAGCCTCGATCCCAAACTTTCCTCCGGTGAGAATGCTCTTGCTTGTCTCGGCTGTTCTGCAGAGCCACCCGTGGTCGCATTCCATTATACCAGGGTCCCTTCGTGCAGGGAGTCTGCGCCGAGTTTACTGCTTGAATCGCCCGAGGATCTGCAATAGACAACTCCATGGGTCCTGGTCAAAGGTCAGCGTCCGAATTTCCTTTCGACTCGTGGGAGGCGAGGGTCTACCAAGTCTCACAAAATCTCCATACTGTCTGTGCAAGGCTTGGACCTCTTCATAAAGATGTAATTTGGACCTAACGGAAAGTGATGTTGGGTATATGGTAGACAGCCGTGCCAAGAAGGGGCCCGGAAACCTAGAGAGCCGGTGGAAGAATCCACGATATATCAAGATGCTAGTAAACGTGCCTACTAGAACGCACATGCCTAGCGCCGACACATGGAGCACTGCAAGGAGGACTGCTGTCCATGATGGTGTATATGCAGTCAAGAACCCAAGGAGAAGCAACTGCGTGGTGAAAAAGGCCGAGATCAAAGATGGTGCAGATGAGTCCCATTCGCCATAACGTAACAGTGTCAAATGGAGGGTGACACCCAACAGTACCGCCCACAGGTAGCTTTGTGGAGACTGCAGAAGTGTAAGGACATCCATGGTCGACATTGAGCGAAGGCAGAACTTTCACCTGGGCGACTATAATGACAGAGTGAGATAGGTAGAACTGGCATCAACTAACATTAATACCTCTGTATCGTGACACTGAAATGCTTGTTAGCAACAGCATACTCGTATCGCCTGGCTTAGCTAGTCGGGACTGTTGACATCGTGCACCTGACGTCCGTCTGCAGGGACAGCCATCGCTACCCTGACATAGCACGGATGGTCATCATCCAAAGGCCAATCATGGTCGTGTCTGCAAGACTGGGGATGGAAATGCGGGGGCGAGGCCACCAAGGCTTAGTTTTATCCGAGGATACGGGAATAGCAGACCAGACGATACTTCGTCCACTTGTCGGCAGTTTGCCGCGTCCGTTGTTGATGGAGAGTATGTCCTGTTCGCCACGGGAGAGCAACCATGACCGAGTTTGACTTTTTGAGTGACTTGGGGACGATGTAGCGGGGAGACACTGTTTTCTGGTAGAGCCTCTCCGGACCTTATCGGCTGTCCAGTCATCCAAACTTCCCTACCAAGAAGATGCTTCCTTATCTCTACCTGCATCTCTCCAGGCAATGAGCAAATTGTCCATGTCGAACCAGGCAGTGGTTAGCAAGGCTGATCCCCCTATTTCATTTTGCCTTGGCAAACCTGCAAAGATGGTGGTACTCGCGGTGCGGTGCTTGTTAGGCCTATAGCAACAGAGGCGTGAAGCGAGATCCAGTGGAGTCGGTTCGACAACAAGGTATCGCCATGTGTGATGTTGGAGGGTATCTAGGCGGACAAGGTGTAGGAGACAATTGAGCTTTGAGCCCGGAGTTCATAGTCATCGCAGCTGGACAGTCTCCGTAATCAATGTGGCGCCATGGGGGACCGTGCATATGTGCCTGGAGCTTGGTAAGGCAAGACGATGAGACTGGTCGGTGGCTCGTATTTCATCTCAACTCACCTCAGTTTCCCTACTGTGCCGAGGAGGGCTGTAGAGAAGCGGCAGAAGTAAGACTTGGTTAAAAGGAGCGCAGCCTTGGTGGCCAGAGTGACAAACTGCGGCCCCAGTCACCCCCAGTCATGGTTGGTGTGATTATTCCCTCCAGTCCGCCAATGGGAATCGCCTCTAGAAATTCTCATCCGCCACATGCGAATCCCCCCTGCACCATGTAACCTGCAACTTGCCAAACTGCGCAGCAGGTCCCTGTATCACCTCCTGAAGAATCCATCACCGGAGTTCAACTTCAACAATGAGTCAATTAGACTCTCGCTGCCGGGTGGCATAATTACTGCATTGGACTTGCATCGTCTATATTGTCCCTTATCCAACAGTTATGACCACGTAGGGAGACTCTGAGACCCTCTGGTAGTATATGTTTCCCGTCAACTACCCCAGCCTCTGGAACAATGGGCCCCATCGAGTTTAACAAGCGACGCATCATCCTGCTCATCGCCAGCATCATCGCCTTCTACATCGTCTTTCATGGCCTTTCACCCTCTGGTGACAACTTTCGAGAAGTTGCTTCCCACATCCCCATCCCAGGCCATTTGAACCCAACCGAGCACAAACTTCCCCCTCCAGCGCCCGATCCAGACACGATATGGGACCTAGGTCCCGATCCATCTCCTCCACCCGAGCCTGAGCATGAACCCGAACATGAAACCGATAGCGAGAAACCGACACCTCCCCAATCGCAACCTGTGGAGCACTTCGACTTACACCCCATTGCGCAGTTGATGCGGGAAGCCGATACTGAATGGCGGACTTACGAGACCGATATCTCGACAACATTTAGGCAGACAGTGGAAAAATATAGAAGCAAATATGGCAGACATCCTCCGCCGGGATTTAAAGACTGGTATAAGTTCGCACGAAAGAGGAACGTATTCAACATTGATGATTTTAACCAAATTATGGACGACTTGCGGCCCTTCTGGGCCATCAATGCGTCTGTGATCCGGAGCCACGCTGCCCATATGTGGGAAAATCCTGACTTTGGAGTATCCGTCCTTCATATCCGCAATCACAAGGTGGTCAGGGTGGACAACCCGAGTTGGAGGTCCGAAACCATGGAGAAAGTCATCGAGAAGTGTATCAAATTCCTTCCCGACATGGACATCCCCATGAACAGATTGGATCAACCGCGTCTGATCGTTCCTTGGGAGGATATGCAAGAGTTTCTACGAAAGGAGTACCACACACGTGTTATGGCACCCGAAGTCACCGACAGCTTTACGAAGGATCTACCAGAGCTCCTGGATATGAGCATCGAAGACAAGGAACTCGACCACTCCACAAGACTCAGTGAGGACTGGATATTTGCTCCTGGCAAGCAGTACATGAATCTTGCCGCCAAAGGCTGCCCCCCAGAGTCCCCGGCACGGGCAAAGATGTCTGTCGCCGAGGCGGATGCTTTGTACAAAGAGCCCAAGCTCGGGTTTGTGAAGAACTTCAACCTCTCAACCGATCTGTGCACGGTGGGTCCCACTATCCAGGATTTGCACGGTATGCTGTATTCAGCAAGCAGCGTCATTGCCTCCCACAAGCTGGTGCCCATCTTCGGCGAATGTAAAGTCAGTGTCAATAACGATATTCTCTTTCCAGCAAACATGTACTATCAGCATGATGTGCGATATGATTACAATGGGGAGGAAGACGTCGATTGGCGCGATAAGCAAGATAATACCATCTGGCGTGGCGTCACTTCTGGCGGTGTCCAGCTCGAGGATAATTGGGACAGAATGCACCGACAGAGACTTGTTCAGCTTTTCAACGGCACGTACATGCAAATGACTGGCAAAGAGGTCAAAACTCTGACCGAAAAAGACGACGGACCGGGCAAAGTGAACACTACTTATGAGCTTTATGATCGGTTCAAGCCTTCAGAATTTGCCGACCGCCATAGCGATATCGGATTCACGGAGCCTATGTCCTGTCTCCCTAATTGTTCTTTCTACAACAGCGTGTTCTCTTGGAAGCCACAAGTCCCGCTTACTTCACAATTTAAATCGAGATACTTGATCGACGTCGACGGGCATTCATTCTCCGGGCGTTGGCACGCATTCCTGCAAAGCAAGAGTCTCGGACTCAAAGCAACCATCTTCCGTGAGTGGCACGACAGTCGACTTCTAGCATGGCGCCATTTTGTTCCCGTGGACAACCGATACGACGACATCTACGGACTCCTGACATATTTTATTGGATATGGCAAACCTTACAAACAACATGCCGAGGAAGGCGAAGACTTGAATCCGCGGGTCTTCATTGCTCGGCATGATAGGGAGGCACAGACACTCGCTCGGCAGGGTCGCGAGTGGGCAAACAAGGTGCTTAGGCGGGAGGATATCGAGGTATACATGTTCAGGTTACTTCTGGAGTATGGACGCTTGATTGACGACAATCGGGACTTCATTGGCTATTCTGGTGATGGCAGTGAGTTGGACAAATTTGATGAGGGTGAAGAGGACGAAGGTCGCTGGGGTATCGGAGGATGGTGAACAACCATGGACAGAGACGCCCTCAGGAGAATGACGGAGACTTCATTCCCCAATTGAGAGTCACGTTCCGCAGAGAGTATCCCCCTCTGCATTTCGACTCACTAGTCATCTGGTGTGGGGAGAGCAGGATCACCGCTGATGGCAATGCCCAGTAACTCTACAGAGCACAACACTCTGATTGCTCTACCAGCTTGATGCCGTTTGCGAAGGTCGCGGCAGGTCACAACTACTACGGATGACTTACCACTTGTTTTGAAACAAGACGCGGACCTTGGTTGTCAATTAAAGAGTCCATGGCTGGATGGTGGCGAAGGAGACTCGGAGCAAAAAGGCTGGTAATGTACTATCAATAAAACCCGCAGATTATGGAACAGTTTTGGTTCCTTTTCTGGCCGGCGCAATCCCAATCCTATGGGGATAGAGACTATGGTATAAGAAGGAACGCGATGGGCATCGCAAATAAAACTGTCAAAACAGGTCGTCAAATCAATCAACAAGAAGTTGACCAAAGCGTGGCTTCCGTTGTCGTCTATAAGTGCTATGGATGTATAGCTAGACGGAGGTCCCTACTTCTTCAACTTCTTCTTGAGCCTCTTCTCGGCCCTCACGTCCTTCTTCAACCGGGCGTCCACAATCTTGTATTTGCCCTTGACGCCCCTCGGCCGTCCAGCGACGCCGCGATTCGCACCTCTCGCGACCACCAGCTTAACCTTCTCCTTTGGTCTCCCCTTCTTGGCCGCGCGGGCCATCATCCTCGAAATAGTCGAGGCCTTGTCCTTTTCGCTCACGCCCTCGTCTTCTAGTAACAGTGCGGATTTCTTGCGAAGCTTCTCCAGCCGCTGAGCTGCTTTCATCTTCTTCCGCCCTTTGGCCTCTAGGACCTTCTTGATGGGCCGGGCATTCAACGCGCGCAGCTTTTCCTTGATTGCCGCCGCGGCGGCCTTCGTGATCGGTCTAATGGGGCGAGAATGTCGGTCTTCGTCGTCCAAGAACCAGTCGGGGAGACCGTCAGTATCGCGGAAGGTGTATTTGTTGAAATTGTCGTCGATCAGGTCTTTGGCTGTGGTTTCCTTAGTTGCGAGGGAGTGTGCAAGCGTCATGGCTTCCGCGGTGATGATGTCGACGTCCAAATGGCCGGATGGTGTCAATGGGTCTTCGGGTCGCGGAGGCTTTGTAGTGGAAGAGGTAGATGGTTTAATCGTAGCCTCAGCCTCGGATTCGGATTCATCATCTGCGGATTGAGACGACGGTCGTTGTTTGTTCAATGCTGGCTTGAGGGACTTGTCTTGCTGCTCTTTTGATGTACGGGCCTTCGCGGCTGTCCGCTCTGCGTGGTCTGACGAGTCGTCGTCCATCTCAATTGCACTGTCCTTGTCCAGGTCTTCTTGTTCATCGTCAATGCCCAAATCCTGGAAAATGTCTTGGTCGAAAAACATGGCCGCCTTGGCTGAAAGACCATCACTTTTCGGGATTTGTTTCATGGGGTAGCCGTCCTCTTCGTCATCATAGTCGGCGTCAGTGACTCCATCGGCAGATGTGGCGTCGTCATCGGATAGACCTTCCCATTCATCGGTTTCCTTTTCTCTTCTCGCTCGCTTTGCTCGTGCTTTGGCGTCCGCTTCCTCCCGCCTTTGCTGATAGGATTCGTACATGAAGTCTAGTTCCCTTTCGAGCCTGTCACCAGCGTCGTCATCATCACTCTCGGAGCCAAGCTCTGAGTCTCCCGACCCAGAGTCCTCCTCGTCCTCCATGTCGTTATTGCCAATCTCGCCAGAGCCCCGAACCTTGTCAGCTGTTTGGATGCTGAACATGGTCCCATCCGCCCCAGGGGCACTCTGCTCCAATCCAATGTCAAACGGCGCAGTCATGTGCATCTGCATCCGGACAATCTCTTTTCGCTTCCTCTCGTTCTCTTTGCGTCGTTCTTTCCTCTTCTCCTTGCTGTCTCGATCCTTCAATTTCTGCAGCTCTTCTTGAAGTTTGAGTTCTTCGTCCATCGACTCGACCTGTGCCACCTCTTCTCCGTCCTGCTCTTGGGTCTGTATTTCCTGCTCTTGTTTTCTAGCTTTACTCGACAAGCCAAACTGGTCGCGGACTTTCAGCCGCCACCGAAGTAACGTCCGGAACTCTTTCTTTCCTAGCACCTTCAAGTCTGCGCAGCATTGTCTGATTTCGGCTGTCGTCTCGGGAAGTCGACTTATTGTAGCTAATGCGAGATCGCCGTTGGGTGGCTGCTCGAAACTTAGTTTGTTCATGGAGCCTAAAATCGCAATCGGGTCTGTCGTGTGGATGAAATCGGTGACAGGGACTTCTTTATGTTGTGTCCAGTCGCCTTCTTCATAACCTTCTCTTTTCCTTTTCTTCTTTTCGGGGTTGAAGACTTTGGCTTCGTTGTTCGGTGTGGGCTCCTGCACCTCCGCAAAAACATGTTTCGGGTCCAAAAACTTGGGATCCAGTCTCTTTGGTGCCTTGAAACCTCTGCATACCACGAAGATTTCCGCAGACACGTTCCTGGACGAAGGTGGTTTTGTAGCCTCGACCGATGTGAACAGCTGTTTGAACACCCAAAGCAGCGCGTTGTAGTCCTTGGACCGAAACACCTTTGTGACAAATGTGCCTCCTTCTTTCAGAAATTCTGTCGCCAATTTCATTGACTGCAGAACTAACTCCGCCTGCGAGAAAGCGTCTTGTACCCAGGCCACACCAACGTTGGGTGCCCCATCATGCAGCACTGTGTCGGCCTTCATATGTTTTAGGTGCTGCCGAATAGTCGCTCGACATTTGTCCGTGGTGATATCGCTCTGAAAGGAGATGACTCGAGGTATGGGTTTAATGGGAGCCAGATCCACACCGACAATCAGGCTCTGCGCAGGCATTGTCTCTGCTGCGACTTGACACCAAGATCCCGGTGCGGCGCACAGATCCAGCAGCACCCGACTCTTCTCCAGGAACCCATATTTCTTGTTCAGCTGGATCAACTTGAACGCCGCTCGTGCCCGGTAGCCTTTTTCTTTGGCGAGTTTGTACCATTTGTCTGAGAGAGGGAGTCAGCCACTTTTTCCCGCGCAGTATTGCCAGATCGATGGTGGAACACATACCAAGCCGTCCTTTGCCGTGCTTTTTTTGGATCGCCATGGCGGATGACCGTCTAGAGACTCACTCGTAGCGCCTTCGTCAATGTTGGCCCCAGAAATTTAGGACCAGAGTGCACAACCTAGACAAGTATCTCAGAGGGCCACCACATTTTGCAACACTGGACAAAGAAAATTCGAGCCAAGATCGGATAGGTCCACAGCGGGGGCTCCATCTACGCTAGGGGTCTAGTGGCGCTGCTTTGTCAAACGGGTAGCGGCCTGGACATTCATTGGTCTCAATAGAACCAATCCAGTTCTCAGCAAAAGCAGCATGGCTGTTCTAACTGTCGTACATATCGAAGAGATTGGAGTAATACTTCAGTGTGGATGACCAGTCCTTATGATGTTGACTACGTAAACTCGTGTTATGCTTCTGGATTTCTGTTTCATAATAGCTGAACAGCGAGTCGTCTCACCGGCATTGAGGACACATTGCCATCGAGGGTAGAATAGAAACAGAGGTCGAGAAATACATCCCAGTTTGCGCCTGAGGCCTACATAGATTGAAGGACTATTCTCACAAATACTGTACAACCTTCTCAGGCACCTGAAGCTTATTCGCAAGCTTCACATCCTTCAACGCTTTCTCATACGTGAACACTGTTCCGTTCTCCTTGAATGTCTGTTCCTTACACAGCAAACTGAGCAGGGCAGATCTCTCAATCACTACCCGCCCGCTGGTGAGGAGGTCCTTGACATCCACGTCCTCGATGTCTTTCAGATCTCCATGCTCGCCAATCGTTTCCATCTCTTCAAAGATTCGTGCTCCACTTGATTCAGGCGTACTTGTGACGAGGAGGCTGCGGCCGTACCCCTGGCCCCAGCAATTGGCCTCGAAAATGTTATTGAGAAACCGTGCGCCGTTTCCCGTTGGCAGATTGATCTTGTCATTGAGAATGATCAGCTCGTTCCTCCTGAAACGGTAACTTAGCGCGATTCGAAAGGCCTGGTGGTAGACTTTCTTCTGTAACTCGGACGAGAAATCTCTGGGCTTTGGACCAAAGGCGACACCACCTCCTCTTCTGATCGGGGACTTCTTGTCCCTCACACGAGCACGGCCTGTACCTTTCTGCTGGTACAGCTTGCGATTGGACCCATGGACTTCAAAACGCCATTTTGTGCTCGCCGTTCCCTGGCGTGTCGCGTCCGCTTCATAGATGACAGCGCGATGAAGAAGGTCTCTGCGCAAAGGAGCGTCAAGGTATCGTGAGCCGTACAGAGCATAACGAGCAGGTTCGATGTGAGGCCACGAATACAGGGTCGCTAGTACCGGATGGTCTAGAGCATGGAGCTCGGCGGAGGACGGAGAGGTCGACAAGCCGGGAGTGGGCGAGGTTACAATGGAGAGATTTCCTAGGTGAAACGAATCACGACTTGTTACAGAGTCCGTTGTGAGGGTGGAAACAGGTGGCTGAGTTTGAGAAGCGATTGTTCGACAACCTAGCCTCGGTGCCAGGCATTGCTATACACGAGTTAACAACAGCCACTACAGCACAATTGGGGAGGATTTCGTACTGTCAAGGGATCGGCGACATTTAGCTGGTTGAATCTTCTCGCGAGCCCCAGCAGACTGCGCGATGCCGATGTGTGCTGCATCAATTGAACTGGGCAACTGGTATCAAGACCGGCTAGATGCTGACCAACCACTTCACTTTGTGAATGATGGAAGAAGGACAGAACATGTACTAAATCATTGCGAAGTTGGAGTTCACGCGTAAAATAATAGCTGCGAAGTTGCGCCAGAAGTTTTTGGTCGTCACGTGACGCAGCCTTGTCGGGTCACGTTTTCGCCAACTGTCTCAGCCTTCTAATGTTCTGTCTAGTTGTGGGAGACGAGGTTCCACTCCAAAGTTGATCTCTACCTAGTTAAATAAGATATTGGGTCTATTTGAGACTACTTTCACAATTTGATGAAGTCGTGCCTACCCATACCGTATCAGGGTCAAGGCTCAGCCAAATTTCGACCCTGCGGTTCTACAGCTGGTTGGATCCATATCCTGTTCGTGCATTGAGATCTGCAGAGGCTGCCGCTGCTTGCCGGGGGACTCCACACCGAAGATATTGCGGCAAGAGTTCTACTTGTATCGAGTTGCCGATGAGAAGAATTTTCTCCTTGAGAAGTCCAGTATCCGCTGGTTGAATCCCGGTCCGCGGGAGGTGGCGGAGAAGCCGATATGCCGTTTATCCAGCAGAGCCAAGTGCCTACTTGAGTACTTGCCTAGACTGCTAGGTTCAGGACGCCCCGGGGGAAGTCTGAGGTACTCCGTAGTTGCTACTCCATGTTTTCTGTGCTCCCAGACTTATTAATCAGACAAGCCTTGTGCAGCCCCTGTACGACCCTACATGATGGCTAAGTGGGGGATGCCCACTCTCGTCAGATCCTCTCCTCTCGGTAGCCTCATGTGCCTCATCCAAATTCTCATTGCATCTCGTTTACATTGAGTCACAGTCGTTCTAGGATACTGACCTTTCCCGTCCAGCAGTTTCACATACCTCTTGAACCTTTGCAATTCCAACCCAACCGGCCCTAACCCTCCCTCAAACGTTTATCAGCACAGACCTTCACCCCGCTGCGCGACAATCCCAAAGCTTTTGACCTAATCGAACTATTCTTTCCATGAAGCAAAAAGCCGCGGAGCGCATCAGCCCATGCTCTCAGCGTCTGAACTTGGGCCTCATTCATCCTGCAGAACCTGTTCACTAGTGGAGAATGCTCCTGCGATGGCTACACACCACTAGCCCACATGTCGCGATAACGACCGATAGATGAAACAACTATTCCCCGATAACGATAATGATGGAAGGGGATATCAAAGCGGAGCAAGTTCAACATCCGAGTCCCCTAGAGGATATATTGGAGCACACAGACGTTTCGGCGCAGCCATCGGCTAAAGGCAAGAACAAGAGCAAGGATAAGGATTCTGGAGGCGCCGCTACGAAAAGGCGATGTGTGAGCACGGCTTGCATTGCCTGCCGTAAAAGGAAGAGCAAGTGTGATGGCAATTTGCCCAAATGCGCTGCTTGCGCATCGGTCTACTTGACTGAATGTGAATATGCGCCACACACCGACCATCGGCGCAAAGGGGTTTACAAAAAGGATGTTGATGCCTCCAAGACCAAGAATTCCACTCTCCAGATCCTCATACAGGCTATCCTGAATGCTGAGGAGGAGGATGTCATGGATCTAGTCCGGCAGATACGGACATGCGACAACCTAGAAGAACTTGCGGTTACCATAGACGCTCAAGAGAAAGGCCTGATGGAGGGACACGATGACTCTCCAATGTATGAGGCCGAATCCGGCGTACCGAAATTTGAAGCCGAACTTTCTGGGAAGATGGGCGATCTGATGCTAGACGGGTCTGTCAAATTCATTGGGGGAACGTCGAATTTGATCTGGCTTCCTGAGGAATATGAACATCGAGGCACACACAGCTCACCAACTTACCAGCGGGTCGTGGTGCGACCTCACGAAGAGGCTGTTCTTTCATGGACGATTGTCACCCAAGACAAAGAGGCAATTCTCCATTTTATGAACATGTACTTTTGCTGGCACTACGCCTTTTTCACGACCTTGGCTAAGGAACTTTTCTATCGAGATTTCCTCACCGGGACATCCTCACAGTACTGCTCACCTCTCCTTGTCAATGTTATGCTAGCGCTCGGTTGCCACTTCTCATCTCGGCCTGAAGCAAGAGCAGATCCAGCGGATTCTGGGACCACTGGTGACCACTTCTTTGCAGAAGCTAAAAGGCTCCTGTACGAGAACGACGAGTTTGCCAACGCGAAACTATGTACAGTCCAGGCTCTGGCTTTGATGTCCGTTAGAGAAGCCGGATGCGGTCATGAAAGCAAGGGATGGGTATACAGTGGCATGAGTTTTCGAATGGCTTGTGATCTCGGATTGAACGTGGATACGGTGCCTATCAATGAAATGTCACGCTTGACAGATGAGGACATTGATGCGAGGCGGATAACCTTCTGGGGTTGTTTCCTCTTTGACAAGTGAGAATCTTTGCTTCAACAACACACTTTTGCTAACTGGTATCAGGTGCTGGTCTAACTACCTGGGGCGGCAACCTCAACTTTTAACGCCAAACATCACCATGAAGAAGCCCGACGTGTTCCCATCGGAAGACAGTGAAATGTGGTCGCCGTATACAGACTCGGGCATCATTCAGGCCCATGCGCAACCGGCGCGTACCAGAGCTGTTGCATTGCAACTGTCTAAACTGGCCGAGATTTCCAGCGATCTCCTGACATCCTTCTATAATCCGCAGATGCTCGATAAACCTCCTCCAAGACAAACCGAACTCAAACGACTAAGCGATCTACATACTAGATTGGAAGCGTGGAAGCAAGGGTTGCCGCCTGAACTGGAACCGAGGGAGGGTCAGCTCCCCCAGGTCCTGCTGATGCAGTATGTCTCTGAAGTTCCATAAGCCTCAAGAGGCGTACTGACTAAAGACAGTATGTTTTACCAACTCTTGTATCTTCATCTATATCGACCGTTCCTGAAGTACACCCGAACGACCTCACCACTTCCAGCACACGTATCCCCGAGAAAGTACTGTACTCAGGGAGCCACAGCAATTTCTAAGCTTTTTCGACTGTACAAGCGAACACATGGTCTTCGACAAATATGTAACATTGCAATCTATATTGTACATTCAGCCTGTACGATTCATTTGTTGAATCTACCAGACAAAAACGCTCGCAGAGATATCATCCACGGCGTCAAACATCTGGAGGAAATGGGGGAATGTTGGACAGCCGCCCGGCGAACGCTCAGAGTTTTGCATCTATGTGCCGACAGGTGGAGTATTGAAATGCCCGAGGAGGCGGAAATGGTTTATACAAGGCTTCGGGCGAAATGGGGTCTCGCAGCGAGTGCACCTTCACCGGTGTCGCCCGAGTCTCTGGCAAACATGGCACAGCAAATTGTGTCACAGCCAGTGCCTGACTTGATGGCGATCAATGTTCAAAGGCAACAGCAGTCGCAAGCTCAGCGTGGGACTTCAATGTCACAGTATGCAGGCGGATATTCCGCGCCCATGGCTGCCTCACCCACAGAGGCGATTGACTCCAGACGAACATCCGGAGCACCGTCCATGCCACCACAGTCCACAGCCGAGCTTTCTCGAGACTCTCGTCGTATTCGGGCTTCAACTTACCTTACCAAAGCACAACAAGATGCATGGAATGCACACCAAGCTCGAATCGCAGCCAACGCAGCTGCGACATCCTCTAACCAAGCAGGGACTGCTGGCGACCAGAATGCCGCCAGATTGTTTGGTGGAGTTGAAAGTCTGATTGAGGAGACACAAGACTGGTTCTTTAAGGATCAGAACCAATTGGCCGTGGGTTTCGAAAACTGGGGGTCTGAGCCGCCAGATTGGGGAACCCTAGATCTGAGCTTCTTTGACACACCAGAAACGGGCAGCAGTACAAACGCGAATACGAATGGTAACTCACCGTCTTACAATGGACTGCAGTACTCGTATGATTCGGGGGGAGGAGACGGAGGAACCAACCCGGGCGTCGTGACAAGCCAGGCCGGATACGGATTTGGACTTACCGGAGACAGGTATCCAACCACTACCGACACGGATATTGATGGCTTTCCCACGAACGGAACGAATGGAATGAACGGTTTAATGAGACCAGGCATGAGCTTACAGTTAGGAATGAATATGGATACGAGCGGGAACGGTTCATTGGCGACTGGCATGGGAAATCTAGGTATGGGCGGGCCTGGAGCTTCTAAACGCTCTTCTCAGATTCAAGGATTTGATGATGAGGCATATTATTGATGTACACCTTTGGTTCCATGATTTTTATGGGGGTACAAGCCCAGATGGGTCGAGACGTGAAGAGATGAATATACGTTCAACGAAGCTGCTAGGATACCAAGCGCTGGGGAGAATTGGGAGGTCTCTGTGCTTTAACCTGGAGGCAAATTTAACCTCAGTGTTCTTCAAGTGCTGTATCAGGTGGACTAGGCTTCGTCGTGTTCAATGAGCAACAACATTGTAATTCCTCAATAGAAGTCTTCGCCATGACTCGGTCTAAGATACTCCACCTCCAGCTTATACTTCTTAGCAGGAATGTGAACAATTTTGGAAATATTTGCGGAATCAGTACCCGCTCCACGTTTGCAATGGAGGAGAAGTGTTGGATCTTGTCTACTGTAAGAAAGCTGGCCCCGGGGTTGGCGGAGGTCGACAGAATCACTCTGTTACTCCTTCGCCGGGGTTGAGACCACGCACTACAATTCTAGGGCCTGGGGAAAAGGTGGAATGACTGCAGTGACGGGATGTATATGTGAGCATAAGATGGGTTTACAACTCGCCGCTTATTCGGGAGAATGGTTGTCGAATGTGGAACGTCGCTGCATTAATCCGTCGCAGCCGCTGCTCCCCTCAGTGATCTGCATCACCTATGCAATGATATATCGCTAAGCATGTATAGATTGATCAAATAATCGACACATCAGTCCACAGCCGGAATACAGACAGGTCTTGTGATACAATGCACCGACTTGAGGAAGGTCTGTCTATCATCCGTCTCTTCCACTGCTGCCGATTGACGGGCATGGGAGGTTACAAACCGAGGATGGAATATATAAAATCTCCCGACATTGTAGAGACGGGCTTGGAAATCACTTCGAACTTGCTTCAAGCAATTGAGAATTCCAGTTTGCAACATGAAGTTTCGTCGCAGCCTGAGACTGCCCCGAGCCGATAACTCTGGGCTGTCCAACACCTCCTTCACCCGACTGCGCATCGTTCTTTTCATGGTCAACTTCATCAAATGGGCGAGCGCCTGCATTGTGATGGCTATTGTATCTTACTTTATTCACGATTATTCGAGGGATTTACATACAACATATCAAGAGATCATTGCTTGCACCTGCATCGGTTTCTTCTTGCCCACCATCCCCCTGGCATTTCACAAACGCTTCACAGTTCAACTCATCCCCTTGGACTACATCTACTCCCATCTGTGGGTGACCGCATTCATTTTTGCCGCGGAAGACTACAACCGACACCCTTGCTCCAGCGTCTCGCCACCAGGAGTCAGAAAATGCTCGCTGAAGTACGCGCTTGAGTCTTGGTGCATTATTGCTGTGTACGTGTGGTTTGCTCTCCGCAATTGGAAGCACTGCTAATGTCGCGAGGTCCTAGCTCTTTTTGCGTCTTCTCCACGATTGTTCAGGTCTTGATATACAGAAGTGAACGGGACGTCCGTCACTCGATGCTCCTAGAAAAGACCCGTCAATCTGTGGAAACAACAGATGGTGTACAGGACACTACTGGCCCGGAAGGGGTTGAGCCCGTCGGTCAGGCATAAGCTTCATGGCCAAGCAAATTGAGGTGCAGATGCCGTGAAAATCAGAAAACAGGGCCTCATACCCTTTTGGAGGGGCTAGGGCACCTAATTGAGCGAATGAAGGTTTCTGTATGTGATTATCAGGGTTCATTTTTCTATGACGGTTGTCGTTCATCTCGCTTGGTAGCGTCTAGTCAAACAGTACTCGGTAATAGTAATAGCAGCGAAACTACTAACAGGTGGTTCTCACACGGCCTCATACTGTTCTTCGACGTCCTTTTGCACCGAGAGAGTTTCTTGCAAGTAGAAATCGAACGTAATACATGAGTAAATCTTGCTCACGAAATGGGCTTCCAACCAGAACCTCGGTGACGTTTGACCCGCGCCAAGACATGTTCGCGTCGACGCGTATCGGAACGATACGCCCAGCCACGTGATTGTATTTGGTTAGATCTGGTATGGCGCTTCATACTCGGTACAGTACCGAGAAAATGATAAGTCATCTCAAGCGGAGAGGCATCACGTGCACCTTCCTCCTCAGGCTAGGTAGTACTCGCCGGAAAAGACGGATCCCTCGGGTCATTAGGAATGCCCTGAAACAACCATGATTCAGAGCGCTAGGACCGATTCAATGTGAGCTTTGTGGCTCAGGCCTGCACCGTGAACGACACCAGGCGACGGATGTATCGCAAGCGATCTTCTGAATCCCTTTCCACTGTGGACTTATAGTCCGTATATGGCCACGACTTCGAAGAAAAGATCCCTCAAGTATGCATTGGAGTGAGAGGCCGAACTGTTTGGCAGATCTGTGCTGCGCATACGTCGCATGCAAGGGGCTATCAAATTGTCTTTCCAATGGTCATCCTGGAGTATTTCTTGCTGCTTTCATCGGGCATCTATTTGTCAGTCTCGCGAGTCTATTCTGGCCCTCTTCCTCGAATGGTACGTATACACAAGGCTCTGGAAGACTGATGAAATCCCTTCATTTCCAAAGAAAATCACTAACCCCGTGGTCAGGTGGTGCCGAAAGATTAGAGGCAGTCGTCCTGTCTTGTTCGACATGTGCGTTGCTCTGCGCAGAACACAAGTACCAAAAGTCTCTCACAATCTACTTGTCCATTGCTGCCCTTTTCCTGGGCATCAACCTATATATGGTAGCCTGCCTCATGGAGGTTAGGGATGTGTGGTGCTGTCAAAGTGTGATAGCTCTGTCGCCGATGATCGTCTTCTGCTGCAATATGCACTATTTGGAAGCAAGGCGTCGAAAGCCTCGACGCAGAGTGAAGGGAGTCAGAGCAGGCTTTCTTGCAACCAACACCACTTACGGGATAGAATGCCTACGGCAGGAATGTCGCAACCGGAAAATCCTGAACACAATGTCGCAGAGGATGGTTCCCGCCGCCCTGGGATTGAGTCTTCTGGGGTTTCCTGACTTCGTCCCGGACGGTGGTCTACATTTTCTTGTACAGGACTTCCATCTCGAGAGTCACACGTGGTGGTTTCACCTGTTAGCTGGCCAAAGATGGTGGTGAGTGTCTCTCCTCTCCCAGAGCTTGACATCCATCTGTCGTGATAGTGACATTGCTCCAGGCACTTAAGCATTGCTCTAGCGCACTATGTCAACATGACTTGGAGTATATGGATTAACTACTGTCGTGAAGGGAAACAAGACGATGTTGAGCTGATTTGGCCATCCTTTCTTACTACTTTGCCGTCGATTGAAAGATCTGTCCACGCAAAAGGCGCTACCTTCAAGTAGGTCTTGCTTGCTTCAAAGACAACTTAGATTCGAAAGCAGATCCTTCTCGGGTTGTAGACAGTGAATTTAACGACGATGGTCAGATATTGACTGGTTGGATGCGCTGCGGCTTAAGTGCAGTGTACATTAAGAACCAATTTTAGATCGGGTCGATATTCAACGTCGACAATATCGGCATTGAAGATACCCAGAAGATTGCGCTTTCACCGGTGGCCCACTTCTCCCTTGTTCTAATCTGGTTTCACGCATTACGATTGGAACAAAGTACCGAGTCTGTTGCAGGTGGTTGCTCTAGTCACGACCGAAGCAATGACAATTGGACTTCCCCAGACCGTAGTTCATGATCACGGTCAGTATCGGAAGAGAGAATGTTTCATTTCCAATTTTTCAAGAGTGCCGTAACGAGGACTTAATAGCAGATCGTTCAGGACGCGACTAATGTCTCCGTATCTAGTTATTTTATCGTTTCAGACTTTTGATATCTAGAAAACTGCCGTGAACGTCAATTGCAGACGCCGCCGCCTTGATCGCCGTTTACTCTATGACTGGCGAACTCAAACATCAGAAGAGCTTTAGCCCACTATCTTTATGTTGGATGAAGGGGTAAAAAAAGTCCCCCCCCCCCCCGGCTTTCCTCAGGCTATTGTTCTCGATGAGCAGTGTTGGGTATAGCCTACCGTCCAAATCATGGTGCCCATAATCACGATCTGAAAGGCCAGCGCGACACCAATGCTGATGATGCCGTAGATCCAGGCATGCTTCCTTTGTAAACTATTCAACTCACCCACCCAAGTGCTGACGGTGGTGACACAGCCACAGAAACCGAGCATGACGCCCTGTAGGACCGCACATGGTGCGGAATTGAAGTCAGAAATGTCCGCCATGATTGAGCTGGCATGTTGTAGGTCCATACACATGGCTTCGATGATCGTCCCAAAGATATTGGCAACGAAGGTCCCCAATGGAAATCCTGTTATGCGGCCGTTGAGGGCTTTAGACAGATAGAATCGAAGCAAAGTGCCAGGGGGGGCAAGTACAATGGCGAATAACACTTGATAACGCCATTCGTCCTCTGGAGGCCAGATGCAGATCACAACCGCACCCAGCCAACATCCCCAGCCCAGTGGGATTGAGATTGGGTCAAGAATTCGGTGGAGAATGGTGGTGGGAAGTGATGGTATTATCGTTTGGAGAGCCACGGCCAAATGGGCACCGGATTTAAGGGCTGCCAGGCTGACAGCGCTCTGTATGATCAGGATCCCTACCAGGGCCATGAAAGAATATCCACCTGAGCGTGAATGCATCTGCTCCTGGGATATACTGTGGAATGGAGATGTTGCTGCGGATGGTGGCAGCTGATTTGTGAGGGCGAAGACGGCATCGGTGATGAACGTTGAAAAGGACGTGAAGCTGCCGCAAAACCCAGTTGCCAATCCAACGTATAAGGGCAGAGTCTTTTTCACCTTGTCCACCTCGTTGTGAAAAGTTTCGGAATCAGTGTCGACCTTGACAGCATACCGGAACAGAGATCGATCCTCCAGCAAAAGACCCAGAAAAAGGGAACCCCCAAGATTGGCCCAAAGGACAGGAGATGGAAAGACGCTATAAGGATATACCGATATAGCCTGAACCCCGAGGCGAGCCAGCGTTCCTAGCATAGAAAAGAAGATCATCCAACTAATTGCACAGAGCTCCGTGTATGCTATAACCGTTTTTGACTGCCTTGAGGGCTTTTCTTCTTGCGGTCGCGTCGATGACACTTGCGAGGTTGAGGAACCTGAGAATCGCGAGTCATCTGTCGACCCTAGAATGAAATCCTGCTCGTCTGCGCGGGTTCGGCTAGGGATAGGCGCAGGTATCGCGAGCTCCGTCAATTCTCCATTCTCTCCGAGGTTCCAGTGGGCTACTGAGTGCCTGTGGGCCATCTGTTCGCCTGTTTCGAAAGCCTCGCGGCTCATGTCTCCAGGTTGTTCCACAGGTTGAGGGATAGTCAGTTCCGACAACACAGCATCATCGCCATCTGCCTGCGACTGTGGGTTTTGAGCCGACTCTAACTGCTGCTCTTCTAAACAGCTGCACATATCATGGCCGGGTTGACCACCTCGGGTACGAGTGGTTGAGACATGGCCTGGCAGAGGCATGGCACACTTTGTTCTGGCAACAGAGACAAATGCAGATGACAACGAGACAAGAGTCGTCATGAGGCTTGACGCCACGATCTGGCTTTATTAGCTACACGCTATCTCCCCCTATCCGATCTCCGATTCACCATGTCACGGGTCGAGCGGGAAACACGGAAAGAAGCAATTCCCAGCTTTCCATCTCCCTCTCACCAGGTGGCACTGGTCTAAACAGATTTTGAGGCTTTGGGAGAGGTCCTATTTTTTGACAATACCTGGAAACCAGGAATGTACCACTCTCAACTCAGTGCAGCAGAGTGTCTAATAATCTCGCTCAGAGCCTCAAGTCGCGAGGGTGATTGGAACACAGCATAATGTTCAAGAATGAACTGCGCTACCTCTCCTTCCATTCCTTCTTGCCTGTGTTAAGGCTTCAAGGTTATCACTGACCCACGGGAGCTGAATTGTAGATCAGGCGTTCTCCGCTATAGACTCATGTCAAGCGGCCCTCGGCTCAGAATCCTGTTTTCAGTATGTATAATACGAGCTGAAGACTACCACGCTACCTGATTCTCTTCTCCCCTGGACAATGAGGACACGACAACTTAACGCATTTGCTTAACTTCATCTGTACCCCAAGCTTATTCACGCTTGCAAGATGCAGAAAATGATCAGCTCGTGCAATTATGTAGATCTTCACCTGTCTGGCCATTTCAGGGTCTTTTGTTCCATTGTACATCGAATGAGGTTCCAGCACTCAAACAGCGACAACATTACCTACTTATATCCATCGTAGAGACAATATCTCTGTCATCCGTAACGCAAAATCATTCGCCAAACACTATCAGGGAATACTTGAACCACATCTGTTGACACCTGTGACTGAGCTTGGGAGAATCGACCGTTCGGGTAGGTTGAGATGGATCGAATGAGATTGACGTATTCGCCCTCGTCCTTGTTGGGATCCCATGCGTTTCTGCTGGCTGACCGTTCTCGAAGGTCTGTTTCCGCCTGTTCCGGCTTATGCGTGTGTTCCTGAAGGCGTTGTGGGGCTGCCATTGCTCCCCGCAGAAAACCTGGTCTAAATGAAATCATGATGCCTCCAATGGCTACGACAGTATTCCGTAGAGCACGAGCTCTCGTGACGTCCCAGCTATCGCACTTCGCTTTTTTCAGAAGGTGAAGGTCCACTCATATATGGGTATTTAATGGCCATTTTACGTTCAACCAGGTAGTGTTGGCACCAGTAGACTTAAACCAACTCGAGGAAGATCCATGTATTGTACCTCAGAGGCAGGGGTAATTTCGTTACCACTCGCTAGAATGTAAGCTGTTGATGGTCGAAGCCAAATTCCTCGGCAGTCCATGGAAGTCCCGACTGAAGTTAAGCGACGTGCTGAATAAATGAGCCTGAGACGACAGATGTGTATCTTACTACAGGTTCGTCGTTACCGCTGCTTCCGGACACGAAAACACAGGATGTCGAAAAATGCCGCCCACCACGCCCATACAGGGTCGATGAGAACTGGCGGCCCATGACGTCATCCGGATTGATTCGAAACAAAGTATTATGTTTATGTACCCGGCATTGGTGCCACTCCATAACCCGAACGAATTCCCGCCGCATCCAATGTTCCGACAACGGAAGTGTCCCAACAGATGGCCACAATTTCGTCTTTGAAGCGACGACGCGTCTCACGCGCTTGCGACAGTTGCCGCACCCTGAAAGCAAAGGTAAAGCCATGCCTGATGTTGTACGATGCTATTTGTTATCTTGGAGGGCTGGAGCTGATATGTTTGCCTTAAAGTGCGATGGCAACCATCCGACTTGTGGACGCTGCGCTGGCTATGGATATGCCTGTCGCTGGAATGAGGGTCGGATTCGAAAGTCTGGCTCCGATGGCCATGATGCGAATCTGAATCAGCTCTCTATGGAGACTGACGGCCGAAAAGTAAGAGATGCAATTGCCATATACGAAAGCTTGATTGCATACCTGCGCAAAAACCTGTCTCGGGATGAGTGCAAGGTGGTCGACTTGCGACTTGCATCAATTCAGCTTCCCAACTACTTAGCAAAGCAGACTGGAAATGATGCCACAAGTGTCCCACCGTCGCCAGAGCAGGATGTGGCTGGTGATTGCCACCCCACGGCCTTCCGACGGTACTTAGGTGAGGCCAGTGACATTCGCTTTTTCCATGCTATGGAATCGGCCCTTTGCCAGCAAACCGAATTTGTCCAGCAAGAAGATAATCCCGAGGCGCGAGTCGAGAGCTATGAACAAGAAGGCCCTCGCCAGCAGCCTTTGGAGCAGAACCAGGGGTCCTTGCCGCCTCGGGCCATTGCGGACAGTTTCGTCGACATATACTTCTCTACTATCCATATTGCTTATCCCTTCATCTCGCAACCAGATTTCAGGCGAACATACGAATCTTTCTGGCGATCAGACTCACTGGAGGGGTTCCGGGGCCCCTGGCTATCTTTGCTGTGTAAGTGCATTTCTAAGAAGGATCGCCAAACAGTTCGGAAGATTTCTTGTATGTCAGTCGTCTTTGGCGGCTCCCCCGAAACAGATATGCAGGTGCTGGTCGCCAGTGTACCTAAAACGTCTTGGCCCTATCTCAGAATCCTCGATTGTGCAATCTTTTTGAACCTGTAGATGGCTTCAATTAAAGAACACTAACTTTTCCTTAGTGACCATCTTCGCCATCGGTTCCTGTTACACGGGGATCGCCGAAGCCGAAGGGGGAACTTCCAATCCGCAGACGTCTTGTCAGCATCAACGTCATTTCGATCGCGCGATAGCTATTGCGCAAAACTATAGCTCGCACCATACGGTCGACCATGTTTGTGCTCTCCTCGCTCAATGTTTCTATCTGCTGGCCACTTGTCAGACCGACCGATGTTGGACAACACTGGGTTCGGCTGTCCGAATTGCCCAAAGCATTGGTCTCCACGTTGAAGATGCTCATCGCACGGGTGGTGGAAATGACCTGGC
The DNA here is from genome assembly GCF_000835455.1 of Fonsecaea pedrosoi CBS 271.37. Lineage (NCBI taxonomy): Eukaryota > Fungi > Ascomycota > Eurotiomycetes > Chaetothyriales > Herpotrichiellaceae > Fonsecaea > Fonsecaea pedrosoi. Next base: position 5,241,981 of record NW_013550615.1, on the reverse strand, counting down.
GCCACAAGAAATGTGTCGTCGAGTTTGGTACTCCATATTTGTGCTGGATCGTCTCCTGGCGTTGCAATTGGGACGTCCACCAGCTATTAGCGAGGAAGGCTTCGATGTCCAGCTTCCGTCTCAACAGTCGGACGTCGACTTGGCCAGCCCAAGTAGTCAGCATGGCACGCACGGGACAGACTGGGTGGGAGACTACTTTATTGAAATGATCAAGTTCTCGGAAATAATTGGAAGAGTATTCGAGAGTCTGTACGGACCAAGAAGAGCCGAGGACCCCGTTTTGATCCTGTCACACATCGATCGTTTAGATGACGAATTGTCTCAATGGCGATCCAACTTGCGGCGAAATTTGAGATTCGATCTGTCTCATACATTTGAAAAGTCGATTGTCTACAAAAGACAGGTACGTATCCATGTACGAAGCCAAACAGTATGTTTTATTGATACGAAGACCAGCGAAATATGCTTGCTGTAAAGTTCTACAACCTTCAAGCGCTGATTCACCGGCCCCTATTATCACCCGCCAAATTACTGGGAACGGTTCCCAACCCTGTGGTATTTTATCAAGCAGAAGGCGGCCGCATCTCAATGTCTCAAAGAAAGTGCATCGTTGCTGCGCAACACACTGCAAAACTACTCCACAATCTCGACGACAAGAAGAGCCTCGTTTATGGCTTTCCCTGGTGGCAGATGATATCATGTCTCATTTGTGCCAGTTCAATCCTTCTTGTTGCAAGCATTTGCGTGGATCTGGATTCAGACAAAGAAGTCTTCAGAGACATAGACTGGGCAGCGGTGGACGAAGATGCCGAAGTTTGCCTAAAGGTCTGTCAAGCTCTCAGCTCCAACTCAAATGCAGCAAGGCTGGCGAGCGACATGATGCAAAGGCTCAAGAAAACAAGGACGATCTCCAAAGGTGAGTACTACATCCATCCCAACAACGAGCAGCTGTGCCCTTGCTGCTTACCGTTGCATTCTCGTCATGGTGACAAGGCATCCGTGTCTGTCTCTGACTGAATCCCGCGGCTATTGCGTCAGGGAGTCCTATATTCATCATGCTCAAAGTCTTCCCTTTACGCTCCTACAGAATCTTGTTCTAACTAACGGCTTGCTCGTCTTAGGGGGGACGATGAAATGTGTTGCATTCGGGGCTGTCCCTACGGCAGAGAATGGGACCGATAATATATCAAATACACTACCATCCGACGATCTCTTCCAGGCCACAATGCCGTCACAGCTTGACTCTATGGGACTAAGTCAAGAGTCTTTCAACCTCATGTTCCAGACCATGCCCTACGAGGTCTCAGAGCCGGTAATGTGTAAGTGATTCTCAAGCAAATTTCCCCGACAGCGACAGAGGCATTCCACTTAGAACGAAATCAATCCCTATCGAGCTGTCATTCTTTCGATCCCTGCGTAGCCTTTCACTCGCATATACTTCAAGCTAACACGCTTTACGCATTGGCAGGGTCGGCACAATTTGTGAATGCAGCTTACAACCCCTTCCTACAGCCTTCGGAGACTTAGATCTGGGATATTGTGTGATGTTGAAAAACAGAAGATGTGTTCTTGTCGTGTGACAAAGGCAAATAGTTCGAATTGGAACAATTTTAGTTCCTTTGCGCCCGTCTTATGCTCAAGATGGGTTGGCATATGCTTATCCTTGGGTCACATCTTGCGGGCCACTTCACCTATGAGATTCGTGCGCCCAATCATTCGCACAGTCGTTATTTTAAGATGGCGATGGGGCGTCAAGATCAGCCCACTCCACGGGAAGAAAATCAGACTACTATCCCGGCCGTACCGTGTTTGCCTATTAGACCCTAACAACGTGAGGACATCGCCCTCAGGTAAGGTAACGCGCTATATTATATATATTCGATGCTTCTACGTTCTTTGATCAATCTAAATGGAACCGCTAACGCGCAGACAAAGAGCATTGAAAATCTGCAGTCTCTCGTGATTACGCGTGTGTTCATTGCTTCAAAGATGCCGACCATATTGACATCTGTGAAAGCGTTTCAACGTCTCGACTCGCGGGGCAAGCCCACTGTGCAAGTCGAGGTGGAAACAAAAGACGGAAAATTCCGCGCCATTGTGCCGTCGGGCGCCTCCAAAGGAGACTATGAGGCGATCGAGCTGCGTGACGGGGGTGAGGCATACGGAGGAGCTGGAGTCCAGCAAGCCGTCCGAAACGTGCGAGAGACTATCGGTCCTGCGCTTCTCGAAAAGCAGTATGATCTGGAAATGGGGTTGAAAGAGATCGACAGCTTCATGATCAAGCTGGACGGCTCCTCGGATAAGAGTGCCCTGGGCTCCAATGCTATTCTCGGTGTCAGCATGGCTTGTGCCAGGGCATGTGCAGCTGCGAAGGTGAGCCCGCAGGGTTCGGAGTAATCAAACAGACTGCTGACGAGTCATTGGCTAGGAAATGCCATTATATGACTTTCTGGCCAGCGAGCTTCAATCATCACCAATGCATCACATTGTTCCGGTGCCTTTCTTCAACGTTCTCAATGGTGGCGTTCACTCGGGGAATACAATGGCATTTCAAGAATTCATGATTGCGCCGATTGGTGCTACCTCCATCACTCAGGGCATCCAATGGGCGAGCGAGGTGTATCAGACATTGAGATCAATCATCATCGAAAAGTTCGGGAAAGCAGCTATTGGCATTGGCGATGAAGGGGGTTTCGCGCCGCCCATAACTCAACCTACCGAAGCATTGGATCTAATAATGTCCGCCATCAAGGACGCAGGACATGAAGGGAAGATCAACATCGGCATTGATCCGGCCTCGTCGGAATTCTTCGGCGATGGACACTACGACTTGGGCTTCAAGTCCAACAAGCCAAACAGACTCAGCAGCACGGAACTGGCAGATCTGTACAGAAGTCTCGTCGACAAGTATCCAATCGTCTTGCTGGAAGACCCTTTTGCGCAAGACGATTGGGAGTCATGGAAACGTTTTCACGTGGTTTCAAAGATTGACAATATCGAGTTAGTGGGCGATGACCTCTTAGCGACCAACCTCGTACGAATCGAGAAAGCCGCAGAAGCTGACGCGTGCGACTCCCTGCTCTTAAAGGTCAACCAGATCGGCACAGTCAGTGAATCTCTCGCGGCGACAAAACGGGCGTACGAACTTGGCTGGGCCGTCTTCGTGTCTCATCGCTCCGGGGAAACAACAGACGACTTCATCGCAGATCTTGCAGTGGGCATCGGCTGTGGCCATCTGAAAGCCGGTGCACCCTGTCGCGGTGAGAGGGTGGCCAAGTACAACCGGCTAATGGATATCGAAGAGGAATTGCAGGCACGGAAAGTTGACTTTTCCTACGCTGGAGAGTCGTTTCGGTATGCCTATTCCCAGGCTAAGTTCGCATGATTTTTCCCACAAACTTTAACGTCAGCCGAGTCCAGAACTTGCTGAGTACATACTCAACCATCATCATATCTTTGGTAGATTCAGGATGTTATGCATTTTTTTCTGGGAAGCGTTCATAGAAGCCGGCATGGAATATGTGGCCAAGAGGAACTTGAGCTGATATACGCAATTTACATCTTTACGAAGAACCATTTATCCAAATTCCCGTCCGTCGATCGATGTTCATCGTCCTCTACGGGATTGGCGAAACCCGACAATCTGTGGCTTTCGTCTCCCCTGACAAGACTTATTTTCCCTGGAGATGTCTTGCCATCAATCAGTCTTTCCCATGCCCTTTGGCATTCCTGGACTATTGACATGGCGTAACTAGGGGTCTCGTCAGATACCTTTGTGCGTTTGTGGCATGCACGGGCACGGTAGAACAAAGGGTTCTTAACGTGTTAACAGGAAGAAACTCACTTTCGATCTCTAAATTCTCCATTCAAGGCGACTTTATTGGGCTCTTTGCCGTCGGGAACCTTGTATAACCTGAACCAGTCTCGGGTCGCATCCAGGAGACCCGGAAAATGTTGTTGTATATCTGCGATGCCGTTTACCTTTCTGGCGCAAGGATCGTTGATATCGATAACGATGATCTTCCAGTCTGTTGCACCTTCGTCCAGGAGAGCCATTACCCCAAGAACCTTTACACGCTTGATCTGGCCGGTATAAGCAATTTCCTCGCCGATTTCAAGGGCATCAAGAGGATCGTTATCGCCTGGGTGCTTGGTGTCTGGATGTATGTGGGAGGGATCTTCCCAGGTCTGGACGAGTCAATGGTTCGAGCTCTGTAAACGCTGCACTGGACGGCCCGGTACTTACTCCTGGGAGAGCACCATAGTTCCAGATGTAGCCTTTGTAAGGAAAAACATTTCGTACAAAGCGGGCTCTGCCCTCCCTGATGTCCTGTTTTATCGGGTTGAATGCCTCATTCCGAGAAATCTGTCGGCATTACTGTCAGTGACCCATCTACATATCCGTGATCTTTGCCCGGCCAGCAATTTCTCTCTAATACATACCTCGAACTTCGCGTTGGACCACCGAGGTATTTCTACCACCATGTTCAAGCTCTGCTTGTCACCATCACCGTACAACGGTACGTCGTGCCAAATCGAAACGGGTGACCCATTGCTCGAGAAATATAACCGATACTCCAAAGAGTCAGGAGCGCCCACCGCGCTGAGAGTATAACCATCCAATTGTATCTTACGCATATTGATTGATATAGTACAAGGCTAGCAGCCAAAAGCTGAGTGACAGAGTATGCCAAAGTTCTCTTTCAAACGATCTTGTATGCCATGCCTAGGTAGAGAGCAGTGGCGTCACAGAAAGTTACAAGTCAGGGGACTTCACCTGCCAGGCCTGTCCACCCGGACCGCGCGGAAATGTAATTTAGTCTCATGCACTCACCATGTGAGAAGGTTCCCCACAATGATCAGGTGAGAAGGCTTTCTTATTGAAGGCGAGCAAAGTCGAGACACCAGTCGTGCTTATAGTCTAGGCAAGATATCTTCCGTTCGAGAATTTCAGCTGTTAACAAAGAACTCTGTTAAACAAGGAAATGACGCAAGGAGAATCATGTGGAAGAAAATCCGTGCCTTTTTCAAACTGGAACGATCTTCTCAGCCATCGAAAGATCAGCGCCAGTCCGACACTCTTGGAAGCCTAAGTGAACTCGCAATGCCTCCGCCTATTGAGAATCGCCACGATTCTGAAGTCTATCGCCACCACACTCTGGAGGAAAACATTGAACGAAGTTCACAGGGTGAAGACATTGATGCTGAGGATGGAGAAGAAGATATTCTTGTTCGCCATCACACCCTCGAAGAGAATCTCGCGCTCGCGAAAGATCTTACTCGGGAGATGAACCGACAGTCGCAGGAACTTCGTCGCCTCTCCTCTGAACACCACCGTGCCTCAAGCTCTGGGACAATGACTTGAAATGCGTCGAGCACGCAAGACTAAGGCGTGAGAGGGAAGGAACAACACAAACATCACGTGTTTGGTTTCCATCAGAAAACGCCTTGGCACTGCAGGACAAACATATTTCTCAGAATTCTTCGCAACCTCGCAGGATATTGATACTTGATTGTTACAAATGGTTACATTGAATCCGGATGAGATATAGATAGGCCTGCATCACCAATTTGGCTGAATCAAAGCATCCCCTTCCATGTCCAGCGAGCGTCCTATGCCGTGGTGACATTTACAACCGCCCACCTCGTTGCCAATGGGGTGCGCGAAGCGTCTACGGTTAACGGACGCGGTGTTTGACGACTGCAGCAGCCCACAGCAATCAATCAACAGCGACTCGGTCAAGGGCTACCGGAATTCGTCGATAATATTTACTTCCTGGATCTCGTATACTCTGCATGGGTTTGATCATGAAGGCTAGAGCATTGGTAGAACTTGTTAATGCTTTATGAGCCCCATGTCTCAAAAGACCTCCTCAAGATAGAACTCTATGCCTCTTAATACGGACTCCCTCGAATCATTCCAGTCAAGCTTGTTTCTTCCAATCAAATCTCTAGCCCAACCGATACCGCTCCCGACTGGAACTCAGCCGACGGTTCGAAAACTCTCCCGGACTTGCATCCACCGCACTTTCCAAAGACGCTGGCTCTGCCTCAATGCTTGCACGCCTCATCCTTCTCGAGGAAGGCCGGAGCATGATCTCTCCATGCTTTTCACCATCCCGAGGCAGCCCTTCACTTGCAGCAGTACTTTCTCGCTCGAGTTCACCCTCCTCCATCTCTTCACGTTCAATCTCTCCTTCTTCCGCCTTTTCCAGCGCTGAATCTTCTTCGGCATGAACGAATGTTGCACCAGGGGCCCACCAATGAAGCGGATAACGACGACGCCCGACATTATTGATGATTACAGCCCATCCGAGCATAATGAGGGATGAGGCAAGAACAGTGGGCAAGTATCGCCACGATAACGTTACCACGTCCGATTGAACCGCCGCATTGAGACCCGTAGCACCGGCGCTGCGCAACAGTTAATATGTGTGTCCTTTGGCACCTCTTCAGACACCACTCACGGAGGATGAGCCGTTCCCGTGATCAGCATGGCGAGGAGTGAAGTTGCCATGGACAGTCCTCCGTTGATAAAAGTCGAAGGATGAAAATGGGTGTTCTCCAGGTATCCCTGATAACTCGCGTTCAAGACCCACAACCTGGTAATTGCGGTTCCTACCAGAGCCGAGATGAAGTGACCCAAGACAAAATTTCGTGGTTGCGCTACTGGAGACTCGATGACCCCGAAAAGCAGAACGGCGGACGCACCAAATGACGTAATGATAGTAGGTGTGTGATAGATGTCGCGAAAAGCGGTGCTGGTTGACATGATTGCCTCGATGAGAAGGATGCCGCCGAAAGCGCCAATCCAACCAAAAACCCAGACTTCAAGCCGGAGTGGGATTTTCTCCAACCATGAGAATGGCGGAAATGGCAAAGGCTCATATGGAGGCTCAGCGTTTGGCGGTCGATAACCTGTGAACCGGGAAATAATCAGTGGCAGATCAGCTCGGTAGTCCCTCCGGAACTTGATGCTATGAGGAGTCCTCTGTGTTCTCTTTTGCATAGGCTGTCTCTCCCCATTTCGACTGGTCTGCTGCATCTTGATGCTTATATCTTGAATTGACTTGTGATGAATTTCATGGTCTTAATAGTTTCGGTGCTGTTAAATCCTCTGGTCTCTGAAGAAGAGGTAGAAGGATATATAGACGCGACTGCATGATGTAACACCTGCTCTGGTTATTCAGATTGATCGTCCGAAAGCTCCTCATACTTCAATGAAATGGGTCACATTTGGACGTCGTCTTCGAGACACTACTGTTAGTGGTGCAGTATTGGATGAAGAGCCTTGTTGCCAGGCGACATAATAGTTTACCTCGGATCGACCGGGCAGAACGGTCCAGTGTTGTTTGAAACTCACTGATACCTATATTGTTGACGTGAGTGTCTGATGATAATGTAGATTTGTGAAAGACTGCGTTACAAATATGGCGATCTCACATGATATGGAATTTTGATTAAATCTTGTGGAGCACTACTAGCATGGTACTGGGACACGCATTCTGCTTTTACCATCCTTAAGCTATGGATTTTCCAATTTCCATCAGAAAGTGGCTAGAAAGAGTGACGTTCGCATTATCTTGCCCGGAACAGCACCTGCCGTCAGAGCCGCCCGCCGTTGTCTTCTGCTGGCCAGCGCTTCCATTAGATGATAGACTAGCAGCACTACTCATAATGTAAGGCCGAGTCTGCCCTGTTGTCTCCTATACAGGTCACCAGGATTGACCGTTCTGGCCATCATCACAAGGCAAGATCGCCCCGACATCAGTGAAAGATGCTTGACAAAATCCTCCACCGCAGAAGCTTGAAACCTGGGGTGAGTAGGTCATTTCAGATTCATCGCAGAAGCTGAGCAAATCGAACGTCTCGAGAACAAGAAGCTAAATTGATCTCAGATACATGGACCGGCAGAGGAGGTTGCACAAATCGCCGATTCATATACAGCGCCTCAGAATATCACAATGGATCGCAGCGATGAAAGCCCAGCTTCAGTTGTAGATCAAGGACAGAACTCGACGAATGCGCATCAACCGGAGCCAAAAGCATTGCCCAAAAACCGTCAGACGCAGGACTACGGCGCGAACAAGTCGGTGCATCACAACTCTTTGCTGCACCCTAAAGGCATCCACCGTAAACGCTCATTGAGTGACGGTGCACATCAACCTGAAAGCGGGCTCGAAGGAGGAGTGAAGCAAAACACTGAGTCCCAGCCATCCTCGAAACCTGATTTACGGAAGCTTACTCCACCACTTGGAAAGGCTAAGAGGGAATACGTGGTAGCTACGCCTGGTGGAAACACCCAAGGAACTCCGTGGCCAGAAAGTGAATGAAGACGATATGAAGGCGCATGGAGCTGATCCATCAAAACCGAAGAATGACAATGCTGTTCAGGCGGACAACCCAGTTATTGAGCACGGCTTACATCTCTGTCTCTGAACCAACGATAGTGGGAAGTCATTGTACCAACTATCCTCCCCTGAACCATCGTGTTAATACTCTTGTGCACATGTCGCCCTGTGTGACGTGAACATTGCATGCTTGGTGTTCTCCCATCTGGGCATAGCCTAAAGTCCGCGGGAGAAGCCAGACTTTTGTTCCGTACGGGCCGGGCGGCACAGGCTAGGTGAAAGGGGAGTTAGCTCTTTCATAAATGTGGGGAAGCGGGGAGTAAGGTCACTTGTTCGTGCGAGCTCCATTTGGACCATGGCTGGCAACCACTGTGTCTTTCGCCATAATAGGGTGTCACCTGAACAGACTATGTCCGATCATTGCTTCACGTATATTGATACAGTACCCTCAAATTGCGCAGTGATATATGAAGCTACTATAAGGTATGGGAAACTTATTGATGATCTGCTCAGGACAGTGCAGACATATCGAAAAACGCTGGACTACTAAGAGTTGTTGACTCATTGTAACTCTCCCATGGCTCTTTCCATCAAACTTTCCTATGATGAAGAGAAGCCATTGACACCTGGATCCATGGTTCTGGGCGTAGTCAAGCTCACTACCTACGAAGAACGAATCATTGAATCCCTGAATATCGACTTCAAAGGCCGAACTAAAGTCTTTCTCAATCAATACTATAGCGACATGGTCGTCTCCAGAACAGACTATACATCGGAGAGCTACCTCTTCAGCCGGCATATGAGTCTACACAGTGGTGAAAGCATTGAGGATAAAGGGACCTACTCATGGCCCTTTGCTTTTCGGATTCCACTGTTTGCGGCACCTCGAGCTGTGGCACCGGGGACGACAGACTCGTTCTATCCAATGCGCCCCTGGAAGGGTGATCTTGCACGGGTTGCCCACCCTCTGCCTCCTAGTATGAAGCAAAGCGGCAAGTTTATTTGCTCTATACAATATGTCCTCGAAGCGACACTCGTGTACCGACCTCCAGCTGCCAACCACCTCAAAAGGAAGGGGGCTACACTGCAAGCATCTCGATCGATATCCGTTCAGAGCCTGGATATGACTTGCCGCACACGGCCTGGGGACGACTGGCCGTATAGTGTTCATCGTCACACGATGTGCTGTGCCCCTGGGCGTTATCCATCTCAGTCTATCTACCGCCTGATCCCGATTCTTCCCAGAACAAGTGCACATTCGGCATCCGAAGCGAAGCTTTTCTTTTCTGTCTGGTTGCCAAAGAAAGTGGAAATCAAAGAACAGCAAGCGCTCTTCGTCCCAATTTCCTGCACGATGGGCCACTCTACAGTAGGTCAGGAGCTATCGCCATTGACAGACGAACAATGTCCGAACGCTGTTGTGTGCTCTTTCAAGCTTGCACTAGTGCGACATACACAGGTACGAGCCGGGTCCCATACCAGCTCATCTTCCCAGCGCGTTTTCATTCGAAGAGGATCGGTTACAGTGCCTGTCTCCCACGGTGAGCCATCTGCGACTCAAACAACCACTAGCACTCCGACCTCATCGGCCAACCTCTGCGACGCCACCGATATGTCCCTTCCTCCCGATCTACTGACTGCAGATTTTTCAACCTACAATATTGCTCGCTTTCACAGCCTCGAGATTTCCTTTCGCATGAAATACAGAAAGAAGAAGCACAAGTTCACTTTACGCGACGTTCCTCTCCGGGTCGTTGCTCAGTCTGAAAGAGAGCTTGAAAGACGATTGAGCGAAGGCATAGAGGAAGATGATGAGTACGGGTGCTACCTGAGCGGGATTCAGTGGCAAGATTATCGTGCAAATACAAGTGGTACTGGAGATCCTACGAGAGAGTTTCTACAAGCTATCATCGCAGAACCAGGTGGCGATGGCGATTGCGTTTCGGAAATTCCACCGCCTGGTTACACTGCTTGACAGACAGTGTGTCTCAATGGAACAGCTGCCCCCTTTCCACCGAAGACGGCTCGTAGTCTTGGCGGCTCTGTGAATGGACCTGATCCTAGGATCACCGATTGCAATATTACTCAATGCCTTGATCGTGGGCTCCTTCAAAAAGATTCGGCAGTTAACTCGTTTGCCATGAGGTAGCTACTCGTCCTCACGTTTGTCCCGATCCATTCGTCATCTTGATCACAGTTGGTCCTGGATGTATGGTAGATTCCAGAATAGAAAGAAGTATGACGCGGCGGTAGTGCGTACGTAGAAATGTCAAAGACCACCTCTATCTCCTGATATTCTACCTCATCTTTTGTGCTGTCGGAAGAATGGGTTCAGCCAATATGGACAAGTTCACGAAGTTTCCGGGGTCTCGACTAGATACGGTTAAGGCTAACAGGGGTCTGTATTTCCAGAGGTGGGTGTCACGGTTGGGACGGGAAAGGTCGAACAAGTCCCGGAGGCGACATCCGTTGGTGCTGCTAGTCTGGAGAAAAGGGCAGGCTTTTGGCTTTCTCCACTGACTGACTGATCCAGAGACCGGTGGTTGATCATTGACCCAAGACTTTAGGGACGACCGAAAACAGACAGGCCACTCCTTTTCAACTAGAGGGATGGAGAGGGTCGAGTCAACCCGGCAGCAAATATATAGATGGCTCTAGACTTCTTGCAGCACGCTTTTGAAATGGTACCTCTCAACCTTCTTTGCAGCTCGCGCAGTCCTTTTGAACGACGTGGCAATACTTCAGTATCATTACTCGAACAACATGGCGACAGATGAGCAAGGGTTTACTGACGCTGCCACCAACAACAACCAAAACGGAGACACATTACCGGAAGGGAGTAAAGCGACTGACATGCAAAATGAGTATTTGACTCGTTATCAGACAGCTTCGAGCGTGGTTATTCCCAGAGACGTCTTCGAGTCAATGTACCTCTCTCCATATACGCAGAGACTCGGACATCTACGCAGCACGTTTGGAAACCCAACGCCTATGTCAGTTATACATGAAGCAATCGGCTTTGTATCCACTAACGAATAATCAAAGGCCATTGATGGGTTTCTTGATCGCGTCTATGCCGTTAGGATGTAATCTGATGGGCTGGCGAGGTTCCGGTGGCGATGGAGCAGCCATAATGTAAGTATGAATATGGTTTATTTACGATCACTTGCCCTCCCCCCATTCCTCACTTATGCTGACCACGACTTTGTCGGTAGAGGACTCTTTTTCTTCTTTGGTGGAATGCTCCAAATCCTTGGATGTATCTTGGAATGGATCATCGGCAATACCTTTCCATTCGTTGTCTTTGCTTGCTACGGTAGGTAACTACTACCGCTGGATGGCTATTTCAAGAGGTCTTGTTCCAGAACAAGACTAACGGCCTGGGCTTACAGGTGCGTTTTGGCTGGCGATGGGAGTAACGCTCCAGCCCGCGTTCAACGCACAAGCCTATTACGCCTCACAGCCCGGAGGAACTGCACAGTTTTACTCGAGTTTCTGTGAGTATGCTCATCTTTCCCACCGTAAGACACGTATAAACTTACTAACGACATTGTCTATGTCCCAAGCGTTCTTCTGGATGGTGATGGCCCTCGTCACCTTCTTCTTCCTCATCGGCTCTCTCCGGACTAATGTCGTATTCGTCCTGGTCTTCCTCTTCATCGACCTTGCTTTCATCATGTTGATGGCCACATACTGGTCCGCCGCTGAAGGTAAAACGGCGATTTCTGGAAAGTGTCAAAAGGTAAGTCAGTCCACTTTTTCGAATTTTGTCACATCAGTTCAATCACAAGCTTTTTTGCTATTAGTGAACCCTGCCTTTTCTCCCTGGTCGATATATTGTTCGTCTTAAGAAGAAAATTCTAACAGATGCGACAAGGCTGCCGGAGCCTTTATATTTGTCTTCTGTGTATTCGGATGGTATCTATTTTTCACAATGATTCTCATGGCTGTAGACTTTCCACTCCGGCTGCCAACAGGAGATTTGAGTACCATATTCAAGGGTGCGTCGGAAAGAAAGAAGCCGGAGCCCAATGCGTGAGCCAAGTCTACTGGGAAACAAGAAAGTTTTGAGGGTTGTTGTCAAGATCCCTGATGAGAAAGTAGGTAGATTAGGTCCTGGGCATTTCATAATCGGCAACAGTATCAGCATGGAATTTTTTTTATTGAAAGAGATGTCTTACACAGGAGTATTGAGAGACTATAATAACCTGGGTAGTCCGACTGTAGTAGCTCCGTTTAAAACATCAACATCGTGAACTGCGTCGCTACTGTGGGGCATTCGACAGGCTCGATGAAGCATATTGAGGTGTACTCATACTTGAGTCAAATCTCTACCTCGCGAGGCTGGTCCACGGATAAGGCCAGACCCTCATTTCCACTGTTTGGTGAACCAGTATCTAGTAAACCTTCTAAGCTGGCGTTCCAATATCGTGTCAGAAGCGGAAAGTCGCTTCTCCGTCGCACTCTAAACTTCCATTCCCACGAATCCCGTACACCTATATGGATAGCCCAGGCGTGAAAAGTGAAGAATCGCCTATATAGCTTACTTCTTTGAAACCACCCTTCCCTGAACTCGGGGTGTTGATTGGTCCAAGCCACGGGAAAAGTCGTCATGGATACAGACAACATCATCAGTCCAGCTGGATGGTAGAAGTCGGCACACGACATCCATCACGCTTACTACACCCGAGAAAGCGCATTTCACAGACTTCGCACTGCCCGAAGCATTTCTATCAACCCTGAGCTCTTCGAGAGGATCGATCCGTCTTCTGCAAATCGTGTCTCAAACAACCTGAGGTCGGCTATAGGAAACTTAACCCTAATGGTGGGGTGGACGGATACTTTTGCTAGGGCGGTGTACCTCGTACTAACGAACATTCTCTCTTGGTCGTCAATACTTGCCATCTGTTTTCACGACTTTTCAACGGTCCCCTTAGACTTAGTTTTCCAAGTCCCCTCTGAGAGAGGGGTCCTCTTCGTCCTCATTGTCCTCGACAGGAGAACAATGTTACCGCCATGTCTCCTCTCCTCGACTGGCTAGTCGAGCATGAGCCTTCGTTTCGCAAGTCCGCCTCTCCCTCCGCCACATCTCTGACCAGCGAATGGGGCATTTGCCGCACATGGACATCCTGCTGACCCGGGCCTTTGCATCTGTAACAGAACACGTCTCCCCTCGCTCTACTCGGACCTCAACCTCCAACGCACCTCCAACCCCGAAGGCCACACCGCCAATGTCACCGCCTGGTCGTCTGCCCTGACGCGCGCCGCACTCGCGGGACAAATCCCCCACGGTCAACACCATTTGATTCTGCAGACGAGCGACGAACTTCTCAATGCGCTGGCGAGTCCTACGTATGGGAGGCCCAGCGGGCTCGGAAGTGTGGTGGACGAATGTGTACGGCAGGGGAAGATGATTGATCTACAAGACTTTCTCGGCTCAGAGAAGAGCATATACTCCAGAGGTTGGATCCCGAGTCCGTGGGCCATTCTGCGCTGGGGCTTACAAAAGGCTGGAATGTCGTGGAGCAGTGGGAGCTTTGACGTGAGCGGCGGCAGGTTAAAGGCTGGAAACCTCGCGTTGGTTCCAGCGTTAGAAGAGGTCTGGAAGAGATTGTCTGCTGCAAGGGAAAAAGACACAAAAGCACAGACTCTGACTGATAGAGTCATGACACGGGAAACATTCCTGAAAGACGTCAACGATGTGCTCAACCAGGCCGGTGAGATGACAGGGTCGCTGTCGAGTCAAGACCTGGAAGTGTTGCTCCGCTACCTCTCCCGTGACAAACAAGTTCTGGCGTATGACAGCAGCACCGTCAAATTCAAACCGCCGTCATCTTCAGCCATACCTGAGCCGATCACCCAAGAAGATCGGTCAATCGCATCTCTGAAATCTCTTATCGAAGACCTCCACCAAAAGTCCGCGACCCTGTCCGCTCGCATCACGGTGCTACAAGATCAAGCCTCGACTGCCGTGAAAACCGGTAACAAGGCCAGCGCCCTATCGGCCCTTCGCTCGAAGAAACTCGCCGAACGGGCGCTCCAGCAGCGTCTCGACACCTTACATCAGCTGGAAGAGATCTACACCAAGATCGGATCCGCCGTGGACCAAGTCGAGATCCTCGCTGTGATGGAATCGTCCGCATCGGTGCTGAAGACGCTCAACAAGCGCATCGGAGGGGTCGAGCGCGTAGAGGACGTCCTGGAAAGCTTGAGAGAGGAAGTCGGCAAAGTTGACGAAGTTTCCACGGTCCTAGCAGAGCCGGTGGATTCGAAGGCCGTCCTCGACGAGGACGAAGTGGATGAGGAATTTGAAGCGATGGAGAGAGAGGAGCGCGAGAAGACGAAGAAGATCGAGGAAGAAAAGACCAGGCAGAAGTTACGGGAGCTTGATGCCTTCGGGCAGCTGCGCAAAGAGCGGGAAAGGGAGAGTCAAAAAGAAAGGGAAAGGCAAAAGCAAGAGCAAGGCGATGACCTCGAAATCAAGCAACAAGACCAAGCCCAAGACAAAGAGTCGGAAGAGGCCCTGTTATCGTCGAGCATCGAGAGAATGCAGAGACTAGAACTCGATGAGCGGACAGGGGACGACACACAAAGAGACGCGCATCCAGAGAAGATCGCCCAAGAAGCATCCTAGTTTTGCTGAAGAGGATAATTACCATATAAAACCCGGAAGAGTGGATTGAGCTATGGAGTTTCAGGGGAGCCAATTCCTTCAAGGAGGTCTCAAAACGTGGTGCTGTTCACTCATAAATAGTCATCGTGGCGCTGTGGCGTTGTCATATCATCGAGTCTCGACGTTGATTCGCATTACTCATGTTTCGAGTTGATGTAGATTCTTTCTATTTGGAGTAGAATGAAGAGTGTCATTGCGATATATTACCCTCACACAAAGTACCTCCCAGGAGGTCTCTCTGGGGTCTGGAGGTCCAGCCGTGGTTCTACTGCGGTCTCAAATGAAGTGGGTGATGGGATCGCTATCGCAGTCTTCTGTGTTAGACCGTTGGTGGGAGCCTGTGGAATTCCGGCTCGCATTCGCTCTTGTACATCGACTGCACTTTCGGGAACTGATATTGCCCCAGCTCCATTTGGACCCCCGGAACGTGTTGGGCGAGCTTCAGAAAGGTCCTTGGCGGCCGAGTGGTCTGTTAGTTGTTGTGGAACGGGATCTAACGTTGGGTTTTCTGCCGCAGATGATTTCTGTTCCTCTGGCACTTTGGGTTTCCTTGCCCTAGCCTGACGTATCAGATCGTCAAAATTGCTTTTCTGACTCTTCACATGGTGCTCTCTGTCAAAATCCTTTGCCATGAATCCGGTGGTTGATGACCTGTCCAGCTGCCGTCCTAACGTATCCTCCCAGATCTTCAACTCACGGAGCAATTCCCTTTTCGTGACTGGGTTACTGGAATCGCAGTTGGCGTTCCACAGATTCACCCATTCGGTGTGGCGTCTACGCATGAGGTCTTTGGAGCCGTGATCCGGAATTCCCAGATCACGCAACTTTCTCCGTAACGCGTTGTCGGCAAGGAGGGAGTAGTTGATGAATGGCAGCCGCTCCTGTTGTTTGGAGGGTTTCCTCAGGGTGTAAGCGATTGTGCCAGGTGTCGCGATATATCGGGAATTAGGAGGCGGAGCAGGAGAAGACGCGGATCCGCCATCGTCGACCGGAGTGTGACTGTCGCCTTGTATGCATTTATCCAGATGCGAATTTATGATTGTTTCCTTCATGCGCCGGTGGCAACAGGGACACTGGACAAGGCCATCCTGAGGCTCCGGATCGCCGTTCCCATTGAGGAAGTGGGGGCTCTTGTGGCTGTCTGGATCTTCGTATACACTTCCTTCTTCTTCGCTGTCTTCTATGATTTCCGGAGTGGACGCGAGGCTCTGTTGGCTGGCGGGATCTGAGGCATTCTTCCTACTTTGGCTTCGAGTACTCCGTCGTTCAATGCCGTTGCTGGTCGGTTCCGGTGCGACTTTTCGTCTCTTCTTTGGTCTTTCAGACTCGAGATCATCTTTTCGTTCTCTTTCCGCAGCCAATGTCACAGTCGCAAGGGTAAGGAGCCCTTTGCGCGACGCAGTGAAATGGGCGACCAATTCTTCCACGGCCCAATTTCTCCGCAGCTTGATTTCCTGATCCTCCTCTCGACACGCCGGACATCTTCCTTCCTGAGATAGACATCTTCGTATACAAAGGCTGCAGAACGTATGGGAACAACTAGTCATCACAGGAGTTGTGAAGTAGTCCTTGCATACTTGGCATCGCAGCGAGGCGTCGATCGGAGCGAGGGCGGCCAGAGGGGTTTGCAACCAGTCTGTGCTGTCCGTGAAGTCATCGCGGTCTGCCATCACAGGCCCTCAAGAATTCGGTATCGGCTGAGATGTTGCAGTCGCCTGAGTGTTAAACCGAACCTCAGATCACAGTGTGCATCAGCCCAGCGATGGGCTTTGACGACAATAGACTGGAAAGTACCGAGCACTTCCTGGTGCTTGTACAGATGTTCCGGGTTGATGTGAATGGATGGCGCGGGTCGCAGTCGCAGGCTTAGCGTGTTTTTTCCTCTCACTCTTTCGTCACGCGTAAAATGGCAGTTGGAGTCGCGTGACGCGTAGCAGAAATGGAGATTTTGTTAAGTTTATTAAAAATTAATCAATATGTTATTCCATACCTGATCAAATATCTCTGCCATCATCTATTCTAACACTCACTCAGAGAATCTTAGCCCCCTTCTTCTTAGAATAAGTAGCTATCAGACAATTGCCTGTGTTGAACACTCTTTAGAGGACGAGCGGAACCTGGATGGAGAGTCCCTACAGCACGGCCACATCGGGATCCTGTCCCTACCGTCAAATCTGCCATGGAAGAAAATTATCAACAGTGCCCGCTCCAATGCCAAGATATTGAAATCCGTCTGTGTGCAGCAGCAGCAGCAGCATCTCGAGGCTAAATTCTGATGGCAGAAGGTACGATCCCACTGCGCAGAACTAACTCTTCCAAAGGAGGTGAAGATCGGATTTGACATTTCAACAAACCCCTCTAAGTAAGGCAATCGTTGGCCTGATGCGTAGGGCTCTCGGATCTGAACATCAGCACATATTAGGACTAGAGAGAGAGGCCAACCGGGAGTGTGTCTGTTTAGATCAGCGTCGGAGGTTGTACAGGGTCAGCGACATCCGCAACATCCATTCTGAGGCTAACGCATAGAAGTGGAGAATTTCTCGAGCTGTTGCTGTTCGTTCCTTCGAAGCCTTTGAATCATGTTTTGCTCCCTTATTGTATGATTTTGGCAGGTTGTTTTTCGCGCTCAGTACCCGGATGATCGAATCAGATTGCGCTGGCCTGGATTTCTATGCTTGGTTGGACCTCTAGCTGGACGGTGCATTCATTGTCTTCATTCAAAATCGTCATCGCGCCGGAATGTGTCGCCCCTACTCAGCCGCGCCGGACTCAACGGCGTAACGGGTTCAAGGGGACTGGCTCCTGTTCCCAGGCCCCCTCCTGGAGTAACTTTTCGGTGGCCTTTGCTGTCGACCTTTTCCAGGGCATTCATTTCTTCCACCGTTTCATCTTCCACGTCGGCTTGAGCGTCCACCGGACCCTCCAGCTCGATCTGTCTCGTCGCTCCACTAAAGCCCCTTCTCCTTGCTTCTCCCAGCTTCATCCTCACAGCCAGTCGCAATTGATCTAGGTATTCGGCAAGCTCATGAAACTGCTTGTATGATTCAGTGTTCTTCGTCTCACCATATAACTCTTGCGCTTCATCAAGTCGCTCAGCGGCGATCTCGGCTCGGCCGAGTTTCATCCATTCATCAGCAGCCATGATACTCCATAGTGCAGCTTTTCGCTTACGCATACCCCAACTTGTGTTGCCGATGCCGATGCGGTCTGCAAAAGAAGATGCAACCCGCTCACTGACCAAGACATGTCCGATACTACCAACCAGGCCCAGTTCGAGGCTGCGGATTGCCCACTTCGCCGCGAGCTCGCCAGCTGCTCGACCTCGGACTTTCAACAGCTCGACGCCCAGCAAGATAGAGCGCAACGCAAGTGCTGGCTCAGTGCACCGGGTCAAATATGAATAGCTTGCAGTCTCGAGCATGTTGTCGAAGGTTTCGATTTTGAACTTGGAACTGCCGCTGCTCGTGAGCGGGTTCAAGAGAGTAGCGACGCAGCACATTTCGTTCGCTCCGGCCAAGTGTTCCCACGCTTTATCGTTGGAGTAGTCTCCTCGAAGCAGCTCATAGGTTGATCCCGCCAGTTTGTAATCTCTCAACATGAATGCGTAGTCAGCAAGCTTCCGCAAGAGACTTTCAGGAGCATCATAGCGATATATCCCTTGCAGACTGTCGTAATTGCCGCTTGACCCTACATTGGTGGTTGATGACGAGCTTCGAGAAGAACTTCCAATTGCGGTCCATCTCTTAGAGAGTGACATGAACCGCCCGGAAATACCGCGGCGACGCGAGGCAATTTGATCGTTCCACAGAGCAATCCTTTGCTCCATATGGTAGATTATTGATTGTGCAATGAGCTCACGGACAAATGCGCGCAACGCCGTCGCATCTGACGAAAAGATATAGGGAGATGTTGAGGTATCGAGATCGATCAGATCGGCCGTGTCGTGTAAGACGGAGAGTTGTTCAGTAGGAGATAGCCACTCGCTGGCAGGAAGTTCTTCCGTGTCGTCGTCGGTCTGGGTGCATGGCGCGGATCTCAGCCTGAGAAGGTGGCAGTGGAGGCCGAAATGGCGCTTCATCTGATCAAACAGCGCAGACGACTTGCTGAAATCATCTCGGTCCTCGTCGTGAACAAGCACATAATATCTTAGATATTCCGGATTGGCATAAACAGGTAAGGCTCGCGAACCCGACGCGGTTTGCTGATAGAGATTGCGCAGGGTCTCGATGGGTTGTTTGGTGGCAGAACTGATAGCAATTACCGCACCAACTGGATGGCGGAAGGATTCATGCGAGCTCATAGTTTGAGACGCCAGAAGTCGTGCCAGAAACAGCCGGTAAAAGGGAGAGGTCTCGCCTCGTCCCAGGCTATCTTCGGTCTGGTCAAAGCCATCGCCCACAAAATGTTCCATCAATTCTTCTAACTTGTCTGTGGAGTTCGACGCAGACTGCGCGGACGTGCCATCTTGAACTAGTTGGCCAAGGTCTGCAAAGTGCACACCAAAATCCTCCCATGCCCGGCTGGCTCCTGTGCTGTCTCGCACCACCACCTTGCCGTTGATCTTGTCGCCGAACGGGCGCACCAGCTCGACGAAGCCATTTCTCAGTCCTTTGCGAGCGGCGAGTTCGTCCACCTCGGGCGATGCGTAGATTGCAACAGTGGGAGAAAACGCCCGGACAATTAGAGACCGTGTGTCATCATATGTTTCTGAGGGGTTTCCGAGGGGGCTGTTCGCTCGTGATCTGCCAAACTTCGATAGTGACAGCGACAACCTCCCATTGGGGGAGCTAGAGCGAGATAGAACGCTAGAAAAGGTGCTGGTGCGGGAACCTAGGGCGGGAGGGCTCGATGTGCGGACAGGGAGACTGTTAGTGGATGTCTCGGGTGATTCGTTTCTCGCGGGCGGTCTTGTCTTGCTAACCTCGAGTATCGGGATCGTGGGAGAGGACAGAATGTCAGGCGTCTGAAGAGGATCTCCATCACTCGGCGAAGAGGTCATGGACAATGATGGAAGAGGAATTGGACAATGGTGTCGTCTTGCGCGATGTCATGGAGTATGTGTTTGGGACCGGTCCTTTGACTAGGGGTTATCAGCATACCAAGGGGCAGTCACAGGTAGGAACTCAAGAAGCATCTCTTTTCCAGTCATTCATCAAGAATCGCATCACATCACTATCTGCAGGACGTTGCACAATAGGGATTGTGTAGGATCCAGTCGCAGCCTCGGGCCAAAATTGATCCGCCGTATCACGTGAACGGTGAATCACTAAATGACTAGATGCAATTCAGATTCGATACACATACATCTGTCGAATGTTGTAAGGGTGGAAGGACAGAGCCTCTTTATTATTTAGTCTTGTTTGAACATTCTTTCATAATATTCGTTGCTTGAATGTCTATCTAGGGGAGACAAGGTATGTCCCGGATCAATGGAGGCCCATCAACTTCTTACTGTTTTCGTAGACAATATAGCTAATGCTGACTGCTGGCGCAACCTTCAACAAATTCGGTGTCACGCCTTTGAACAATCCTTTCACTCCTTCTCCTTGAACCGTTCTGATCGTGACATCGACAATGCCTTTGTAGGTAGGAGGGTGCAGCACTGTGCCTTGAGCCTGTAACCTCGTTCTTAATAGATTGATCGGGTACACAGCGGTCGCGCTGATCGCTCCTGATGTTGCTCCAATGACGCCTGTGAGAAGGTTGCTCATTTCCACATCCTCCTCGTGGCAGCGATATTTCTTGGCTTTCCGTGCTAGGACAAAATGTTTGCAATTTTCAAAGATGAATAGGTCGATAGCGCTGTAGGGGAACATGCCAGCGAGACCCATCCCTAATCCCCGATAATAGGGCATGAGTCTGCCCTGTCTCCACATCTTTCGTGCGGTTTGGGCGATCAACGCGTTTCCGTGCAAGCCACCTTCGACCGTCTCGCATTGCATGCGGCTATCGCCAATTAGTACACGGCGGCAAATCCAAGTCGTTACTTACAATTTCAGAGTATCGAGAGGATAAACAACGCATTGGGCGACTGCACCACCAATACCACCAGCTAGGAACTGCGAAGTCGGGTAGAGGTGCTTTGGATCTGAACCCTCAAACTCGGCAAACATCTTCTTCGCGGCCTCGTATGCACCAAACTTGATGGCAGACTCCGGCATGACCTTGACGACATTGAGACCGTTCCCAGCAAACAGACTTCGCATTCCGCCAGCCCGCCACAGATCCTTGCACGCGTCGACCAACGGCCGGGCAAAGTTCTTGACCACCTCAAGAGGTGCCCCTTTTTTGGCCGCTTCTACCGCCGCCGGTTTGGGATTCGTTTGAGCGATCAGATAGACTTTGAGTCGGTCTAGCGGTGCTGTTACTGTCCGCGAGATCATGCCTGCTAAGCCACCTGCTATGAAATAGCCTAGTGGGATGAGGATTTCTGTCAGCATCGTCAATTAGGTTAGAGACGATGAACAGAAATCGTTTGCTGAACATCAAAATCCCAAAAGGGGCAGGGCCTGGGTCAGGGTGTGCCTGGCACTCGGCTGCTCAAAAGCCTTAAAAGGCAGTGTGAAGCAAGGCAAGGTAAAATCGATGTTCAGTTGCCACTGGAATGTAGGTGCCGAGCGAAGGGGTGAAGTAGCCCTTACCAAATCCTTGAAGGGTGTCATTGATGTGAACATCACCTTCTTGGTTAACATTTGCTGTCGCCGAATAATATGATATCAAAGATCCAAGAGTGGGTGCACTCGCAGGTAAAAAGAGAAGAAAATTCCTGTACGCCATGTCAGATATTGTCGGATCAAGAGTGTCTGAGGGCATATCCAGACCTCCATTCTTCAAAGGATATTTGCCCGTCATGGTTGACGTCCACCTCGTCAAAAAATTGATCCAGCTTCGCGTTACTTATTGTCAAACCTGCCCTACTAAATGCGGCACGAAGCTCTGCCTTATCCAGCGCGCCGCTGTTATCTTTGTCTATACTTTCAAAAAGTTGCCAGAGCTCACGCTCAGCTTGTTCCACAAACACTCTGAACTCGTTATATTGTATGCGTCCATCCCCAGAGGTATCGACGGCTTTGAGAACATCGTGGAGGAGGTCATCGGCGTTTTTAAGAGGATGGTCGATTTTGCGCAAGCCTTTCTTGAGAGCTGGAAGGTCGAGCTGACCCTCGTTCCGAGTATCGAGGTTGCGCCATAAGTCTTGAATCCGCTCATCGCGGCGTTCGTGTGACTCTCCGTTCATGCTACATCCGTTGGTGGGAATGATAAGAAGGGACTATCTGTGGGGGAGCATGATTGTGTGCTTCTCTTCACCAAGCAAAGCTTCGGAGGTGACTGATTGAAAGGTTGGCGAGGCGTGAGGATTGTCTTGGGGACAATTAGATGAAGGGTCAGTAGTGGCCCAGCCGACTGTGAAAGGAGAGGATCGGAGAGAGACGAAGAATCCGAAGCTCTGTTTGCCGCAAAACAAGCTGGGCAGTTGGTGATGGATTGATTGCTGAGGTGTGGTGGGTGTGCTTTGGAAGGGTGACGTGCTGTGGGGGCGTTAGTTAACTGGTGGTTAGCTTATATCAGCGCCACTGACGAGGATCTTTTAAGCCTAAAGCACCCAAGAGCACCTCAAACCCCGAAACTCCCCCCTTTTTGACGCCCCCCTGCTCGGCCTCACTAGCCCGCAGCGTCAAAGGCGTGGACAAAGGTTACTGGTCAGCCTCGCGCAGCCTTGCCGAGCCCTCTCCCAACTTCAACTGCTGTTGTTTAATGTTCTTTTCAAGCTCTATCCTTCTGTCAATGTTTGTCATCTATCAATTTAGTGAAGAGTGGTGGTGCCATGAGGAAGCTTCGTAGCCTTGTGTTTCGAAAGGACATGCCGGGCCGATTCTTGAGGAAATTCGTGACGATTATCAACACTATCTTCTAGCAGGATGGCGGCCAACTACTGGGTCTCGACACAGCGCAAATTCTGGACATTCACACCGGAAAAGCTGCTCGAGAGCCGCGACGAGCTGGACAGACAAAATTCCAAAGTTCTTGAACAGTGGCCCTATCCGGATAGAAGACTCATGCTCATCTTCCTGAGAGACAGAATCTTACAGCTAGGCAAAAGGCTGCAATTCCGCCAACAATGCGTTGCCACTGCCATGGTCTACATGCAGCGCTATTTCCTCTCGACACCGATGCAAAACGTCAACCTCTACCTGCTTGTTGCGACAGCTTTCTATCTTGCCTCCAAAACCGAGGAATCGCCCCATCACATCCGCCTTGTCGCGGCCGAAGCACGCCAAGCATGGCCCGAATTCGTGCCGGGGGATGTCTCGAGGCTCGGGGAGATGGAGTTCTGCCTCATCTCAGAGATGCGCTCCGAATTAATTGTCTGGCATCCCTATCGCTCCTTGATCGCCCTAAAGGAGAATCAAGAGCTCAAGTTGACGAACGACGAACTTGGCTTGGCTTGGTCCATCATCAATGACAGCTACATGACCGACTTGCCACTGACCTGTCCTCCTCACCTTGTTGCCATTATTGCAATGTTTCTTGCCGTGGTCTTCTTACCCTCTGCTAAGGCCGCCGGCACACTCCGTCCTTTGCCTCACGAAACCCTATCAAACCCGGATGCCGGTCACTTTTCATCGCTTGGAGTCGGCGGGCGCCAGAGCCTGTCTACTCCTATCAATAGCGTGCTGAGCAATCTGCAAATGTCGAATCTCATGGCCACTCAAAGCAACGCCCACCTCAATGGGAAAGCATCATTTCTCAATCAAACCGAAACGGCCTCGCAGCAGCCAGGAGACAGAGAGAAGGTGATAAACCTGAGCAAGGATAATGAGAAGATGCAGAATACCATCAAATTCCTGGTCGAGTCCGGCATCAACATTGAACAGATGATTGAGGGCACCCAGGAATTGATCAGCCTGTACGATATCTGGGAGCAGTACAACGAAAAATCAGTCAAAGACGCCGTAGCTCGATGTATGAAGACGCGTGGGTTGGACAGCTAGTTGCAATGTCAATTCACCCATTCCTCCTCTCTGGCACCGTCAAACACCTGACCTAGTGCCGCCCACTCCGACTACGCCAACCTGCTTTCGGATATCAAGAACGAGGGGTTTTATTCCAGCCAATGGTTCGTTCCAATCGCAAGACGCCAGTGTTTTGTTGGGGAAGTCAACATAGAGAAAGTCGGCAGCAATGTTACGAATCTTATAAGTTAGTCAACCATTACTCCACAAGGGTCAAGAAGGGAAAGTACCTTTGGCCATCGGTGGAGCAGTTGTCTGGTCAATTTATCCAGCGCCTTGATACGATAGGCATCCATGGACAACATCCTTGAGTAGACGTTCAGCGAAGCTTCAATTCTCTGGAGGCTTGACATGGGGCCGTGGACCTTTTGCATCACAGTCCACAAGTTAGCCTTTGCGGTGTCCGAACGCACGCTCGAGTCGTCGGCGAATAGGTTTTGATCAATGATGAGACACAGAAAGTCAAGCAAAGGGACAACCTGGCGATCATCTTGCTGGGCATTGAGCGCAAGCTCTTCAACAACAATAGTCGAAACTGTTTCGGAAAGCCTTATCTGAGTCCTAGAGTCTAGCGACTGCATGTGCAGGACGAACGCATTGCTGGCCGCGCGACACAGGTCTTCTGTTCCGGATGTTGCCGACGAAGCAAGTCCAAGGATGAGATCCCTTTGCACCCAGGGTATAGATATTAGATCCATCAGTTGCTGGAAGTATGTGACCGACAAGACGTCGGCAGGATATTGAAAGGCATTCTGCAGGTCTGGAAAGGAGGAATCCTTCTTCCAATGGCTTTCTAGACATTTCCAGGCTCGGAAACGCACATTGGATAGCTTTTCTGCTGCCAATTTCACGACGAGCGGCAACACGTCTCTTAACATTGTGCTAGTCTGTTCACGAGAGCCAAGCGCATTCTGATATATGTCGACCGTCTCGAGCGTCTGCAATCGGAGGGTTGAACCAATGTCCCCTCGTTGGTCATTGGTGTAGTCTGTTAGACCACATTTGAATACCCCGTATAGTCGAGTTGTGACATTGTCGTCGAGCATTGGTATTTCACTCGCGAGTATGACGCCCAGCGCCCCCATGGCATCAACTCTTGTCTCGATTTTATACGAGCCTTGGACGATATCCATCGCGTACGACAGAATTCTGTGACGGACTGTGGGATCAAATCCAATCTGCGCCAGATATCCGTGTAGCAAGCTCAGTGTTTTGAGGCGTCCTTTGCTTGTAGCAGCTGCGGATGTCTGTCTTTTGTCCTCGAGCCATCCTTGAATCATTGTGGCATCCGCGGAAAGTGGGAGAACCTTGAATAGCTCCACGAACGCCTCAGCGCTCGTCTGGACAGCAATTTCCCTGGTCCCAGCTGTGGTGCAGTGATTCAGAACTCCTGCTGCGGCCGATATCCATGACTGCAGCACAGGCGCTAGTGTTCGTTTTGCCATGGCGCAACACTTGCTGATTTCAGAGATAAGCGTGGCTATTCCTTCCATCACAAGTTCGATGTCTGCTGTCGTCCGGCCCTCGAGGTTGCCTGTCAACAGCTTCAACTCAAGAATCTTGTTGCCCTCTCTCTCCAACCAAGACAACGCTGTCACAGGCTCAAGCAACGCAAGTGAGGCAAGTGATGAGGCGAGCCCGAGGAGCAATCCGTGCCTGGCTGCTGCAGTGCTTCCCATGTTGATTGACTTAAGATTTAGTAGCTGGCGAAGGACAACTTCAGCGTAGGAAGAGAGTTCTGGGACGGGGAGGAACCTTGTGAGGAGGTGAATGGTCGAGGCAGCCCAGCGACGCTGGTTGACATCGGCGGCACAAACACCCCGCCACTCTCTCAGGGCTTCCAATAGAGTTCTGTGGTAGACGTTTCCAAGTGCCGCGGCCTGTGGAGCGACTTCGGTCATGGCCCGGGAGAGCCGCGCAATAGCATGATAGTCAACAACTTGGACTAACGAGATACCATTGGTGATTGTATCTGGATGCCGACCGATGAGCTCTTGTAGAGCCGCCGACGACCCTCGGCGAATGTTACCTGAAGGGTCGAGGCAAGCAGAGATCGTCAATTTGACAGCTATGAGTTGTAGGACACTCTGGCACTCTGTTCCACCTTGCTCGGCATGATCCGAGTGAGATACGAGATCCAAATCTGAAGTGCGGTATTTCCGAGCAAGGGCCCAGAGGCCAAAGCAAGCTGCATCTCGTACACCGACGCCAACTGAAGTGCCGACATTGGACCTCTGCTCAAATTCTAGGCCCAGGAGTAAGGCTCGGATGATCTCTGATAGCATTTTGGGTGGGGGAGATCGGCGGAAAAGCAGGTGTGCTAGTGTGAGCATTAAGCCATGCCATCTCAAGGGGTCGACCGCGGATATGACTCTCTTCATCATCCCAGTATCGTGGACTGTTCTGTCCGTTGTTGACAGAAGCTTATGACTGTGAGGATCTTCCAATAGGACGTTTTCTTCAAGACACCCCAAAATCGCTTCAATGACCTCTGCTGCCATGTCAGGATCTAGCCTCAGGGTAACGACGCTCAGTGCCTTGGCAGCGGCCATCCTGACCGGTGTGTCTTTGTCACTCAGGGCATCGAGGAAGTATTGTATACTCTCCTCGAGCATGGTGTTGGAGCTGTTCAGTTGCACAGATGAGTGTTTGGAGCTCAAGGAGATTGCATGTAGCAGAACGGCCCGCAAATTTTTCAAAATCCATTTCCGTGCAGGGGCCGAGTCTCTGATAGCAGCAAAATGGCTGCTCTCAGCTGTGGCAATCTTCAATATAGAACTGAAGTTGTTCTCAAGGTAAGAAGCAGCCTCGCTATCTGAAGCAGAGTTTGTGATACCGTAAAGAAGCGACAAGAGGCCCAAGGCCTTGTAGGGACTGAGGCTGACCAAATCAGAATCATTGAGGAGTTTACGAGAGGCATATTGCACAAGCTTGACAGGCAGTTTGTGGGCTAGCATGTCTCTCCGTGAGCTCAACCGTACTAGCAGAATACTTGCAGCTTCACGCTCCTTGCCCGGGCTTTCCAGTTGGTCGAAAGCAAGTGAAACGACGTCGCCGGCGATGCCAGGAAGATTACCTAGGTCACCAGGAAGAGTGGTGACCGTGTGGCTGACCGACATAGTGGCCAGCTCGAAAGGCGCAAGCATCAGATGAGACAGCCAGAGAAGCATGATGTATCTCTCTTGCCAGGTCATACCTTTAGATGGTGTATTCCAAGACGTGAAAGCGGACAGCATTGGAGCCAAGTATTTGGGCTCATTATTGAGCAAACGAACAATAACTTTGTAGCCCCTAACCTTACAGAAAGAGTACAGCAGTCTGCATATCGCTCGAGGTAAAGGACTGACGCTAGCTGTTCCAGATCGTTGCGTGGGGCCATACTGATCGCTTGAACTTGCAAGGTAGCCCACAAAGGCATCGGTAAGATGCTGGATCAGCTTCGAAAGATGCGGGTCAAGCAGTTGAGGCCATTCCTGAAACCGGTCAAGCTAATGCCGAGTCAGCTATACTCTCAAAGACCATCACACTCATGGAGACAAACCAGCAGATTCAATTCCTCACATTTTGAGTCGAGGACTCGAAGACGGCGTCTTGGTGGCATCGTCACGGGGTGGCATAATAGTAGTGGGAGCTTGTGCTGAAGTTCGCTAAGGAGAGTTCCTGAAGCCTTGTAGAGTTTGGCATCGAGATCATGCTCAGCTGCATCCATTTGCGCGGAACTGTGACGGCTTCACAGTGGCTGAGAGCAGCAGGATATAGTGTTGCTTCTTATATACTGCCTGCACCCCTATGCCGAACATATACTTGATATGAGTACTTGGTCGACAGGCAGAATAGGACTTTTAGAACGGACGAGCCTGACACGTGATGACCCGCGCCTGGGTTGATACACGCTAGTCCTTATACAGCGAAGCTCCTGCTGCCCAACGTGTCTCGCCCAATTGAATACGCGCATGTCAACGACGTCAACCTGAAACTGAAACCGGCCCAAGGCTGCCTGTTTCCAACTTCCCTGATACGACTTCACGTCAGGGAACAAAGCGCAGGGATACGCCCGTACTAGGTCACCGCGCCCGACAAATGGTCATCCTACCAGACATTTCAGTCATGCCCTCTATGTTTCCGAGAAGGCTACGGCGATTCACCCGCCCTGCCATCAATCCGCTACAGGCCTTCGGCTAGCCGACAACATCCACCACTCGATTCATTTCGGATTTGATTAGCTGCTCCTCACCGCCAGCTCGTCGTCACGCTCCCTCTTACCTGCACCATCCTCGAGACGTCCTGCAAAATCCTCGACTACGCTTCATTCTGCGATCATGGCCAAATCTGCATTTGCTTCTCCCTTTCGCTACCTCCAGGGCCTGTTGGGCTCATCCACGACTGTCCTGTCCCGCTCTGATAACATTACAGCCTCAGCCCATGCAAATGACACAGCTTATACCCCGAGTCCTGGAACACGTGCAGGGTCCTACGATTCTGTCAGTTATGGCAAGGGCAAAAGAAAGGCTGTGGAAGAGGATCACTCTGGGCCCAAGACCAAAAAGCGTGCGATAAGCATGGACCGAGACGCTTTCACACCATACGGGGATGACAGTGACGTGCATCAGAGCCCGTCGATCCCCAGCGATGGAATAGGGACGAAGGCAGACCTAGATCGAACCTTGATGCCACCCCCAGCGACCCCTCACAGCCGAAGGACATCGTTGCTCGCACTACGTGCCGACCCTGAAGCCGTGCACGCTTCTCAGACGGGGATTCACGATGACGACTCGATATCATTCGTTTCAACCGCAATGGCAAGGCAAAAGCTAGATTCCGTAGATTTCGACGCGATGGAGGAAGCGCGAAGGCATGCTGCTGCGGTTACTTTGCCTGCCAACTCAGGACTCTGGTCGCAGGCAGAACGCGAGTTATTTTTCCACCTCGCCTATCGTGGCTTCGAGCCTCTTCTTCCGCAAAACTGGATGATTGACTTTGACACATTACCGATTAGTGTGTTTGCACATGAGAACTCGGCAGAACCTCCACTCATCCAAAACATCCGAGACAACCAATTCAGGGCCAGCCATGCTCTGCGTCGACTCTTCGAGGCCGGCCATGATATACGAGACAGGACACACGTCAGCCCGGGTATTCCCAGAGAAAGGATTCTAGAGCAGTCTGTGAAGAGATACCTCTACTGGGCTCTGACAGATGTGGGACTTCGCCCAAGTTCAAAGCCCAGCTATATTCCAGTCCACGCTGTCGTCGCCAGGAAGAAGGGTCGGTCTACACTGCAGACGCTTGAGGAGATCGCGAACAGGTTACAGAGGCTTTCGGTGCGACATCAAAGAGCTCAACATATTCACCCAAGCATCGAGACTCAAAGTCCAGATCTCATTGACACCGGCGAAACGCGGGTAGCTGATGATGATGCATCTTCACCTACTCTTGTCGGCTTCGTGATCATCTCGTCGGTACTTGTCATTGTCACACTCAGCCCGGGTAAGAGGTATACACTGGGGCCCACAAAACCGCAAACAGATTCTCCATCTACCCCAGGAACTCCTCTTCGAGGCAGCGCGAGTGTCAACCCCGATAGACTCCGCATCATTGCTGAGCTTGATTTCAGCCAAAGAGATCAAGATGTATGGAATGCGCTAGGCGTGGCAATTGTCGCAATGCAGGTGCGTAAGGAGGCTCAAAAAGTGAACCATGGATTCAGCCGTGGTGATACGAGTGGAACTGATTGGGATGTAATGTCGGAGGCAGATTCTATGCTGCAGGATGATTTCGAGGGAACCAGTACTTTGTCAAGGTTACAATTAGTTGACGACGACCCAGACCTCTAGTCGTTGGTGTACTTGTGATGAATCCAGCTTTACGAGGTACAGACAGACGGATCTACTGCAACGAGTGTACAGACTTGGAAGTCGTCTTTACTTGCACACAGTACCCCATTCTATTACATGTCGTTGGTATGTATCCATGTAGAGCTCCAACCAACAAAGGCTTCTCTTCCAGTCTCCCTCGTCGCGCTTCGGTCGTAAATGTCAATGAAATCGCCATACTGAAGAGATCAAGGGAACCCTCCGTTCATTCATTACTGAAACGCAATGCTGAACGCAAATTCTACTGCTGTACCATGTATTCTCAGGACTAGACCGAGCTGCGACAGTGGACCATACATGGCCCCTTCGTAGAAAAGCATCCAAACTTCCTTCAATAGCAGCAACAATCACTGGTAGGCAGAGCTTGTCACCACGATCTGTATTTCCCAGTCGCACGCTCTTGTCTCTACCATATGGCACCAACATCGGCATCGAATCTTGCCAGTTCTTTTCCTGACTCCTCTACTTCCTTTCTCGCCTTCATCCTCATATAGAAAATCGGACAATCCCGGCTCGAGCATAGCACCTCAGAGTGCATACTGCCCTGGCACCGTTGGCACTGTGTCCACAGCCTGGCAAATCTTACTTCCAATTCGCCGACCTTTTTTATCTGCTTGGTGTACAGCTCGCCTATTCGGGGACGACAGTTCTCGCACACCGCACCCTTGGATTCCTGGGCGCTGACTAGAGGTTTCTTGCAGCCCATGCATGTCTGTGTCTTTTTGGCGAATTTCATTAGTCCGCCAAGGGTAGGGGCAGCAACAGAGATGGAGCGTGTATGGTCGCCGGCAAGTAGGGAATTAGCACGTCGCTCACCGAGGATGGGCTCGAAGATTCTTCCCAGAGGGTTGGCGAGTTGGTTGTCCAGGTAATATTTGGTGTCGATAGGGACGTTGTTCTCGAGCACATATATTGGATCCTCCGAGTTCTCGTAGTTCTTGGACCCGCTGGCGCCTTTCACCATGACATACGCTACACGGTCGCCCAGTGCTGGAGCTGAGCCTGCGTCGCGTTTCTTCATCCGTTCAGCTAGTTCCACATGTGCTTGTTTGGCCGTGTAGTCGCTTTTGCTAAGTGCTTTTGTAATCACTAGCATGCTGAGATCGATCTTGTTTTGCAAAAGGTTGGCAATGGTCTCCTTGACATAATCCTGCGCGCCATCTAAGTCTCGGTCGATTAAGATCTTTTTCAGAACTGTCTCAATGACGACTTGGACGAGACGACAGTTGTCCCGTCGGACAGTTTCAATGCCTTTGCTGTCCATTTTGTCATGCTTCTCTGGATTCGTCCAGTACAGTCCCGCGTACCTTTTCTTGTTGATTAGCAAGTAAGGAAAGTAGACCTTTTCGAATTCCAATTTGATCGGTTTGATGAATTTAGAAGACACAAAGTTGGCGGCTTCTTCTCCAAGTTCCATGGTTTTTCGAAGATCCTTCTCGCCAAACTTGACCATGACTGAGTCGGTGTCACCGTAGATGACCTGGGCGTCATGCGAATAGCCATTTGCCATCGTGTACTTTTGTTCCACTTCATGCTTTGTCTTTTCGATCATTTGGCGGCCATATGCTGTAGTGCTCGATGCGATGGCGAGACAGGGCAGCTTTCCAACAGTGGCACCTGTGATACCGTAGACGGAGTTTGCAGATATTTTTAGAGCGAGTTGGCGTCCGTTGAGCACTGCCTTCTTGAATGGGTCTGTCTCTACAGCGAGTTCCTTCTTTGCTCGCTTTCGTGCACTCAGCAATTCTTCCAGAATTTGACTAAGAAGTCCTTTGCGAACTTTGGCGGTGCAGAAGAGATCCCCATTGGGAGTGAGAATATAGTCTTCGTCCTTTTTCAGATTGAGTTTCTCGATGATGTTCTTGTTCAATAGTGTGGTGTAACACAAATTGTGGGCTTGGATGATAGAAGGATACAAGGAAGCGAAATCCAGAGTAGCAACGGGCACATCGTAATAGCCTCGGATGGGCTCAATGACCGTAGCACCTTCATACTGCTCATCGGTGCTTTCATTTCGCAGATTCGGAATGACCAATTGCTGCTCTAGAGCTTTCCTGAAAAGTTGGCTGATGAATTTCACCTGCTGCCCTCGGGCGAGGAGGTAGTTGAAAGGGACACCCGTAACCCTGGCCATTTCCGTGTAGTTAACCAGGCACATGAGCTTGTCCATAAGTCGTTGGGGGAGGTAGGCATCCTTTAAACAGTAGACAGCCAATCGTCTTCTCGAATCTGGAGTTCCATTGTATAACTCTGTGATCATGGTGTGGTGGACATCCTCCTTCTGCTCACCCAAGAAATGTGCACAGACAGAGTTCAGCGTGTAGCTGCGAAGTTGGTGGTCGCGTTGGACGAGCTGCAGCAAATCCAACTGAATTCGGCCATTAGTGTTTGTGGACTTCGTATCACGATTACCCATTTGCTTGCTGGAGAAGTTGGTGTCTTTGGCGTGGGATGCTACACTTTTCAGTCGTGACCAGTAAGGAAATTTGGTCAATTTCAGGTGTTTGGCCCTATCGAGGAGATAAGGGAAGTCGAAGTTTGCAATGTTGTAGCCGATGATGACATCGGGATCAACTTCTTCCAAGAATTGTCTCCATGCCATAAGCATATCAGACTCTGATCTGTGTTCATATATCTTCGTGTTCACAATCAGGCTGCAAGTGTCCAGTACAAAGACATTTCGGATAAAAGGCTTCGACTCGCCATATTTTGTGACCACGTTTGCAATCTGGATAACGGGGTCTTGATTGGCTTCGGGAAAGATGCCTTTGCGGCCAGCACATTCGATATCGAAGGACAGGATTCGAAGTGGTGCCATTTTTGCCCATTCCCCGTCATGTCCATGTGCGACAAGATCCCGATAGTGACAGTACGCTTCGATCTGGCAATTAGACTGGCGGTCATGTTGAGGAAGGACGTGATACTTCTGTGGGGGAACCTCAACCCATGACATTCCGGTGATGCCCGTATCGATCATGAAGCGAAGAACATATTGGATGTTGTCGAAGGTCAAAATTTTGCTTTCAACGCCTTTCCACATCCCTTTGTAGTTGGCATGTCCGTCCTCTATCGCAGTCCGTAATCGGTTGATAAACTTGGGATCTGTTACCGTAATCTTGAGATAGGGGCTCTTCTGATTGCCCTGAAACCCAAACAGGTTCTCGCGCAGCACCATCTGCACGGAATGGATGGCCGGTTGATGCTGTGCCAGTTGGGCCTCGAGGTATGCTTTGTACCCTTCCACATCCGATCGTTGGAAGTTGACCGGCGCTGCCACATAGAGGTAATGAAGGAAATCGGTGACGTGGAGAAGGATGGAGTGGCCAGTCTGCTCTGGATTCAGCTAATGGTGGTTCAACAACACCGCGGTTAACGTACCTCCGATACACCAAACATCTTAAGGGCAATCTTTCCCCCATGCAATGTGCCTTCCTCAATTTCAATCTGTTGAAAACGCAAAGGATTCGAGTCTGCGTTGAAGTTGTCCAGACTTGGTCTCTCCCACTGCTGGTCTTTCTCCGAATTGTTCTCTTTCAAGCCCGCAATGTCCTGTGTCATCTTTTCGAGGACTTCGGTTTCAAACTGGCTCTTGGGCTGCGACGAGCCCAGCTTTGATTTAAACCTATTTGGGCCGGGCTGCGACGAGTGGAAAGAGACATTGGGTCGGTCGCCATTTAGTTTCCTCTTCTTCGCCGACGGCGGGGATTTGAGGACGTTGTGGGTGTTGGTGGTGTCTGTCAAGACCCTCTTCTTGGGCTGATCAAGAACACGTCCAGGCATTTTCACGAGCCTGGTGTCAAAGACAGAAAGACTTGTGAATCAAGAGAAGATGGAGGTGGTGGTCGGAGGCTTGAAAGAGCAGTCGCGGAGAATCACTTATCAATCATTTGGGCAAGTGAGGAGTGACGTGAACGCGACGCGCTTTTCTACTTTGGAATTGGCGTGATATTGTGCAGCCAGACCGCCACAACCGCCGCTGGCTCCAGCGTCCCACACCCCTCCAAACATCTCACAACTCTCCTCTCACCCCATTGCTCGCTCTCAAAGCAATCGACGACGACAGATTTGGTGATCGGAAAAACTTTATCGATAACCGTGTCTTGTGTCAGCAAAAATGGCGGATGATCTACAGGCCGAACATACTCCCGGTTTCAAGGTGGGGGAGAAGAAGACGTTGGAGGAATATCAGAAACTGGGTGAGTTAACCTGCTGTCTACCACTCCAACAAGTGTCTGGATGGTAGACCGCAGTCACCATTCCGTAGAGAAGAATGGCGAAGAAGACAAGATACAGGGAAGAGATCTGAGACAACTACTGTGATCGCTGTTCTTTTAGAGTCCAGATCTGCTCTATTCTCACCAGGCTTTGTGATCATACACTGACTTCCTCAACCCAATCTAGACCAAGGCGACGATGCCTTGAATCGGTGGAAGCAATCACTTGGTCTAGGCAGTGGCACACCGATCGGCGACCCGAACGACCCCCGCACATGCATCATTAAATCTCTTTCGTTGGTGAGTCCATCCGAACCAGAAATCATACACAGTACCTGACCCAGACCAAAGGAAGTCGAAGGCCGACCAGATATAACCATCGATCTGACTCAACCCGGCTCCCTCGAAACCCTTAACAAACACCCCTTCACCATCAAGGAAGGCTGCAAGTACTGCATGAAGGCCGTCTTCACCGTCCAGCACCAAGTCCTTTCTGGCCTCAAGTACATCCAAGTCGTCAAGCGAAAAGGTATCCGTGTCAGTAAGGACCAGGAGATGATTGGCAGTTTTGCGCCCAACACCACCGATAAGCCCACATATGAAAAGAGGTTTACCGAAGAAGAGGCTCCTTCCGGCATGCTCGCTCGTGGCCACTACGAGGCAAGTACCAGATTTGCCGATGATGATGACCATACACATCTCGAATTCCACTGGTCATTCGATATTGCCAAGGATTGGAAGTGATTGGGGGTAAGCCATCGTGGTGGCCCATCCCTCTTTTTTTTCCAGCATGTCGGCCTAGATCCGACGCTATTGTCAAACGGGCGATGCCCTCGGGCCTTTAGCAATTGAGAGTCATCTTGGCCGCGAGTTCGTCACGACTGGCTTGCGGGATTTTGCTGTGGATGTTGCCTCCAACACCAGCCAATACGTCAGATGACCCAAACACTAGAGAAAGTACTCAATGTGAGAACCTTGACCATCTTTTCCCTGCGTCTGTTGTTGTTGCTGCTGTTGCTGCTCGTTTCGATGTATGTCATTCTCCGGTGCTGCATCAAAGATATTGAAGTAGCGATCACCAGCATCACTGACTTCAAGAACACTCGCCAAATTCCCGCAGCGATAGCAATAGTTTGGAGCACTCCAGACTGTGCTAAGGCGATCGTCGTACAAAATCTGATAGCCTTCCTGGCACAGTTGATGGGCACGCAGGATATGAGACATGCTGTTAACTTGCAGGAACTTCTTCACCACATCGCCCCCGAAAGTATATCCAGCTCCTCTCGGCGAGAGCGAAAACTCGTCTCGCTCTGGATCGGGGTCTGACCATACCAAGTCCGCCATAGGTCCTTCGTGGGGGATTTCTCGATATCTGTCGATGATTTTGATCTGGTCGATGGAGTGGATGGACGGAGAAAGGCCGCCGTGAACACAGAAGATCTGGTTATTGATGACCACGCTCAGGGTAAGGAAATCGAACATGTCGGTGAAATAGTGCCAAACATTTGCATTGCCGTATTTTCGTGCACATTCCGTGTAGAAGCCATAAGATTGCGTGACGCCTCGTGATTCATGATTGCCTCGAATGAGATGGACGCGCTGGGGGTATCTTAACTTTAAGCAAACAAGAAGGGAAATCGTCTCGACGCTGAACAGACCGCGGTCTACGTAGTCGCCTGCGACAGATTAGCAACGGGGCATTGCACAGCGTAGGGCGCACTCATACCGAGGAAAAGGTAGTTGGTGTCTGGACAAAAGCCCCCAATCTTAAAGATTTCCAACATGTCAAAGAATTGGCCGTGGATGTCGCCAACAACAGTGACAGGAGCCGATATATGGACCACATTGCTCTCCTTCATTAACATCTCCTTTGCTTTTGCACATATCGCCTCGATCAGGGATTCGGCGAGGAGGTTTTTCTTGTACAGTTGGGCGATGCATTCATCCAGGTCGATACTCGCTGTAGTATTTTGTCATTAGTGATATTCTGCCTGTAAGAGCCTCATAAAACCTACCTGGTAGACCAGGCATTGCAAAAAATAAAGCAAGTCTGCCACTGGTGTCGCCACAAGTGTTGAAGCACGGGAGCAGGGTGTTCAAGTGGCTGCGCCTAAGACAAGTTCTTTGAAACGCTGCAGGAGTCGCTCCGCTCTGTCATGATGCC
Organism: Fonsecaea pedrosoi CBS 271.37; assembly: GCF_000835455.1. Taxonomy (NCBI): domain Eukaryota; kingdom Fungi; phylum Ascomycota; class Eurotiomycetes; order Chaetothyriales; family Herpotrichiellaceae; genus Fonsecaea; species Fonsecaea pedrosoi. The sequence goes on along the minus strand of NW_013550615.1, from coordinate 5,205,692 downwards.
CGACTCCGGGGAAAATGCTAGCAATGCTGCAGACGAAGAGAATGTAGGGAACGCGGCATGAAGGAAATAGGGAGGATGAGGATGAGAACTCGTCGAAGAGAATGGCTGGTTCGGTCGCAGGGTGAAGTTCGACGCGGCGGCAACGCGGCTTTCTAAAAGAAGCAATTGTTCACACTTGTTTCCCGCTTCTAAGATTCTCATCATGAATATTTGCCTCGCATTATTATGTACCACTTCCACGTCCAGCTTCCCGCCGTCTTCATCCATATCCAGCCATCGGCACCCTGGCCATATGCCATCGCCTCTCATACTTCTCTGACGATGTCGTCTGTCCACTCAAGCAATAGCTCCATAGCTACTCGCTTTCTGCGGCTCTACAACCTCCCAAGACCCTGCATTGAACCGTCGCATTTCGGGTACAAACAGTCTCCGCTTCGTAGACCCAAGAACTCGTTTGTATCTACTCTCCCTCTCTCTCAGTATAGCACAGAATGACAAGGGTTTTCCTCTCTCTCCCTCTCTCTTCTGGGGGTTGCTGCTCCAAACGTATGAGAAAGCCCGAGGTTGCGTCTTCTCTTTGTTCTCTGTCCTCTGTGCTGTACCATGATATCCACTACTCTCAGTTCTCAGTGACTGAGATTTCTCTCCTGCAGAGATGTCAGTTCGGCTTTGTTCCTTCCCCTTGCTCGCTTCGGTGGAGACTCTCGGTTTGCTTCTGTGCCTCGTGCAGCCCTTCGACATCAAAATCCCTCGCCGCTTTGAAGACTTGCTGTTTCACACTCAACTACTTCACATTCAACCTTTATTTGTTTTATCTCTTTGAAGAAGGACACCGGTGATTGCTCATCGTGACTTCCTTGACTCAAGATGGAACCTGGTCGTCAATCAAACGTGCTGCAGTGGCAGTATGACAGGACGACAGATCCACGTTCAGGTCCAAGTCACCTCATGTTTAGTTACTACAACGGCGGAAACAGTCTGAGAGACAGTCACGGTGAAGAAAACTATGATCACACCAGCTATCTTGTAGGCTATGGCGGCCGACAAGGTGGATATGTCCTGTGAGCGAAGCCAGAGCCTCCGTCAGACGACGCTGCCTGTTGACAATCTTCCCATATAGACCCTCGCATGGTACTCAAGCTGCCCAGTATCCCGACCAAAGAATGTGCTTCCAAGAAGGATATCACTTCGACCAGAGCTATATGTCCACAAGGTCACGATTTACGGGTCAATCGCAGTATAGCAATCGTGCTCAAGTCGAATTTCCAGCTAGCTTCTCGTCTCATATCCGAACGAGCGATTTAGGAGGACCACTGATTAAGCCATATCAGGGTGCGACTCATGAGCACAAAAGACCAGCATCACCACCAATCCCGGACGGACTGAATCAAGACCTCCCAATGCTCTCTCAGTGGAATACTCATGAGGAATCGCGTGGCAATCTACCTCACGGATATGGCATGCATTCGAAAGATAGTGTGCAAGCCCTCGGCTTCTCTGATGGTCTAGGTCTTGAGGCTGCAAAGCAGTTCTCGCCAGTCCAACGAAGAATACAAGCTTTCGGCGCAACAATGGATGAGAATGACTGGATGGAAGCGCACCAACCAGTCATTGTCTCGAAATATTTCCGCAATAACAAGGATCTCACCTTCTTCAGACCAGTGCGCGAAACCAGACACTGGCACTATGTCAAGGACGATCCGGCGTTTGCAGATATCGCTACTGATGGGGAGATAGTAGCATTTGAAGAACTTGATCAACGTAAAAACGCCATTGTCTCAAGCCACAACATTGCTGGAGCTTACCGCCGCCCCTCGATCACGGTAACAGCCAACGTTCACCAGCGCATTCAGACATTTCCAGAACAGCAAGCGATGGAGACAGGCCTATCCATCGAGCAGGAAGAACGTCTTGCAGCTCTTGGAGTAACCGGAGTTCCCAAACCAGTTCGGTTTGCCATTCCCAAGCAAGAAGAGCAGCGGACAAGATCGAGGTCACCCGAAATGATGATAGGACAGCGGAACGAAGGTAAGAGCTACCGCCAGCGACATTACAGTCATGGGGGTCAAGCAGTGCAGGCACAAAATTGGCGGCATGACCAAGACCCAAGACATCGAGACTCTCAAAGTGCTGGACAAATGATAAGCAGAGAGAGTGAGGGAACCGGTAGGATGGGACTCGGGCACGGTCAGGACAACCAGCGTCGAGGCAGAGCAGGCAAAACTGAAGGAAAGAGCAGGCAGCAGCACGCCAGCAAACCATGTGGGAAATTCGATAAGCATCTGCATCAGCACACTCCACGTCCTCACCCACCAAATGCTACAGAAGGGGAAATCTAGCTTTCCCAGCGATCGATGACCATTCGAACACACTCGTAATGAGGGCCCAGTAATCGCGATAAACGCCCAGTAAATCCTGGTGCAGTGGCACAGGCGATAAGAACAGAACCACAGGTTAAGTTGACAGCAAGAAATGATATCGGCTTTCAGTCCCAACAGGGATGGCGATGCCCAAGAGGCGCACTCTTATGCCACATGTCCGTTGGAGTATGCGCTCTGGGAGTTTACCACACAAATGCAACATTCAGGGACCAGTAGGCAACATCTCATACGTCCTCGTGGAAATTGGACATTGACATGGAAGCCACCGAGCAGGGCAGAGCAGAGCGGATCACATACAGACGGTTCCGTCTTGTAGATGAAACAAGCAGAGGGGCAACAAGGAGGCAAGACAGACACATGGTATTCGCTGCGAGGACAGAGGACATTGCTTTAGTAGGAAAGGACGCTTCGCTATGTGCAGAGGAGCATTTTACAGCTTGTAAACATCGAGCTTGTAAACATTTGCGCCGTTTTCAATCCAGCATTCTCTCTCTCTCTCGGTCTCTCGGGGGCGAGCAGATCAGACCTGTAGGAAGCGCAGCATAATCGGCATCTAAGAAGACACAGAAAGGGCCGCTAGAAAAAAGACAATACCTATGAAGGGGTGAATTACAAGATCGAGATTCTTCTCGTCCATGGACCCCCGAATTCCAGGGCCTCTTTAGAAGCGAGATGCTTGAATTCATCTTTGTTTGTTTCTGTCGAACAGTATCTGTTCTCTATGTCTTGAGATGCTGTACATGATATGAGGGGTCATGTCTGTCTGGTTTGGCTCTCCTCTTTTCCACAATTCTCAACTGACTGCTGCGCTGCTACAGGGATTGAGGAAAGGGTTAGTTTGTTGATCCAGGAGGCGCTGCTGGAATTGCGTCCGTTTGGATGAACCCTCGACTTCGTCATCCACGTCGAGTCTGAGCTGCTGTGACTGGACTGGAGGAAAGGGGGAACGGCTTTTACCCTGATTTCCTGTGCATGACTGTTGCAGAAGCCTACACTCACATTTTGGTTAGTATTTATTGTAATCTGTAGTAGCGGCGTTTTTCGGGGGATATCTCGCCATGCTACAGAATAGACATTGCTTGCCAACAACACTTCGAAGTAACTGCAACGCGTGTGAATGAGAGGGGGCAGAGCCTGACCTGGTGGTTCGGGAAGATCAACGAGTCTGCAAGGACGACGTTTTCCCTCCTTCCGGCAGCAAATACAACAACCTCTGCGATGTCGTCCGGGGTCAAGGGCTCCACGCCTTTGTAGACGGCGTCGGCTTTGGCTTTGTCACCGCCGAAGCGGACAATGGAGAATTCCTAATAAGCCACGAAGAGGGTCAGCATAAAATCCAAATCAGCAGGAGCTTCCTGAAACTCTTTTGGCGATCATCGAGAGAGGCGCAAGGCGGAGAGGGCCACGTACAGTCTCGACCTGTCCAGGATCCACCTCGATGACTCTTATGCGGCTGGCAATCAGCTCCCTTCTAAGGGCATCTGTAAATGTTCTCACTGCGGCTTTTGTAGCGCAGTAGATACTTCCACCAGGATAACCCTCCCTCCCTGCAATAGAGCCGATCATAATGACGTCCCCTCTGCCTCCGACATCTTCTCCGCTGTCTCCCTTTTTTGCTTTCATGATGGGCAGGATGGCCTGTGTCATATTGATCAGACCAGTCACATTGGTCAAGAACATGATCTCCATGTCTTCAGGTCTGATGTCTGGCGCTTTGTCCATGCCCTTGACCAAACCGGCATTGTTCACCAAGACATCAATATTTCTAAACTCCACTGGCAGATTTCCCACAAAACTGCTGATTTCCTCAGATTTTGAGATATCCAACTTGACAGGCAAGACCTTTACCCCGTTACCGACTTCTTTGTTGATCTCCACGGCGACTTGCTTGAGCGTCTCGACCCGGCGGGCAGTAATGATAATCTTCAGATCTTCCGGGGATGTGCGAGCAAATTCCTGGGCGACGCTGCGACCGATGCCAGAGGAGGCGCCGGTGACGAGGATAGTTTTGCCAGACAGGCGTTTGCCCATGGCAGACAAGGAGGAAGACATCCTGCGGATGGTTTGTATCGAGATCCCGAATTGTGGTCGAAGTAGAGAGTGCGAGATTAAGTGGTGCGGGGAAGCAGTTGTCAAAGATCTGCGCGCTGCGGCTGGTAGGAAGCTGCGTGTCAATACTGAGAGGGCAGAATAAAGGTGGGAAGGCATGTACAGATAGACCAGGGAGAGAGATACGTGAGAAGCAATAGAGGTAGACGAGGATTAAAGGTGCATTGGAACTAGATGCTGGTGGTGGTGGTGGTGAGATTCCCGGAGTTGTTCCCGAAGCGGAGAAGCATTTTCGGCACCGCTGCAGTCTGTCTGATCCTGTCTCGTCCTGTCTGTCACTTACTGTTCCTACCAACCAGTTGTTATCTTCGGCAAAAAAAAGGAGCCGGCAGCCTTGTGTGAGAAATCGACGTGCTTGTTATATAAGTATTGGTCTGATCTATACGAGAAGATGGTCCTGTGTGTCTGAGAGAGTTACGATAAACCGAACAGGGTAAGGGAGAGCGCGTGAAAAGAGAGCACAAAGCACAAAGCCGCCCGTATCCAATCCACGGAAATGGCCCTCAGTATTGATCCGTTGTAGGCGCCCTCAGTTCTGACCATTGCTGGACCATGCTCATCCTCCACTCGCACATTCAACGAAGCCACAGGACGCCGCTGGACCTGGAGGGAAGAAAACAGACTCCAGCCCTCACAAGCACAACAGGATCCTCAATGTAACCAGATTTCCATATGCTCACAAGCATGCAGAGCTTCGTTAAGTTGACGTGGGCACATATCTCCTCATCCAAATCCAAATCCAGATATCGTCGCCATAACACCATATGATTGCCATCATTATTCCCAGACCATGCGCCGATTGATTCCACGTCCGCCGAAGGTCCACACATTGTGATGCAGGACATATGATGAGATTCGCTCATCTACGAACGTCGTTCTTTTGCTGCGTTGCGTTGGGGGTGCTCCGTGTAACCAAAGCCCGTATCGTCCCAGAGAAAAGATACTTTTGTTCCAGACAAAAGCAGGTTGTAACACTAGATCCACAACAATGCGCATCTTCCCACTTCACAGAAATCCCGATTCGGACAGTAGCCTCGCGATTTTCTCTTCTTCTCGCTCGCGAGGCTCGACCTTGAGACTCTGGGCGAACATGTCATCATGGGAGTCTCCAGCATTTTTCATGTTGTCCGAAATCCACTCCTGTAATTCTGGAACCGGATGGAGACTATAAGGCACGTTTTGATACTGCTGGATGTCTCGAATGACCTCGGCAGTCTTGGTCCGTTTGGCAAAATTGATCAATTCGGTGTTCTTGGTAAGTGACGGGATTCCATCTTCAATGAACGTCAAGTCGGTCAGGTAAACACCCAAAAAGGGGATACATGGCGGAGTTGCCTGGCGTAGTGTTTCACGATAAAGTGCAAAGTTCTTCGAAGATGCTATCAGATTGCGCATCGACTCGAGGATTGCGTTTGTCTTTGGGTTAACAGCATTCCAGGTTCGACTCAGTCGGACTATATGGGCAGTACCCAAAGCTGAAATTATGGCTGTCACGGCCGAGAAATTGTTCAGGACACGGCATTGCTGTGCAGTATATTAGGACCAGTGCAAAGTCAATACAGGCGGGACACAACTCACCTCAGCAATCAGCACAAAATGCTTGATGATGACCACTCTTTTCTTTACCTCTGATTGACCCAGAATCATGGCCGAGACCCAGTTAGTCAATTGGTTTGAATGTAAGATGAGAGCTTGTACGTTCGGAGCAGTGTCACTGCTGCTATCCGACTTGCTCTTCCTCTCCCACGTCTTGGCCAAACATTCAACAGGCTTGATCTTGCCATAGAGTTTCGATTCAATAATGGTCAGCTGCCGCGCAAATTCTTTGGGATCGATATCCAGAAATTTGAGCTTCTTCATGTTCTTGGGCAGAATAGGAGCCGGAGCAGAATTCGTGAGAGTCAACACAAGCTTCTTGGACAAAGCTTCTCCCCCTTTCAATCGCTGTTCGATGATGGATGTCAGAGCCTTTGCGAGCGGAATCTTTGTCGTGGTAAATGTACGGTTCGCAAAAGCCAGCATTCGCTCGAGCAATGCCTGACTATTGCCATCGTCGGCTTCCATCCAATACTGCTCCAGCCACGACTTGAGAATGTTCAGGACTCTAAATCTTGCTGGCTTCTGCTTGTGTTCTTCCCAGATGGAATACTCGTCGCGATTCAAGCCGGCAGGTGGCTGTAGGTTGAATCGCCTTACCAGAAGCTCAAAGAGCTCTGACGCGGAGGTGAAAGAACGATAGGTGAGCAAGAAGGTCGTGGTAAAGGTCGTATCCGGTCGATCATGTCTAGTAAGCTGTTCCACAAGTCCAGTGAGCGTGCCGCTTTTGACTTGAGGAGGGTCGTTTTTGGTATCATAAGTAATTTCATCCGCGTGGTCGAGTTGCAGATACCATGGGACTTCGTCTACAGGGTAGCTTGGTTCAATGGTGGCTTTGACGGGATTCAAGTCCGGCGGTATCTGTCCAAAGAACTGCCTTGCTTTGTCCTTGTTGGGGGGTCGACGTAATTTGTCTGTCATGGGATCTTCACCAAGTGTGTATGATTTTGACTGACCAAGATCTGCCAGTGCAGGGCGCAAGTTTGCTGCATGCTTCGAATCGGATCGAAGATGGTGAGCCTGATAAGTTTCACCTCCATCGGTCACACGGTTCTCCCGCTTGTTAGTAGCCAGCGCAGGGTTCAGCGTGGTGGCAGGTAGTAATAGTTCCAATGCGTAGCCCACGTTGGCCACATGAGTGTCAAGCTGCTGGCAAACAGTTCGAACGTTGCTAATCCGGGTATCCAACGACTCGCCACGCACTTCAGCCCATTCATCTGGGAGGGGTGTAGTGACAGCCTGACAAGTGGCCACCAATTCGCCAATGGAATCGTAGGCCTTTTGCTTCTGAGATCCAAAATCCACCAGTGATGGTTTCTGAAACACGTTCCCTAGCGCAGAGAGATCGATAGACTCAACATAGGAGACCCACGGCCGGAATTGTTCGAGAATCATGCCCGCACCTTGACAGACAGCATCTCCAATGGCAGATAGTCTCGCAGGAGTGACAATCTTCTCGGTAAGTACAAGGACCTCCTCAAGACGACGAATGGCGGCCGACAACCCCCTCTTCGAATCATCGATGTGTCGAAGGAGGTTCGCATCGAGTGGTTCCGATGGACGCCAACCGATCTCATCATTGGAATCCATGAATGAGACTTCATCCAGATTCGTTTGGGAGTCAATGTTGTTGTCCCGCCAGCTTCCTCCAACGGTACTGCCCAATATAAAGCCTGGAAACAACCGTGGGATCTCTTCTCCTCTCTGCTGTCGGGCCACCTCTACGTATCCATATACCCCATTCATCACACCATCGGCTTCTTGTAAACATTTGGTCAACGCGTCAGGTCCTGGCCAATCGGCGGCGGCGATATGTGACGATAGGACGAGCTTTGAGAACTTGGACATCATCTCCCGAAAGTGAGGGTATAGGGCCTTGTTTGACGAGATTATAGATGGGTTTCCCGAGTGATTATCGGTGGTCCCTGATCCTGCGGCCAACAGCATGCGAAGATGGTCTGAGATGTCTTCTGCCCTTCGAACATAGTCTGCGCGCGCTCGAGTACGAATTGCATGACGATAGGCCTCGATGGCCGTGCGCATATTTTCTACCAGGCTATCCCATGTGACTGCAGCGACTCCACCGTCATCCAGAAAAAATCGGGGGGTGGGGGATTTGGAAAGTTTCGGCGGTAGCCCTACAGCAAATGAAGTCGAGCTAGTCCCCAAGGGAGGCAATGCCAGCGACATGTTGAGGTGAGAGTCAAACGTGTTGGTGAATGGATTGGTTGCTTGGCTTCCAAGTTGTCTGGATGAGCTTAGGTTGAGTGAGTCCATGGAGGTTGAGGTTGAGATGCTGGCAGAAGTCATAGAACCGGACCCTTTCTTGCGTGAAGACAAAAAGGATTGTTCACCGTCAGCCTCAGAGGCAGACCCATCGTAGTCTTCTTCATTCTGCGCGTACCCTCCCGCCATCATCTCGGGCGGTGGCCTTGTTTGTTCTGGAACGTGAAAATTGTTTCGATCACGCGGTCCGCTCTCGTCCGAACTTGTTGGCGTTTCCAACGGCAATTCCATTGTACTGACGCCGGTCAGCGTATTGAAATAGAACAAACGTCCATCTGGGGTCGCCTGCGGAACCCAAAACGCCGCCTCTTCCTGAGCCTGGGATGCACCTTCAATCGGCAAATCTGAGTCCTCGTCTTGAGTTTGAGCGTCCGAATCTTCTTCCTCTTCATCATAATCTTCCTCGGTGCCAGAGCCGGTCTCGCTCTCGTCGTGGCCTCCTATACCCGCCTCATTCAATTCATCCAGATTGGTGATCTCGGCGGTGTAATTGCTGGGGAACCAGCCCCGAACATCATTGATAACGCCATCCCACCACCCACTCTCTAATTGAGTCAACACCTGGATTATATCACCCTGGCGAAAGCTCAAGCTGGTGTGGTCGTCGGCTTCATAATTGTACAATGCGCGGACGAAGATCGGGGGGGGAGGTGGAGGAAGGTCAGTGCTGGCGACATAGCTGTTCATAGCAGCCTGCTGAGCACGGCGACGTGGCGAGAGGCCGCTCATGCCCGCGTGGTGGACGCTTGAGGATCTCGAACGAGACGTGGTGTGGGAAGGTCGACTCGGTTCGGTATATTGGAAGGCGGCGGCAAGGACTGAGCCTGACTTGGCTGAGGCACCTTGCGATGTCGAATCTTGTGTTCCCCTGCGCGAGGTTGACATTGCATCGGTAGTTCACCGACTTTCGAGGGAGGGTTGAAGCGCCAGATGTTGCCTTTCGGAGCGCAGCAAGGCGGACAGGCTCTGCATGTTCGAATGCTGCGACAAACCGTGGACCAGCGGACAGGAGGCTAGGCAGTCGTTGGTGGAGGAATCTAGAGGACGGCGATGGTGACAGCGTCGTTACACATGAGACCACCTCGATGGAGGAGACAAAAGATCTTTCTAGGGTTGTCAGAGGTCAATGCTGCAAGATTCTTGAAGTTCTGCGGTCTGTAGAACGGTGGACGGAGGACGCTTTGCAGTCTCTTGGTTCTATGCGGGCGTGTTGGGCTATTGGTTTATTGGGGAGGAGTGGGTGGAGCAAGCAAGGGTTTGTATCGGCTGCCCGATTGGATGTTTCGTGATGGTCCGGAGGGGCAAAGGCAAAGACGCACCAGCCTGTGAGCCAGACTCTGAGGTCGCGGAACAAAGGTCAGAGCAACAGGCTGACTGGCCCGCTCGCTAGCGGCTATCTGCAAGAAGCTGTTGGTCGAGAGAATGCTGCCATCTGGGAGGTGTGCCTGAGGAGGGCGGAGCGTGGGATGAAGGAGACGATTGTCAGGCCACACAGAGAGGAGCGCAGTCGTATACTCAACCGAAAAGGAGAAAGGATAAGACGAGCACCAGGAGCACTTAGCACTGGCGGAGGAAGTGAGTTCCCAAGGGTTTAGGGATTAAGTACCCCGTACCTGCTACTCGTAAGTTAGGTATGTACAAAGGAGCCGGAAGAAGTACTCGGTGCCAGTTTTGACTCTTGGGGGTGCCATTGGTGTCGACTAGGTACTTGTGATGCCTAACCGAGCCTGGGTGTCATCTCTACCTCTCACTTTACGGAGTAACTTCCCACTTGTACTCGGTACATATCGAGATATGTACAAGTACCTACATACTGTGATACTCCCGCTCACTCTCCTCCTCTGCCTCTCCCTGTCCTTCTCTCTACCTCAGTCGCTCTCTCATTGATGTCTCTTTTCTCACCTGCAATTGCCGCCCTTCGCCGCCTACCACCTGAACTATTGTCCCCCTGGACCCCCCTCGCCGCATCTGATATAGACTGGTCAAATTCGGTTGCCTTCGCCTCGCCAACCCGGCAAGCTCCTAGTGATTTCCTTTATCCTCGATTCAGCTAACACACTGTGCGAGCCCAGCACCACGCGTTGAACCCGCAATCCACTTGATGCTTTGCCCAGCATCGACCGGCGCAGCTACTTGTCTCCCCGGTATGCTTGCGCTGGGTCCAGACGAGAACTCGGGGAAGAGGGGGTCAATAATACAAAGATAAACCTCTGGCTCGCGTCCATGACGCGTATTCTCAAATTCACATGCATTTCAAGTCCTCCTGCGCCGATCGAACCTTTAGGTTTCCGTTCGTTTCCTGTCTCAAGAGTTACGGCACAGCAAAATCTGGAGGTGGCTGAGCTCATAGCGCTGACCAGACTTTGCTGTACTGTCAACTGTGATACAAAGTAACCTTCGCACTACAGTTTTGGGAAATGTACGATCAGCAATGAGGACCTTGTGTATTTTCTCCTCTACCAAAAGACCATGTCCTCCGGGCCTGAACAACTTTGGCTCATATCACCCGTGGCATTGACTATTCGTACTCGAAGGACCTGGAGGGGCACTCATCTCGCGAAACTGGGATAAGCGTTTTCAGGGGCTTCAAGATACAAGTCGCGTGCCACCAAAGGTTAAATTACGAGACCGCTCGGGAAGCAAGGATCCAAGCTTCGCGTCCTTTTCGTGGAGTAATCCTTGGAGGAACAACGGACGCTGGCCTGAACCGTGTTGATGGAGCTAGCAGACACAGTCTGTGTCAGTTGATAGACGACATATCCTTGCAGATGGAATATATCCTCAGTATGTTGATCAGCCCCCATTTGGGGTTGGAAAAGAACTTCCAAAGTCACGACAATACCAACCATGTCACATTGATCACTTCGTTGTTTGAACTGCAGAAAGATGGAACAAGCCTAGTATTATTGCGACTTCGGCTGTCTGCGCTCTTCGGTCAGTCGCCTAAATCCGCAGGCTGTCGTTGTTCAGCGCCATCTCGCCATCTTATCAGGCCTCCCCCATACAGATCCCTCAGCATATCTTGAGGGCGGTCATCTCCCCCGATCTCCACGAAATGTCTTCCTTCTCCAGCCAGACTCGGGGCGCCTGAGACGACGAACCAATTGCCCTTTGCGAGTCTACGACCTCATGTCAGTCTGAAGGGAGCGAGACTTGCGGTTGGCAGATTATGGAGCACCACCCGCTCAATCACGAACTCACCACAAAACGCCACTGTGCATGTGTCAGGCTGCCAAATCAAAGTTTGATATTGCAACGGGCCCGGGCTGGGGACTGAAAGGGTGTCTAGGTCCATCGAGTTGTTTGTGGAGACGGAATTCAACCGCAACAAATCCCAGCTGTCTCTTCTTGATCTGCGCGTCGTTCGACAACCCTGTCGACGATGCCTCCGGTCAGCCTCCATGCAGGGGTGATCGGCGCGGGCATGGGAGGACTTACTGCGGCAATTGCCTTGCGTCGAGGAGGAGTCAAAGTCACCATCCTCGAGGCCGCAACCGAACTTGGGGAAATTGGAGCCGGCATCCAGATTTTCCCCAATGTATCAAGGTACCTCATCCGCTGGGGTGTGGACGAGATCATTGGCGAGAATCTAGTTCAAGTGGACGAAGTGCGGACATGGGGCGTCAATGGCAAAGTAGTGACGAGGGTCGATCCGAAACGTGTTCACAAGTTCACCGGCTTCCCACATTTGATTGCTCGGCGAGACCATCTACATGCCGGCCTTACAGAGTCGGCTCGCCGTCATGGAGTCGAAATCATTGTCGGGGCCCGGGTTCAGAAGCTCGAGTACACAGAGAAGTCAGCGACGGTCACTACGACCAGCGGGGATTCTTACACATTCGACATAGTGGTGGGCTGCGACGGCATCAAATCCACGATCCGACAACATCTCTTCCCCGAAGTCAAACCTCGCGCTCCATCCAAAGTTGCCGCTTACCGGGGCGTGCTCACGTATGAGGAGATCAAAACCAAGGCTCCTGAAGCAGCGTCGATCTTGACTAACACAATGGACATGTGGACGGGGCCAAACGGCTACATAATGACCTACCCACTCTCCGGAGGGAAAGAGCTAAATGTGGTCACTTCATTTTGCAAGGACTACTACGTTGAGAAAATGGAGGAAGTCGACATTGACGAATTCAGAGGGTACTACAAGGATTACAGCCCGGCCATTCAGTCCATCATTAAACTAGTCAATTACACGCAACGGTGGCCCTTGCTTGTCATGCCTCCAATGGACCGGTGGTCGAACGAGGCCAGAAATGTGGTGCTGTTGGGCGACGCCGCGCATTGCATGCAGAACCACATGGGCCAAGGAGCAGGCACAGCGATGGAAGATGGTGTCTTCCTTGGCCGTGTTCTGAGTGAAGTTGTGCGTGGAACGCTGACTGTGCCCGAAGCGGTGACTATCTATGAGCAGAAACGGATTCCCCGAGCTTGGACCAAACAGCAGGTATCTCTGGTGTCGGGCGACTTGAACATGTGTTCTGACGCACAAGAGCTGCTCAAGCGGGACGCGTCATCCTTGCCAGAAGCCCATGGCCTCAAGGATGGCGTGGTCAAGAGTCCTTTTCCTGCGCTTCCGCCAGAGTATCGGTCGTGGCAGATGTTCGATTCGCCGGATAGCGTACCCGGAATCTTCTACTACGATGCTGAAGGCGATGCAGATAATGCGGCGTGTGAATTCCTGCAGGCCAGGGATCGAGAGGCCGGGAAGGTGGATGAATTGACGATGGTCAGTGACGCTTTGAGGAAGAAGTGGTGGACAGCCGTCGATTTCAACGGGATCCGGTGAATGAACGACTCTATATCGAGTTCGTGGTCGAACGACAATACATCTGTTTCTTACCTTTTTTTCACATTGGACTCTTTCCTGTCCTGTGCTCAAAATTGTCAGTCAGTCAGTCAGTCAGTCAGTCGACCCGACTGCCCTTGGGTTACAGCACATGCCAGATCAATCATCCGAATCCACAGCATTCAATGCCTTTTTTCTCGGCAAATCTTTACGAAGCTATGAGATATGACTCCGAACAACCAGAACAAGTCCAGTATCATTATAGTCAGGTCGCGGATGTCGAAGGCCGAGGAGGGGATCGCACCGCACCCATTGGTAAAAAGGGGGTTCTTAGCCTTGCTCTCGCAGATCTGCATATATATGTCCTTCCTGGTAGATAATATATGGTGCAATGGCACACAAACCCTCGATTATCCCACCTTTACCCCGACGTTAAGGGTCGTCGCATCGTCATGTACCAACGTGCTCGTACATGGTCCCTGGGTAATCCATGCTAACGGTTAGCTGGCTCAAAAATGTTTATTTTGTCGCAGTATCGTGGGACCTCTGACCCTGCCAGAAAACGGACGTGAAAAGTCGCATACTGTAGTGTGTACTCGTTGACGACTCACCCTCCACGCTCATCCTGCAAAGAAGGGTATCCCTTGGTTCTACTACTAACCTACTAGAAAGAGGGAGCAAGGGAATAAGGAAGAAGTGGCCTTGATATTATAACCCGATTCCCGACAAGAACCGCAAGCAAGTGGCATCATCCCTTATACCCGAGCAGGGAAACAGATCATCTCAAGGTGTGCAACACTGGTGAATATCATTAATTAATTGCTTGTGTGTGATCTCTTATTTCTGCCTGGCTCTGAAAGTATCATGCAGAGCTGTGAGCTGTGCCATGCTCTGCGCGACTCAAAACTCCCAAGTGTATCCTACTCCGGCGCACCACTTCCGCCCATGTCACTAGTGTACAGAGGTAAGAATAATCAAATCACACAATCGGCCGTGTCTCAGTCCTAAGGTTTCAAAAAAAAAGTTGCAAAGAGATGAATGGTCATGAGGCCAGGAATTCCTGCTGGCCGTAGTGGACGCTCAATCCGTCCTTTTTGTTTGAGCGAGAAATGTCATCAGTAAATGCAGATGGGTGGGAGTCTTGCATCCGGTAAGCGCACAAGGTATCAAGCGGAGAAGATTAGATGTTGTATGTGGTTCGTGATGAGATCGAGTTCAAGTACGTTGCGCACTCAGATGAATGGTGCTTGCCTTAGCCGCTCAAGACCATGGACGGCCGGTCGAGTGTCGAGGGGGACCAGTGTCTGGAAGGAGGCGGGTTGATGTGCTGAAAAACAAGGCTTCTAAGTCGAGTTGATGCCGTGAAGAGGACGAACCGCCATGCTGATCAACGCCGTGTTTCTCCCGCCCAAAAAAAGCCACCGTTCGCCATGCAAGAGGTAGAGAGGAGTAATTGTGCCAACATAAGTCACAAAGGAAATGGTTTTAATATGCTGCTTCCATGCCCATCAGTGCCTGGTCTGACACTTGTGGCATGCCAGTGACGGGATCCAAATGCATCTCATCGACATATCCAACGAGAGCTTGAGCATGGAGCTTGAATGATTCACCCATGGTTTTCGAGATACTGTGACAGAATTAAAATTAACCAAGCATCATGGATAGGAACCTCGACTTACCCCCAAACAACCACACCATCCAACATGGACCCCCAGACTCGGGCAACGGTAGAGCTCAAACGTGATCCATTTGAATCAACAGCGTCATCGTCAAACAAGCCCCGAACTTTCATATACATGGAGAGCTCTTCTTCTGTAGCTTCTTGATCATCGTGCTCGATGCGATAGAGCCATAGACTGAGTATCGTGATCAAATCGAGGCCGCAAAGGGGATGCTCGATGCTCCAGTTGGTCGAAGATGTCTTTGTCACCCAGTTGATGCCTTGCATTGCGACGATCTCCATGCACTCGTAGCATTGCTCGATCACCTTGATCATTTCCTTGGTTCTTTTGACGGCGTCTCGGGACAACGTCATAGCCCCTGCAATCTCGTACGAGTTGTGATATCGCAATGCTTCTTGGACGTTCTTGAGGTCCACTTCGAGGAACGCCCTGGTGTTTCGATATACGGCCATTGAGTTAAAGATGAGTGGGTGACTCTTGTGCGGAGTGCTCAATGGGACGACGATGGTTTCCGGTTCGCAAAGATCAAGTGATCTCTCCCACGTTTCCAATGCAATTCGAATCTTCCATTCCAGAACAACGTCCTGCAACGATTCAAAGCTTCGCCGGAGATTCCAAACCTCTAAAAAGAGAGCATTGATCATTACACGAGTTGCAAATGCGCTGTATCTGGCGGCATCGCCCTGGAAGAGACTATCGTGCGCCTCTCTGACTGTGATCGTGGGCGAAGCTGCGAAGATGTCTTGCCAAGAATCCTCATCACTCGGTTCGATATTCCACAAAGATTCAGACGAAGGCAGGGGTAATGAATCGAATTCATTGAAACTGATTGCTGGAGTGTGATTGTAGGTCAAGGTCAACATCCCAAAGAAGATGTAGACGGCATAATAGGTTCTCCTGCAGCCTTCTTCGTTGACCCATTCCTGGTGGGTTGGTGGAGTGCCAGAACGTGCGTCGATCCGTAGCTTGAGTTCGTATTTGTTACCAGCGACCATCTATGAAAAATAAGCATGCATTTGCGAGACATTCGGTAAGCACTTACGTTTGCAAGCAGGCTTTTGATGGAACATGCCCACTCCAAGCCTTGGGAGCCACCGCTCCAGCTTTCAAAAACCATGTTGAGAAGTGTACTCTGCATCGTCCAGAGTGGGCATTTCCGCGAGTCGAAGTTGTCCTTGTTCTGAAGAAACTGATTGACAAGTTTCTTGGAGCCGTGGTGAAGCAGATAGGCTTGTTCCTGGTCGAAGTTGTACAGGGCGCCAATGGAGAGAATGGCAAGGAGAAGAGCCGGTTCAGTTGTCTCGGGCCGGAAACTGACAGGGTGAAGGAATGGAAGATGGTGGTGGAATAAGTTGAAGTATGTGGTGAGGTAGAGGTTGATAGAGGGCAACGAGGGAAGGGAAATATCTCCTCCTAGTTGATTAGCAATCATAGCTCTCTCATCTTCGTTGTTAAACTGTGGAGCTTTGGGTAAGGAAAGGGGTTGGGCTGGACCAGGCGACTTGCGATAATTCACTGGCGAGACGGGACCGGTCATTGACGGAAACGGCGAGAGCGCATTGGGCGTATGGGTCCCAGAGACGGGGAAGGTGTCTGCAAGGCCAGGAAAGGCAGAGGGCAGAGAGGCGCTGAGCGAGCTTGTGCGTTCCATGATGGGAGGGAGCTGCGACTGATGGGGATGTATTGATCCCATGTGGATGTACGGCGGCTGTGACAGGTTATCTTGCGACGACATGCTGGACATGGAATGCGCCTTGGGCTCCGATGGACCCTGGGGCATGAAGCTGTCCCAGGGCATATGGGGTAGGCTGTTGGCGCCACCGAGATAGTCGGACGATTCGAGGAGCGAGCTGCGGTCTGGGGAGTAGCCGGGGATTGACCCTTCACCGTTGTTCAGATGACCGTTCGCTGCTGCGGCCGCCTTGTGTTGGAAGTCTGTCATCAACATGGCGGCAGTTTCAAGGTCGAGCATACCATCGCTGCTTGCCTCTATCTGCTCCAACGTGCCAGGATCGATGGTGATGGAGGGCTTGGACGGAGCGGTAGCCGTTGAGGGCGCCGCTTTCGTCCCTGCGCCTGCACCTTTATCTGTACCTGTGGTTGTACTCGACTTCTTCTGCCTTCCTTCAGACTGTAGAGGTACACCGCCATCCTTCGCATGTACGGTTCGGTCGTGGCGCAGGAGCAGATCTCGGCGGACAAAGGTGCTGCGACATTTCTGACATTTGAAGGGACGCTCCTTGGTGTCTGTCAAGGGATGAGAAGTTAACAAAGAGTCAAATAATAGATAGATTGTTGATGGCGGGGTTGGATTTCTCCTTGGTGCCCCACGTCGCAACAACCGAAAAAAAAGTTGGTGACTTACGCGACCGCTCGTGTCGACTCCTGTGTTCGCTGCGACTGAAGGCACGATTGCAGTACTGGCATTTGTACTTCTTTTCGGGCGCAGAGGCGGCTTTTTTGGGTGGGAGGGCTGTCGTTGTCGCGGCTGCGGCGTTGGCAGGCTCAACAGCAGTAACAGCGTCAGACTGAGCCATGGTGGATGTAAATTAAGGGTTAAAAGTCCTCCGACCAGGCGCAAGCCTTTGGCTCGAAAGTGAGTTGGTTCAGAGGTGTTGATATCGTCGTGATCATTCCGCGTGGGATCAGCGCACGCTCGAGTTCGAATTGAGAGAATGAGTGAGAGGTAGGATTTGAGGAAAGGTTGGCTGCAGCTGTGGGCTCTCTGCAAGCAAGTGCTGGCTGGGTCGCTGGGTTGGTTCGCACGGTGACTTGAATGGATTCGTCTCCGAGACTCGATTGGCGAAGAACACCAGTCAAAGTGGATCACGTGTGTATGCGTGAAGTTTGTATCGAGTATCAACCGACCTGCAGCGACAAGCTGCCACGAAGGTGATGGAAATTATAATACAGCCGTCGACGAGATAACGACGACGGTGTGTTGGTACAGCGCAGGGGGGAAAGAGATGTGTGCGATGAAAAGAAAATGAAAACGGAGGAGGGGCAAAAGGAGGGAGGAGGGAGGGAGGGAGGGAAAGGACGGCGGAGGGGAGGGCTGCTCTTGGGGGGGAAGGCCTCCAGCTCACAAGAGATTCCAGGCGAGGGCCCAGGCATCTCCCTCAGCCCATGATCCCGCTCGGTGAGAACCCTGAAGCCCCTGAAAATTACTACATTGACCAGCTCATCACTGGCCGAGGGGCACCCGAACAGACCTGAACGGACCCGCGCCATTCCCAGCTGGCGGGTCCTTGTTCCCTTCCTCTCCCTTCCCACACAGCTTCGAGGGTGCCACCCTTCGAGAAGAGACACTCATCCATCCACCAAGTCCCCATCCCTCCTTCAAGCCACTTCCCCGGCAGTCTACGACAACAAACCCATCAAACCGGCCTGGACTCTAACGTTAGGAAAGTTAGTATGGCCTCTTTACTACTCCTACACCTCTCATTCCCTGCGGAAGACCACTTTCGAGATACCGGAGTGCTGGGAAAGCCCACTTCGAGGCCTCATCCCTGGCCCCGAGATACTGGTCAATTTGGCCACGGACAACCCAGAGCCCATCCCACGAATGGCAGCCGAGTCACGGCGCACATCCTCAACCTAGAAAGAAAGTGATGGTAAGTTGACCCCCGCCGTCACGAGACACATTTTGCAGGCAAACTGCCCGTTTATGGTTACAGAGAAGGCGTCCGAGTTTCGCTCATCACACCCCTCAAATGCCATCCTGCTGGATGGGTTGATGTTCCTCAGAGCTTGGGAGGTGACTGATTCTGCTCCAAGCCCCCAGCCACCTCACCTTCACCAGCCATCTCTCGAATCTCACGGCCACAAGCTTCGGTCCGAACCCACGCTTGTGCCGTTGCCCATGCAGCGTCACGCCCAAAAAACGATGCTCCCAGTCACAACACCTCCTACACACACGCAGTTTCTCCCATTGGACTGACTCGCGAACCAATTAATTGCTTATGGTGGTCACAACGGTGAGAACAGGTGGCCACTTAATCGAATCAACGACTAGCATTTGTTGCTCCGCGCAGATTAAATCAATCGTGGCACCAAGTAAAAAAAAGTGGGAAGAAAACAAAGTGTCGGATCGTCAGCACTTAGAATCTTGCCTTGGCTCTTGTTCCTGCATTTTCCCTTGCAAGTTGCAGCTCCTTGATCTCATGGGGGGGACGCGGGCTTCAATCACGACGTGGAGCTCCCTAACCACGTCTGTTACAAGGATAAACCCGTCTGACCACTGCTCAGAGCTGAGAAATGGACAAGATTGTTAATGTCAGACGGGCATCCCCTTTCTCTGACGTGGCGGGACTTGTCAAGGGCTAGGAAGCATCACCCCTCCTTCCGCGCCCTGGTTCGAGGCATGTCCCAGACTCCCGAGTCCCATCCTCGTGGACAAACCCAGTCTGGTGGACCTGGGGTGGGTACATGGTGGGATTCAGAGGGCTGTTGGCAGAAGCAACTCGGCACCAGTCGGGCCCCCAAAAAAGAAAGATTAACAACAACTCTCCTGACGAGAGAAGAACGACTCGACCTGCTCATAACGAGTCGTACATGCGCTCTAGAACATGTATCTACACCTATCCTCTACCGGAAAAAAAAAAGTCATGTTTGGAACAACCAAAACCTTGTGGCACTGAAGCAATCACATTATTGCAAAGTCAACGGCACAGCAATCAGCGCTTGCTCTGCGAGGCGAGTCATAGCCCCGCGAGGTCACCCCTCCACCTCCCTGAGAATCTAATCGTACGAGGGCAAGCTGGTACATAGCTACGACGAAACCGAACACCTGACGAAGTCCGCCGGTCTCGTATTATTGCCTCGTGTCCCTCTCTTATCGCGCCATTTCGCATGCTCAGGCGATCTAACTGGTGGCATCAGAAGAGACGGTGAAAGTATTTCGAACAATGCATTTCCGGAGCACTTTCCCCGGCAGCCGCATTCTGCTCCTGGACCGCTAAAGATCTTTGAAAGTCAAAACCTGCCGGCTGCTCGCCAATTGTGGCTTCGAGCTGTTCCGTGTGGTCGGTCCAAGTTACATGGGGACATGACACTGCGCAGTTTGCCGCATTTTAAGCCAGGGAAGGCAAAGCTCCAGAGCCCCAGCACCACCAGTAGCCGCAGCGGACACCGCCTCCTTCGCGCCCGTCGGAATACCCACAAGCCGCCAAAGCTACCATAGCTCCCCACCCATCCACTTTTCTTTTGGAGACTGTATGTACTCGAACATTGAGAAAGCTCCCTGTGAGGTTTGGGACAATTTCCGTTTGTGTTGCATCGGTCATCATGTTTGCTGGATCCCAAACCCCTTGTGCCTTAGTCACTGCGATTCGAGAACCTCCACGGAACCACAGGTCTCCTTTGCTAAGGCCCCAATCTCGCACCGCCAAGTTTGCAACATGTGAGGAACCGAGGGGCTCGGAGGGGTACAGCTAATCTGGTTCGCGTCGAAGATATTGTTCTCGCTGCTCAGGAGCAACCTCCCAAAAGGAAGGCAGACAATGTTGGGTTTTGACACGCGTGGTCTTAAAAGACGAAAATAAACACCCAAGGCATGCGGAGGTGCGAATGAATGCCAGGAGACCCTGGTAATGGGAGGCCGATTTTGTCCCCAGAGGGGCATGGCGAAGCCAGTTGTTTGACCGCCTTGGCTGCCAAACCCCTGACGAGCCGATTGAACAACACTTTGTCCAAAAGCATGGCTGGCACACCAAGACCGCCACTCCTCGTACACAAGTGGTGCAAGTATGTCCGACTTGACATCACCACAAAAGCATGTATGACCAGGACCTCCTTCGGTACGTCGATTACGTCGAGTCGATCAGGTCTGTGTCATCGGATGTAATTCAAGATCAGAATCTATGCTTCTAGCCGAGCCCGGCGCATAGCCGGCACACCAAGAAATTTATTCAACATGTCACATTCCCCGGACTCGGGAAGATATCGTGGATTCTCAGGCATGTGCTCGTATCATTTGGCGGCTACTGCTGGAAAACTGCTATTTAGAAGCGAGAGTCGAGATGTGGAAGCATGTTTTGACATTCAGTGGTTCTTAGACGACATGGTAGTCGATTTGCAACAATACAGTGAGTTGGCCTCTCTATGTTCAAAAGGGATTCGTTGACACATTTCTCCTCTATCGTAGTTCTACCGGACCTGATTGCCTTGGCCCTTGCACTTGCTCTTTTTCATCCCAAACACCTTATATCATCGCAGTGTCAATGCACAGCACTGAACCCCCTCTTCAGCCTCTCGACGAGTGCTTCCAGCTCGGCGTTCCGGTCTTCCAGCGTTGCCACCTCTTTTTGTAGTGCTTCCTTCTCTGACCGTAACTGCTGGACCTTGGTCGCCATCTTCTCGCGATGTTTCAGGCTATCTTCGAACATGGCTTCAACTCGACTCCACGGCAAATCGCCTCCCGTTGCACCATGGGCTACTGGAAGGGTACCAACGCTGGGCGCTGTTATAGAACGAGTCCGCAACTCGGTATTTGCCTTCTCAAGCTCCAATACACGTTGCTCCATTGCAGCAGTACGGGCTTGTTGCCAGAGATCATCTGATTCGGGCCGTGAGGTTCTCTGTAGCGTGGGTGTGATGGACCCACCTCCCAGAATGGAACGTCGGTCCTGTGGTTGCGAGGTTTGCAATCTCCCAGCCCAGGTTGCTTTGGCAAGCTTCCCCCTCAACATCAAGACGTTTTCCAAGTCTTCATCTCTCAGTTTTTTGATGGCGGCATGTCCTCGTCTTTCTTCGGCCAGCATATCCCTCACTTTAATCAGGTTGGAGAGATCCTCATTGCGCAGGGACAGCAGATCAGCGTGGTTCCTGAGGATGTTTTGATTCTCACGTTCAAGCTCGGTGAGGCGGGTTTGGAGTTCGTTATAGTCGTTGGACATGATTGTCGGGTGAGACCGTTCAACGTCGACGACGCGGATGAGGATGGAGCGGAGAAGGTTGGACATAGGACCAGCCGTCTCGAGCGAAGAGCTGGGATCACTGACAAGCTGGTCTTCAGTCTCGTTGGGAAGTTTCAGTCCAGCTACAGTTGGGGTTTTGAGATCCATATCAGCCTGGTCTGTCGTAGAAGCATCCTCAGCCAGTGTGGCGTGCGAGTCGTCTGTCGCAACAGACTCACTACGCTTTCTTTGCATCTCCAAGTTCTGATGCACTTCGCGGTGCTGTTTGGCTGCAACGAGGAAATGCTCGTGCGAGTTCAAGGTGAGTGTTCGTTTCTTGGGCTGCCAGAGAGGCATATCTTCCGGATCGAACGACACGGCTTGATGCTGGAGTTGCGGTTGAAGTGATGGATCATGATTCTGCTTCTCGCCCTGGTATGAAGACAGGATACCGTCATTGTCGTTATCGCTGTAATTTGTATCCGGACTCGATGCCAGCTGTGAAGAGTTCTGGCTCATGGTCGATGTGGCCATGGAAGCTACTGACACGGCGATGGAATGGCTAGAAGATGTGCGAGTGATGCGACTGGGCGACCACATCCTCTCTAGCAGTCTTTGATTGACGACCCGGCCTATTGAATGTATACTCGGAAGCAATAGGTGCCAGGCACAGTACTTCAATGAGGATGCTCTGTGCAAAAGTTTTCAGGCCTAAGGGCAAATAGCAAGTGTTTGTCGAAGCCTTAAAAAAAAAGGAAGCGAAGATATGGCGAGACTGCATTCCCAGATCACACGTCCCTACCTACCTTTTAAACTTTTGTGATATTGCTCGTTCAGATGCATCAGGGTCGGAGTGATGAGGGTAAGGGACAAAGGGGGTTCGTGGCTGAAGCAGCGTGAAACGCGCCCCTTGCCTCGCATGGACAAGGCTGTGACCGAGTTGAGACGAGGCGGTTGTTCTGCGACGCCATAGGACGAGGCTGCCACCAATCGCCATATCCATCACATCCCGCTTCTCACCCTCCGACTACCCAGTTGAGATGGGAAGAGAAGATTCGTTCCTGGGGGATCCCTGAGAGTGGTCCAAGATATGCGGCGCCATGGGACGAGTCGCAGCCCTTATCAAGAAAGGGGCAGCTTTATTCTTGGGAGCAAACAACATGGCACCTTCTTCATGTGGACCGCTTTGTCGGTAAGAGCTCGAGTGGCTCTCTCAATCGTTCAATCAATAATTGGAGATCGTGGAGATCTGTGGACTCCGGTGTGCACCGCGTGGTGGTGTAGCAGTCGAAAGTAAGGCTGGACACCATCGATAGAAACCTCTTGTAAGCTGGAAACAATGCTTCAGGTGTCTTGAACAGGGTATTTCCGTTAAAGTCTTATCTCTGTTGGAAAGCCCTCTGCGCAACGACTTTGTAAAATGAAAAGAGACGAATCATCATCTCAGCCTTGGAAGGAACCCCTTAAAGCGGCCAGCCACTTCCAAGAATCACAAGGCTGAGAAATTGGCGCAGGTCAGCCTTGTCTTGCGAACAGCATGCGCCCATCCGTTGACCTCCTCGACGAATGCGGGAAACCTCATGTTGCGCTGGGAGTCTGTACCCGAACCGACCTCATAATCTCATACTGCCCTGTATCTACTCCTCTGTGCACCAGATCAGCGTTTGAACAGCATCTTTACTGGAGCCTATTGCCACTCAATGACCTCATCCTGAGTCTCAACTTGCGGATTGCCTCGACCTCTGCTACCAGATTCAGACAACCATGGCTCCCTCGCCTACGATCCGGCGCCTTCTCAAGGAGACTGCCGAGCTTTCCTCGCCCTCTTCGAACCCCAACCCCGCCTTCTTTGCAGGCCCTGTCTCCGACTCCGATCTGCATGAATGGCACTTCACTCTGCTCGGTCCTCCTTCTCCCTCCCCATACGCTGGCGGCATGTACCACGGGCGCATCACGCTACCGGCCACATACCCACTGAAGCCGCCGAACTTTAGATTTCTCACGCCGTCAGGGAGGTTTGAGGTCAACCGCGAGATCTGTCTGAGCATATCCGGGTTCCACGAAGAGACGTGGATGCCCGCCTGGGGTGTCCGGACCGCGTTGACGGCGCTCCGGACGTTCATGGCCGAGAAGGGTTCAGCTGGCCAAGTTGGAGGCTTGGAAGCACCTGCGGACGTGAGGAGGAGACTGGCAAAGGAGAGTCGGAGTTGGAAATGCGAGGCTTGTCGCAAAACGAATGAGACCATTATGCGCGAGTGGTGGGATATCTGTCGGGAGGCCGGTGTCAACGTCTCGGCAGAGGAGGATCTGGGATTAGAGAGACTGCCGGAGGGCATGACGCTGGAGGCGAGAGACCCGAATGCAAAACCTGGCGTCCCTTCGCAAACAACAGGAGCTGCTGAACAGGAAGATGCAAAGGTGACAACAACGGTGCCACAAGAGCGGTTGCTACAACCTTCTACAGATCCAGATCCCGATGCCCCTGCGCAACCTGCATCGGTACCAGTGCCACCATCCTCCAAGCCTCAACCTCCGCCGTCGTCCTCATCACACTCATCACGATCCAACTCATCCAACCTCACCCGACCCGCCAGCCAGCGATGCATCCCCATGGTCCCTACGCCCTCCGCGGAAGCAGCTCAGGCCTCTGCTGAGTCAGTCCTCACGCCGGGCGATTTTGCTCAATCTGCTTCGTCCAACACAGGTTCTTCTACTGACACTCATCATCGGCGACCGTTTTTCGCGGGGCTGCACAATGCCCCGTTAGCCGCGGCCAATGCGGCGATTGCACAGAGCGCGCAGCCCCTGACTCTCCGGCGGGGCCAGGGAAGGGACAGGGAACATACCATCACCATCGACCGGGCGATCGCGGGCGTGTTCCTCGCGCTGTGTCTAATGGTGCTGAAGAAGATCTTCTACCCCGCCGGAACACCCGGTTCCCGGTATAATGGCGTGGACGACTTTTACCTGCAGCGAGAATAGGGTGTGCCTGGCGGGCCATCATTTGCTCTCGAAGACGTGGGACCTGGTGCCTGGCTGAGCCTTTTGGAATTTGTCAGGAGTCAGGAATCAGGGGTTTTGGATTTGCGAAACGGAGCGACGATCATGAGATATTATGCGATATGGAAGGGAGGTAGGGAAGGTTAGAGACTGTTAGAGACAGGCAAAAGAGGGAATGGGTTCGCATCTCGAACCACCTCACAACTTTTATCTTTGTCTTTTAGCTATTCTTCTGGAAGACCAAGCGATTGAAAAAAGCGTACAAGCGCACAAGACAAGCATACACACAAGGAATCGGAATAGGGGCAGCCTTTGGGAAGAGCAGCCTACAGTTTGCGAGCGCGAGCAGTGCTCTCCCGAGTCGAGCCGAGTTTCAAAATAAGGCTTCAAGCAGCCTCTATATAGTGCCATTACTACTACACTTGTATACCGATTCACCGATAATCTGGATACTTACTCGGTACACATCCGATATACCTGCAAGTACCTACCGTAGTGTTTACATGTCAAATATTATGTATTGTATGTCATACCATAGGTCCCCTAGTTAGCTCCGCATTCTACTAGACAGAGACTCTCTTCAGGGAACGAACGCATTGCCTAGAGCAATATCAAAAGAAAGAAGCTTGTGGAGCGCCAAGTGCAGCTCTGAAACCTGTGTGGAGTAGAGAGAGCGAGAGAGAGAGAAAGAGAGCTCCGGAGTTGATTGCTATTGTCTCCAGAGAGCATAGCGTGATTGTAGTCATTAGTTGCGACAGGAACAGGTAGGTGTTTCCTTCTCTCACTTGGCGAATACCGATTTAGCAATATGATAATCGGTAGAGGACTCTTTGGATCGCTACTTATCTACCACGAAGTCCTCTTTGGGGCGATGTAGAGACTATGCGGTAGTCATTCCGAGAACCGTATGGTTGTCTCGCTAGGCAAAACATAGAATATGACCCTACAGAACTACAAGATTGCCTCTATAGACCGGGGCTGTATTCAGTTCCTTCAGATTACGTGGTATTCGAGGCATGTCGACTGAATTTTTGCGGGTGGTTCCCATAACACCTACACCAAGTTAAAGAAGTACATGGGCCACATCACTATTGAGGAATAAATTGTCCAGGAACGCTAGCCAGTTTGGGTGAGAATGGCAGGCACCCAACTTCGATAGGAACCGGACAGGCACTTAGTAAGTCTCCGCAAGTTGGATTGGTAGGAGTGGGATGGGTTGCATATATCGTGTCTTGCAGTGCCGCAAACCTTCTTATGTACCTTCAATCTTGCTGTGGAACAGCCAATCGATGATGTACCCGCCTCGACAGTGGAGAAGCCACACTTTGTAGCCTTCAGTAATTGGTTTGTCCTGACCTTAACTGTATGCTTCGTGCGGCCCTTGTACGCCAACATCGCTTCGTCCACCGATAGCCAGGACGCTGGAAAAGCTGTCTGTTGACAATTGGATCATATAATCAATGCAACAGGCTCAAGTTTGTCAAAGAATGAAGCGTCATCTGCGACTGGATCGGGACTGAATGTCAGATATCGGTGGATCTGTTCCTGTCAGGGATGTATCACGCGAAGGCCTCTGGGGAGTTAGGAGGGCCCCAAGAGGGTTTCGAGACGTGGGAGAAGGCTTGGGCTGACAATGATATTGCCATCTGGTGCACTATAAGTACAAGACAGAAGACAAGGAGCCTCTAAGAAGGTTCCTGGGTCTGGAGGCGAGCTATGTAGACCCTTCAAGAGAGGGGGCGAAGGCCTCCCTCTCGTCACATTCCCAGATTGCGTTAGAGGGTTTGATTTCTAACGCACTCCAGACTTCTGTGAGACATTGCACCGCGGTATATAAGGGTTCCGTAACATACCGTATAGGGTCTGAGACATTGTCTGAGGGGTGCGATAGTTTCATGAGCATGCTGTGAGGGTCACATAAGTGAAATATTGAGATGTGGAGAGGCCGAGGAGACATGTGGCGTGGGCGAGGCTGTAAGTAGTCATAGGCAAGGGGCGGGTCCAGTCTGGTCTGGTCAGATCTGGTCTGTGACAAGGCTGAGGCATATACATAGTAAGGTTGTGGGGTTGCGCCGTGATATGTCCAAGTCCGTGGATTAGTTGTATATCTGGGTCGGATAGAGGTCGACACACTATTTCAAGCCCTGGGCGCTAAGGTATGGTTTAATTAGAAAAAAGGGAGCCGATTGGTGCTAACGTGTTAGGGGCCGATTCTGCGTGGCCTCTCAGGATGCAACCGCGGGCTTCACAGTTGCAGACGTAGCTGAACATCGACTAATCATTCACAGAGACGACAGAGGTCATGTGACTCATCCCTTTGGTGCCAGCTCCCACTGGTCCTGTGCTACCCATGTGTATTCTCCCGTTTTCATTGGTCATGCGGCTTCGGCCAACCTGCCCCGAAGCATCCCCCGTAGTATCCCCCGTGGCTACAGGATGCACCGCCAGCCTGTACGTTGTTACAGTTCTACGCGTCAAAGGAGAGTTTCCTAACAGACAACATTGCCCAAACCTCCTGGTTACTATGGCTCATTCTCTCCAATTCTCGCCAGTGGCAGAAGGGGCATACTACCCCAGTCTTCCCGACCGCTCACCCCTCAGACTCACTTGCTTCCATTCGCGTACGTCCTCAAGCGTCCTTTCGAGTCAAATCGCCGTGCAGTGCTGCCACAAATAGAGGCTTGGGTTGTTCGTAACGTCGTCTAGAATGAAGAACCCAGTTGATGGCGAACACGATGGCCCCAACGCCCATGACAGCGCTCGCATAATTCATGTT
This sequence comes from Fonsecaea pedrosoi CBS 271.37, assembly GCF_000835455.1. Taxonomy (NCBI): domain Eukaryota; kingdom Fungi; phylum Ascomycota; class Eurotiomycetes; order Chaetothyriales; family Herpotrichiellaceae; genus Fonsecaea; species Fonsecaea pedrosoi. The sequence goes on along the minus strand of NW_013550615.1, from coordinate 5,178,171 downwards.
CGAGGACGTCACCGGATAATATAAAGGAAAAGCCAAAAAGATCACTTGAAAGATTTGCCACAGGACGGCGACAAGATTGACGAGCAGCCCAAACTTTCCCATTGAATAATGGCGCTTCTCAGGGAAATCGCCCCGGCCCTTGAAGATGAGACACCAAATCGGCATGCCATACGACACGGCACCACAGATTGAGCTGGCGCCGAAGCAGGCATTCAGGATGAGAGCCGGCCCAAAGTCCAATAAACAAATCAAACCTGTCACGAGTGTGCAGACACAGACCGCGTTGACAGGAATCTGTGAATTAGGGTGGACGTGGCCAAGAAAGTTGCTGAACGGCGTGCCGTGGTGCTTGGCAAAGGACCATAAAACGCGACTGAGGGTTGTCACAAACGAGATGCAGGCGAAGACGAAAACGGCGCAGAAGATGAGTGCCGCAATCACCAGTAGTGGCTTCGACCGGAAGGCATCGAGAAAGAGCTGAAAGATCGGCTGACCGCCAATGGGCTCCAGGAGCGCCGCTGGATTGGTGGTGCAGAAGAGGTAGACGATGATCATAATGAACCCGCCCAATGCGCACAGGAGGCTGGTGAAGATCATGACCTGTGGAACCTGTTTCTCTGGATGGGGTAACTCTTCCGCCATGTGAGCGGCGGCATCGAAGACCGTCACGGAGGCACTTCCAGGCAGGACGTTGAGGCAAAACACAAGTCCCTTTGACGCCCAACCGGTTTCGTTGACAACCTCCGTGAAGACGGCACTGGCGGTGGCCTTGGGCTGTGCGCGAACCAGTAGAGCCACGAAGAGGTATACCGTGCCCGCGTTGATGAAGACGACAAAGAATTTGGCGATGGCAGGAATCCAGTTGAAAAGCCAGATGTTGAAGACCAGCGAGAGAAGAGCGGAAGCGATGGCAAGCAAAAATACCTGATAGGTCTGGATTTGATACTGTTCATTCAAGATGGTGGCGAAGGCGACGAACATTTGTCCGGTAAAGACGAAACAACCGGTGGTCGCAAATGTCCAGGCCAGCAAGGTGAAGGCACCGTTGCAGTAGCTCAGGCCCCGCGACAGTCGAGGAGGGGCCAGCGCGGCAACCCAGAAGATCTGACCTGGTAACCACTGCGTGAGCAAGTAAACTTCGAGGTCAAGCATTCATCCTCACCAGAAGCATGGGGGAAGACGGCGGAAATCTCAGCCAGGCTGGAGCACACCGCCAGTTGCATGATGGCGACAAAGATGTAGCCGTAGATGAAGTAAGGAGATCCGCCTACGCCGAGCGTAAAGACCAAGTAGCTGCCAATCCCCAAAGGAGTGGCGATCAATGCATATGCCATGCCAATGGTACTCCAGACATTGAATCTTTCCTTGAGTTCGGCAAGCTCGACAGTGCCTTCCTGCACCGAGATTGTGGGCTCGATGAACACCTCGAGGGGTGCGGGCGATATCTTGTTGTCCATACTTGCCGGTACCTGCATAGTTTTCGATGTCATCGGGACTGGTTAAGGGAGACAAAGGAGGGGGAAGAACAGAAGAGCTAGCGAGAATTCTCTACGAGGACTCTTTCGTCGGAGGACGAAGGACAACACTTTATACCTACATTGCACTGCGCGATGAACATGAGCTCTGCAACATGGCCCTCGTTCTGGGAGTTGACATGCCTTTCGCTCCATTTTGTCGATGACCAAGTTGGTGGAATGGATGGGCCGAGCGAGACCTTGGTCATTCTCTCCCGCCATTGGGCTGGGGCATCTCGCAACTAAACTAGTGATTAGTGGGACCTCAATGATAGGGCTCGCCAGTTAAAAGGGCGCCAGCGGACATCTGCCCGGAGACCCGCCCCACCTAAGCACCCCTGATTCGTGCCCGCGCTGCAGAGATATCGTGGTTGCTCGCTGTCACCAACTCGTTTAGATATCTCTTTGATTTCCTCCCTGTTCTGCACATTTTTACCAATTCTCCGTCGCTGTCACAGACTTCAAATCTCGATGGATGGACAGAGTGCATCACTAATGTCTCCAGCCTCAATCTCCTACCATCGCAGGCGGCCGAAGATCTCCAAGACACGCACCAAAACCCTCTCTGGGTGCTGGACATGCCGCGACCGCCATGTCAAGTGCGATGAGAGGAGGCCTACCTGCCAGAGATGCGCAAAGTTTGGTGTCGATTGTCAGGGCTATGCCGCCCGCTTCGCTTGGGTGAACCTGACCGTCGCTTCGGATCTGGACATGCTCGCCGAGACACCAGTTGTTCAACCAGCCGGTAAGAAGCGATGCGTCGGGCCTACGGCTTATCGTACTGCCAGTACTACTCGATTTACTTCTCAGCAAGTGGCATCCTTTTTATCCGATCTCGAGGAGTCATCACACACGGTTCTCACGCGAACACGGGGCCCTTTCTCTGTGTTTCCCGCGCTTCCCACAGCTCCCACAGCTCCTATTGTGACCTCCACCGACGTCCGGTCTGCTACCGGTCCTTCAGACCTTCACATCGGAGCTCTTGTCTCGGAAGATGACCCCCCCGATGAGTTGGAGGATGAGCTCGACGGAGAGCAAGTCCGCGGTGCAGACATTCCTGGCTCCTCACTCACCCTGGACCAGCCTTGGATGGGTTGCTTCTCGACCTTGAGCCCGGATCAGACAGGGCAAGATGGGTCGACCGATCCTTGTAGAAGGATCCCGTTTTCCAGTCTCGACAATTTCTCACTCTGCACAACCGGGCCATGGCCGCTCACGGAGCCGGCTCCCGTGGATAGTAATTTCAATTCTACCACGCCGAAGGCGATGCGCAGCGCAAACACTCGGTCAAATGACTCCTATCTGGCTGGACCTGACAGTTGTGAGCCCTTATCTCACCACCTTGCTGTCACCATTTCCGCTGACGCCCCTGACGTGGCTGACTGGCTGGATGAGCAAGATGGCCTCCTGGCACTCCTTGGCAGAAATTTCTCCTCGTCACGACAATGGCAAAAGATCCAACAACGGCAAGATAGATCCGCGGATCCCCCGATTCATAGACACATCGACTTTCTTCAAATTCCGGCCAGTCAGCGCGAGCTGGTGCACCATTGGGTGATGTACCTGGGCGGAAACATGGTCGCCGTTGACCGAATCGACAACCCGTGTCGCACTCTGTGGATGCCCATGGCTCTTGTTGGAATCAATTGCAATTCTCGGGAATCGAACGGATCGATAGCCCTATTTCATGCCCTCTGCTCATTGTCGGCCCAGAATTTGTATCAACTGCGACACCAAGACAATCACTACATGTCTCTCTCTTTACAGCATAATCATCTTGCATTGCGTCACACGCAGCATTGTCTCGCCAGTATTAGCGGAACTGGCGATGCCGCTCTCGCATACGCCATCATTTGCCATGCCATCAAGGACGCGGTCTCCGGGGGAACGAAGCAATGGAGAAGTCACCTTGCGGGTGGACTGAAGTACCACTCACTGGTCAATTGTGATTTCAAAGACCAAGCCATCACTACCAAGATAGTCCAGTCTTACCTCTTTCTAGCGGGAATGTGCAATCTGCCAGTTCCCGACACAATGGTCTCGTTTCTCGACGAGCTTCCCGCCGACGACCATTTTCTCGAGCTCAATTACGGAATCACCAGGGGCTTGCTTAAAATTCTGGTTGCATTGAATGCAATGTCTTCGACCAAAACCAATCTGAGCACCAACGAACTTGACACTCTCGAATTGCAGCTATATCTTCATATTCCTTCCGACCTTCCCACGGGAGATTTGGACGCGGCAGGGCGGCAACGGCTACAGCACACAGCCAGCTTCTTCTACGTTGCAATTCTCATCTATTTCCGTCGCGTCTTCCGGCACGTGCCAACCAACGACTTGCAGGATCTTGTTGACAAGGCTTTGGGACATATCGAGCATATTCTGGCTTTAGAGCAGGATACACTGGGCATCGTTGTGGCCTGGCCGACTCTGGTTGTGGCCGCCGAATGCCACAAAGCTACGCAGCAAAGGAAAATGCTAGAGTGGTTCAAGCGCAAGCAGAAAGCCGGCTTTGCAAATCTCGGCGCCATGGCTGATCTCGTCAAGAACTTATGGCACCGACGGGAATTGTCCGCCCCAGGTTCCGACCTCCATTGGCAAGACTTGGTAAACGGCCCGGGCGGGTGTGATATTATACCGTTATAGCTTCCATCAAGTGTTATATAGCCATGCCCAACCTCTGCACAATGGGTAAAGGGCAACTAGCACCCAACTAGCTTGATGGTCAAGTAATTTGGAATAGTTCGGCAACGAAGAGCGTGTTATCGTTCTGCCAATCAAACTCAAGTATTCTTAACTGGTTTGTCTCACGTCTTTTGACTTGCCTGCCTGCCTGCACGTTCGCTATTGGCTCGGTGTCATTAGCAAGATTTGGAGGATCAGCGGATTGCAGACCCGTCCTACTGATAGACTAGTTCCTAAATCAGCGACACGATTCACAAGCGCCGAGGCTAGTGACAATGCGAAATGTAGCCATGGAAGCCTGCCTCTTCAGAAGAGGAAAACGACAGCGACGGCGAGCGAAAAGGTGCAGCCATGCCAGAACTACATGTGGACGTTCCTTTGAGGCAGATGCTGGGTGGAGATTTGGTGTCTTATCAATCCACATACATCCCTATCATGTATTTCTTCAATACCTTGTCCCGAACGAGAACTCAGGAGAGCAGGAGATCCCCGATGCTCCTTGACAGCCTCCGAATAACCATCAAACCCTACATGATTCCTTAGTCTGGGAAGTTTTTTAAGTCGACCATCTGAGAAAACTGACCGCTTCTCAATTCCCCAACACTCTTTGGCATCACCTCCTCACCAGCTTCGTTTCACTAGCTCCTCTCACTATGATTGCTAAGCCCGCGCCGGAGATCAAGGTCGTGGAGTATGAGTACTCTGAGACTAAGCTGGAAGACTGCCTCAAGACCCTCGCCAGAGATGGAGGAGTCATTCTTCGAAATGTCCTGCAAAAGGACGTGCTTGACCAAATCGAGCGAGATCTGAGACCGTCTTTTGACGCCGACGTGGCTTATGCCAACGAGAGGTCCTTTCCCAAGGAGACGCGACGTGCCAACGGTCTGATCGCAAAGTCGGAAACGTTTGTCAAACACATTGTCGCCAACAAGCTGTACCAAGATATCTGCACAGAGTACCTGACCAATGTACACAAATCTTGGTGGGGCGATGCTGAGCTCACCTCGAAGTCACTACCCATTCTTGATGCGACTACTTGTTTCTCTGTCGGCCCGGGGGCGAAAGACCAACCTCTTCACCGGGATTGCATGATCCATCACAACGTTCTTCCAGAGATCACCGCGGCAGAATACAAGCCTGGCCGCGACCATACAATCGACTTTTTCATTGCTGGAACCAAGACGACCAAGGCGAATGGTGCCACGAGGTTTGTCCCTCGGTCGCATTTGTGGGGCATGGAGCGAAGGCCATGTTCGGAAGAAGCCGTCTACGCCGAGCTGAACTTGGGTGATGGTTTCATCATGCTTGGTAGTTGCTTTCACGGGGGAAGTGCCAACACCACCGCTGACGAAGAACGTCTTGTTTATGGTGCTTTCATGACCAAGGGGATCAATCGCACAGTAAGGCCTGGCCACCGGCCAAAAGGCCTCCTCTTACTTTTGCGGTAAAACTAATATCAGAATGTTCATAGGAGGAAAATCAATTCCTAGCCAACAAACTCGAACACATCAGACGGTATGATGCTGAGATTCAGCGCCTGGCCGGATTTGGGTTGAGCCATCCGAGTCTAGGATGGGTTGATTTCAAGAATCCGAAGTTCCTGGTCGCGGACGATCCTGCAAAGTATCTCCCAGGATACATGGAAGATGCCTACCTTACCGAGGTTGTGGACCACGGGGAGCAGATCCGTCATGCATGAATACAGTGAATCAATTTCGTGAAACTATCACTGCTTCTCCGGGAAGGAAGGAGGGGGGGGGGTGGGGGGGCGGTGACTAGGTAGACCTGAGGATGTCCAAACCTCTCAACATCTCTCTGTGTCGAGATGGGAACACCAATTAGTTGGTCTAGGCTGGAAATTTTCAAACCTGGTTAGTCCGAAGCTCAAAAATACATCGATGGTGGTTTTTATTTCCCGGATGCTTCCTCTATAAATGGGTCATCGCCAAGGTAGGTGTTTTCACGACCTCCGTCCTGGTCCTGGGATGATGTTCGCGGTTTCATCCGAGGCCTGTGTAATAAGGTCCTTTTCTCTTCACAGGGAGCCTTGTGTTTCTAGACGACCAGTTACTCGATTCAGCTAGAGGCAAATTGAGGGGAACAGAGAAGACCCGGAATTGGATGTTCATAGCGAGCTATTCTGCAGAGGATCACAGAAGGCTTATTTAGCGTAGGCTTGAGTTCACGTTTCACCTCCAATGAGCCACACGTTGAGCACGGTGTACTGAATCATGCTGGATCTGCGCCGGATGACTCGTACGTATCGGCGTACGCAACATCAGCTGTTGGTTATTTGTCGCTTTGTCTCAAGTCGTCACAAGGATATAAGGATGCGGACAGGCGGACAGTTTGCCTTCAGCTGTGCTCCTCATTGATTACTCCCCGCCATGTTGTCTAGTGCAGAAGGCTTCGAATATACTCCAACGGAGGGACTAAAGGCGGGCTTGCCAACCCCTGCAGTCATAAACCCTCATGAACTGAATGCGCGTACGGCTGAGACCTACGATGTCATCGTCATAGGAGCAGGTTATGCGGGCCTCATCACAGCCCGAGACCTTACATCTCAGGGTATATGCCTTTCTCCTCCTTTCAGGACCACACTGACAGTGTCACTTGTCTCTAGGACGCAAAGTCCTTCTTATCGAAGGCCGGGACCGCATTGGAGGCCGCACATGGACATCATACACCGACGGGCATGCTTATGAGATGGGCGGCACTTGGATCCACTGGCACCAGCCTCATTTGTGGACTGAAGTTACACGATATGGACTGAACAACCAAATCAAGGATTCTCTGGAAATGTACCCGGGGTCAGCGCCACAATCAACCTACACGGGGGGTTCCCGGAAAGACTGGTCGCTGGCAGAAATAGTAAGGCTGCCGCGGCATCGTCAACTTCGATGCCAGACAAGAGGCTAATCCATTGCCACATCCAGACTGCCATGCAAGAGAAGTCGGCCGCCACGTTTCTCGCAATCGACGGTAAACATCCGACGGAATGGCTTCCCTACCCGCACAATCCGGGCTATAATCGTGCAGATTATGTCAAGTATGATCGAATGTCGGTTCAGGACCGTCTAGACCAACTCGACGGCGTCCTGTCCGAAGAGGAGATGGCCTTCACGAAGGCGAACCTAGGTGCCCTGGCGGGTATCGACTTTGCTCAAATCAGCCTGTTTGACATCGTGCAGAGATGGCTGTTGTGCGGGACCACGCAGGAGGAGTACATGAACCACATGGCCAGGTACAAACTCAAATGTGGACAAACCGGACTTGCAAGGTGCATCTTTGACGATGCTTGCTCGACGGGCAAGCTCTCGTACAGCTTTTCCAATCCCCTCAAGGCCATCAACAGCTCGGATCCGCGGAGGGCGACCGTGACTTGCGCCGACGGCCGCATGTTCAGCGCCCGTCAGGTGGTCTGCACCATTCCGCTCACCGTGTTGAGAACTGTCGGCTTCTTTCCGGAGCTCCCTCCACTGAAGGCCGAAGCAATTGCGAAGGCCAAGTCTAACCCCATCAGGAAGCTTCACGTCCAGGTTGAGGGAAAACAATGGAAGTCGTGGGCGGGTGCCAAATTCGCCGAGGAAGAGTTGGTAATGGTGATGGGCGAGTCCCACTCACCCTCCGGGAAGGACACGAATCTGGTCGCCTTCCATGATGGGGCAAACATTGGTGACCCGAGAATCAAAGCCAGGGAGCTGGTCAAGTACTTCGAGGGACTCCACCCGGATATGAAGGTCAAACGCTTTGTGAGTGTCCTCCTTAATGCATCTATCTGCCTCCGAATCATGACGACCCCGACAGAAACAACCGGCGGCGTCCTCATCCGTTTGTGCTTGTCTCATTGTATACGCAGCATGCCCAAGCATTCGCGAAAAGTCATGTCTGCTAATTCCAATTTCGTAGGTCTTCGCCGACTACATCGGCAGCCCATTCTCCAACGGTGGCTGGTGCGTCTTCCAACCAGACTACATGTCCAAGTATCTCGAAGCATTGCAAGAGCCAGTGGGAAACGTCAAGTTTGCCAGCGGTGATTATTCCGATGGGTGGAGAGGATTCATTGACGGCGCCATCGAGGGTGGGATCATTGCTGCCAGAGCAGTGGAACGAGACCTCCGGTCGCCACCTCGTAACCCGTTGACCCGATCTAGCAGGTCCTCTCTATAAGTTGCCATCCTTGCTTTTCAATCTGGAGCATCCAAGTAGGATCATCCTTTTGGTTTTCGAGCCTCATTCTTCACCTGTCTCGTATTGTAACCTCGCCCCCTGCTGGCCAGCCAGGAGGGAGCCTGGCGCGATCCACGGGAACGAACATCTCTCGCGCCCTTCCAAAGCCAAGAGGATTTGGTATGTAAAAGGCGAAGAAGAAGCGTAGTAAACGATCGCTTTGGGCGTGATTCCTCTCAAACAGGTAAATCATAGCGATTCACGAGGCGGGGCCATCGAGATTGATAATGTCCATCACAGCTTGTTCTTTATCATGCACCACTTGGTCAGACCGTAGGCCCAATGTTGAACCCCACTGCTCCATCGTAAAGTCAATAGCACAAGACACGAAAGAGGCACAAGTCATTCTTTTTTCATTCTTCGTTGAGGTAACTCACACCGACCGTGAGACGATTTAAGAGAGAAGGGGAAGGGGGACAGACGGCGTGTTGTTGCTCCGAGTATAGTTTTTGGGCTGATGCAAGCATCAATCCCCGGCGGATACAAAAGATGAGACTCTTTGCCCTCCCTATGTCCTGGCTCCTCATATGGAACCCCCCTTCCAACACACCGACACCTTAAGCATCCTCGAACGTCCCCCCCCC